>NW_027228637.1:0-300000 GCF_037783145.1 Equus przewalskii | reverse complement strand
TTCGGGATTGTCTGCCAAGTTGTTCTGGCGTCACCAGCAGGTGATTTTGGCGTGTCTGGCAGGTGGTTCTGGTGAGTTGAGCTGGTGTTTACGGCGTGCTCGGCAGGTGTTCCTGTCTGTGCGGGAGGTGGTGCCAGGGTTTCCGGCACGTGTTTCTGTTACGTTTGAGAGATAGTTCTGGCATGCCCGTCAGGTAATTCTGGACTGTCTAGCACGTGGTTGTGGCATAGCCAGGAGGTGATTTTGGCGTGTCCGGCAGGTGGTTCCAGGGAGTCGAGCAGATACTTCCGGCATGCTCAGCGGGTGCTTCCAGTATCTTTGGCACCTGGTTCTGGCATGTGTGAGACGTGGTTCCGGCATGCCCGGCAGGTGATTCTGGAGTGTCCGCCTAGTGGTTGTGGTGTCACCGGCAGGTGATTTTGCGTGTCCGGCGGTCATTCCAGCGAGTCGAACAGGTGGTTCTGGCACATGTTTCTGGCACGTTTGAGAGGTGGTGCCGGCATCCCCAACAGGAGATTCCGGAGTGTATGTGCAAGTGGTTCTGGCGTAGCCGCAGGTGATTTTGGCGTGTCTGGCAGGTGTTTCCAGCAAGTCGAGCAGGTGGTTCTGGCATGCTGGGCTGGTGGTTCAGGCGTGTCCCGCAGTTTGTTCTTGTATGTCAGGGAGGTGGTTCAGGTGTGTCCGGCAGGTGGTTCCTGTCTGTCCGAGAGGTGGTTCCAGCATGCACATCAGGTGATTCCAGAGAGTCCGTCAAGTGGTTCCGGCTAGTCGAGCAGGTGCTTCCGGCGTGCTAGGCAGGTGCTTCTGGCATCTCCGGCACGTGTTTCTGGCACGTCTGAGAGGTGGTTCCGGCGTGCGCAGCAGGTGATTCCGGACTGTCCGCCACGTGGCTCTGGCATAGCCGGCAGTTGATTTTGGCATGTCCGGCAGGTGGTTCTGGAGTTATGTCCGGCAAGTCGAGCAGGTGGTTCCAGCATGACCGGCAGGTGGTTCTGGTCTGTCTGGCAGGTGGTTCTGGTGAGTCGAGCAGGTGCTTCCAGAGTCTGCAGCACGTGGTTTTGACACGTCTGAGAGGTTGTTCCGGCATGCCTGGCAGGTGATTCCGGAGTGTCCGACAAGTTGGTCTGGCGCAGCCGGCAGGTGATTTTTGCATGTCCCGTAGGTGGGTCCTGGGAGTCTAGCAGGTGGTTCTGCTGTGTCCAGCAGGTGGTTCCGCTCTGTCCAGGAGGTGGTTCCGGCGTGTCCGGCACGTGCTTCTGGCACATCTGAGAGGTGGTTCCGGCATGCCCGGCAGGTGATTCCGGACTGTCCGCCACATGTTTCCGGCATAGCCGACAGTTGATTTGGGCATGTCCAGCAGGTGGGTCTGGGGAGTGGATCAGGTGGTTCCGGCATACTCGGCAGGTGGTTCCAGCGTGTCCGGCACATGGTTCTGGTACGACTGATAGGTGGTTCCGGCATGCCCGGCAGTTGACCCCGGACTGCCCGCCACGTGGTAGTGGCATACCTGGTAGGTGATTTTGGCGTGTCCGGGAGGTGGTTACGGCAAGTAGAGCAGGTGGTTCCGGCGAATCGAGCAGGTGGTTCAGGGGTCAATGTCACGTGGTTCTGGCACGTCTGAGAGGTGGTTCAGGCATGCCCGGCAGGTGATTGCAGAGTGTCTGCCAAGTAGTTTTGGCATAGCCAGCAGGTGATTTTGGCGTGTCTGGCAGGTGTTTCCGGCGAGTTGAGCAGATGATTCCGACATGCTCAGCAGGTGGTTCAGGCGTCTCCGGCAGCTGGTTCCGGTCTGTCTGGGACGTGGTTCTGGAGTGTCTGCCAGGAGGTTGTGGCATAGCCGGAGGGTGATTTTGGCGTGTCTGGCAGATGGCCCCGGTGAGCCGAGCAGATGGTTCTGGCGAGCTCGGGAGGTGCTTCCGGTGTCTCCGGCATGTGGTTCTGGCACGTCTGAGATGTGGTTCCGGCATGCCTGGCAGGTGATTCCGGAGTGTCCGACAAGTGGTTGTGGCGCAGCCTGCTGCTGATTTTGGCATGTCTGGTAGGTGGGTCCTGCGAGTTGAGCAGGTGGTTCTGGTGTGCTCGGCAGGTGCTTCTGGCGGGTCCGGCAGGTGGTTCCGGTCTGTCCGGGAGGTGGCTACAGCATGTCTGGCACGTGGTTCCCGCACATCTGAGAGGTGGTTCCGGGCTGTCTGGCAAGTGATTCCAGAGAGTCCGACAAGTGGTTCTGGTGTGGCCGGCAGGTGATTTTGTCGTGTCTGGCAGGTGGTTCTGGCGAGTCAAGCAGGTGGTTCAGGCCTGCTCGGCAGGTGCTTCTGGAGTCTCTAGCACGTGTTTCTGGCACTTCTGTGAGGTGGTTCCGGCATGCCTGGCAGGTGATTCCGGTTTGTCCAACAAGTGGTTCTGGCTTACCCGGCAGGTGATTTTGGCATGTCTGGCAGCTGGTTCCGGCGAGTCAAGCAGGTGGTTCCGGCGAGCTCGGCAGTTGCTTCCGGTGTCTCCGGCACGTGGTTCTGGCACGTCTGAGATTTGGTTCCGGCATGCCCGTCAGGTGATACCGGAGTGTCCGGCAAGTGGTTCTGGTGCAGCCGGCAGGTCATTTTGGCATGTCTGGTATGTGTGTCCTGCGAGTCGAGCAGGTGGTTCCGACATGCTCGGCAGGTGGTTCAGCCGTGTCCGACATGTGGTTCCAGTCTGCACGGGATGTGGTTCTGGATTGTCCGGCAGGTGGTTCCACTCTGTCTGGGAGGTGGTTCCGGCGTGCTGGGAAGGTGCTTCCGGCATCTCTGGCATGTGCTTCTAGAACGTCTGAGAGGTGGTTCTGGCATGCCCGGCGGGTGATCCCACAGTGTCTGACAAGTGGTTCTGCTGTAGCCGGCAGGTGATTTTGATGTGTCCGGCAGGTGGTTCTGGGCAGTGGATCAGGTGGTTCAGGCATGCTCGGCACGTTGTTCAGGCATTTCAGGCAGGTGGTTCTGGTCTGTCCTGTAGGTGGTTTTGGCGTGACCTGCACATGGTTATGGCATGCCTGAGAGGTGGTTCCGGCATGCCCGGCAAGTGATCACGGACTGTCCCCCACGTGGTTCGGGCGTAGCCTGCACGTGATTTTGGCATGTCCAGCAGGTGGTTCCGGTGAGTCAAGCAGGTGGTTCCAGCGTGCTGGGGTTGTGGTTCAGGCGTGTCCCGCAGGTTGTTCTCGTATGTCAGGGAGGTGGTTCCGACGTGTCCGGCAGGTGGTTCCTGTCTGTCTGGGAGGTGGTTCCAGCATGTGCGGCAGTTGATTCCAGAGAGTCCACCAAGTGGTTCTGGCGTACCCGGCAGTTGATTTTGGCATGTCCAGCAGGTGGTTCTGGGGAGTGGATTAGGTGGTTCCGGCATCCTCGGCAGGTGGTTCTGGCGTGTCTGGCACATGGTTCTGGTATGTCTGAGAGGTGGTTCCAGCATGCCCGGCACGTGACCCCGGACTGCCAACCAGGTGTTTCTGGCATACCCTGCCGGTGATTGTGGCATGTCCAGGAGGTGGTTACGGAGAGTAGAGCAGGTGGTTCCGGCGAATCAAGCAGGTGGTTCCGGCGTGCTCGACAGGTGCTTCCGGCGTAACTGTCACGTGGTTCTGGCACATCTGAGAGGTTTTGCCGGCATGCCCGTCACGTTATTCCGCTTTGTCTTCCAAGTGGTTCTGGCGTACCTGGCAGGTGATTTTGGCATGTCCGGCAGGTGGGTTCGGCGAGTCAAGAGGTTGGTTCTGGCGAGTCTGGCAGGTGGTTCCAGTCTGTACGGGAGGTGGTTCCAGCGTGTCTGGTGGGTGCTTCAGCCACGTCTGAGAGGTTGTGCTGGCATGCCCGGCAGGTGATTACGGAGTGTCCAGCAAGTGGTTCTGATGTAGCCTGCAGGTGAGTTTCCCATGTTCGGCAGGTGGTTCCGGCGACTCTAGCAGGTGGTTCAGGCGTCCTCGGCAGTTGCTTACGGCATCTCCGGAACGTGGTTCTGAAACATTTGAGAGGTCATTCTGGCATGCCCTGCAGGTGATTCCAGATTGTCCAGCAAGTGGTTCTGGCGTAGCCGTAGGTGATTTTGGCGTGTCTGGCAGGTGGTTCCGGCTTGTCAAGCAGGTGGTTCCGGCGAGATTGGCAGGTGCTTCTGGCCTCTCCGGCACGTAGTTCTGGCACGTTTTAGAGGTGGTTCCGTTATGCCTGGCAGGTGATTCCGGAGTGTCTGGCAAGTGGTTCTGGTGTAGCCGTAGGTGATTTTGGCATGTCTGGCAGGTAGTTCTGGGGAGTGAATTAGGTGTTTCCAGCAGGATCGGCAAGTGCTTCCAGAGTCTCCAGCATGTGGTTCTGGCGTAGCTGGCTGGTGATTTTGGCGTGTTTGGCAGGTGGTTCCAGCGAGTTGAGCAGGTGGTCCCAGCATGCTCGTCATGTGGTTCAGGGGAGTCTGGCATGTGGTTCCAGTCTGTCTGGGAGGTGGTTCCGGCGTGTCCGGCACCTGCTTCCAGCACTTCTGAGAGGTGTTTCCGGTATGCCCGGTGGGTGATTCCATAGAGTCCGCCACGTGGTTCTGGCCTAGCTGGCAGGTGATTTTGGTGTGTCTGGCAGGGGCTTCCGGCGAGTCGAGCAGGTGGCTCCGGCGTGCTCGGCAGGTGATTCAGGCGTGTCCGGTAGGTGCTTCCATTCTGTCCGGTAGGTGGTTCCGGCGTGTCCGGCACATGTTTCTGGCACGTCTGAGAGGTGGTTCCAGCATGCCCAGCAGGTGATCCCGGAGAGTCCTCCAAGTGGTTATGGCGTACACGGCAGGTGATTTTGGTGTGTCCAGCAGATGGTTCTGTAGAGTCGAGCAGGTGGTTCTGGTGTGCTCGGCAGGTGGTTCAGGCGTGTCCGGCAGGTGGTTCCAGACTGTCCACTATGTGGTTCCGGCGTTTCCGGCACGTGGTTCTGGTACTTCTGAGAGGTGTTTCCTGCATGCCCGGCAGGTGATTCCAGAAAGTCTGCTAAGTGGTACTGGCGTAGCTGGCATGTGATTTGGGCGTGTCCGGCAGGTGCTTCCAGCGAGTCGAGCAAGTGGATCCGGTGTGCTGGGCAGGTGCTCCCAGTATCATTGGCATGTGGTGTTGGTGTGTCTGAGAGGTGGTTCCGGCATGCCCGGCAGGTGATTCCGGAGTGTCCACCAAGTGGTTCTGGCGTAGCTGGCAGGTGATATTGCATGTCCGGTGGTGGTTCCGGCAAGTCGAGCCGGTAGTTCCGGGGTGTCCGGCATGTGCTTCTGGCATGTCTGAGATGTTGTGCCGGCATACCCATAACGTTATTCCGGCATGTACGCCAAGTGGCTCTGGCGTAGCCGGCAGGTGATTTTCGCGTGTTCGGCAGATGGGTCCAGCGAGTAAAGCAGCTGGTTCTGGTGAGCTCGGCAGGTGCTTCCTGAGTCTCTGGCATGTGGTTGTGGCACATCTGAGAGGTGGTTCTCGCATCCCCGGCAGGTGATTACGGAGTGTCTGCCATGTGGTTCTGGAGTAGCCGACAGGTGATTTTGGCATGTCTGTCAGGTGGTTCTGGGGAGTGGATCACGTGGTTCTGGCATACTCAGCAGGTGGTTCCGGCATGTCTGGCATGTGTTTCTGGCACGTCTGAGAGGTGGTTCCAGCATGCCCGGCAGTTGTTCCCAGAGAGTCCTCCAAGTGGTTCTGGCGTAGCCCGCAGGTGATTTTGGTGTGTCCGGCAGGTGGTCCTGGCGAGTCGAGCAGGTGGTTCCAGCGTTTTCAGCAGGTGGTTCAGGCAGGTCCCACAGGTGGTTCTGGTCAGTCCAGGAGGTGGTTCCGGCGTGTCCGGCACGTGGTTCCAGTACGTCTGAGAGGCGGTCCTATCATGCCCGGGAGGTGATTCCAGAGAGTCCGCCAAGTGGTTGTGGCATAGCCGGCATGTGATTTTGGCGTGTCAAGCAGGGGGTTCTGGCATGCTTGGCAGCTGGTTCAGGCATGTCTGGCATATGGTGACGATCTGTCCGGGAGGTGGTTGCGGCGTGTCTGGCACGTGATTAAGGCATGTATGAGAGGTGGTTCCGGCATGCCTGGCAGGTGATCCCGGAGATTCCTCCAAGTGGTTGTGACGAAGCCGGCAGGTGAATTTGGCGTGTCCAGCAGGTGGTTCTGGCAAGTCTAGCAGGTGGTTCCGGCGAGCTGGGCTGGTGGTCCAGGTGTGTCTGGCAGATTGTTCCCGTCTGTCCAGGAGGTGGTTCCTGTCTGTCCGGGATGAGGTTGTGGCATGCTTGGCAGGTGCTTCCTGCGTAATCGGTGTGTGCTTCTAGCACATCTGAGATGTGGTTCTGGCATGCCCAGCAGGTGATTCCAGACTGTTCACCAGATGGTTCTGGCACATCTGAGAGGTGGTTCCGGCATGCCCGTCAGGTCTTCCTGGAGATTCCTCCAAGTGGTTCTGGCATAGCCGTCAGGTGATTTTGGCGTGTCCTGTAGGTGGTTCCGGCGTGCTCGTCAGGTGGTTCAGACAGGTCTGGCAGGTGGTTCCGGTCTGTCCGGGAGGTGGTTCCGGCATGTCCGGCACGTGGTTCCGGCACGTCTGAGAGATGGTTCTGGCATGCCCGACTGATGATTCCGGATTGTCCACTAACTGGTTCTGCTGTAGCCGGCAGGTGATTTTGACGTGTCCGGCAGGTTGTTCCAGCATGTTGAGCAGGTGGTTCCGGCGAGCTCGGCAGGTGCTTCCGGCGTCTCCGGCACGTGGTTCCGGCACATCTGAGAGGTGGTTCCAGCATGCCCGGTAGGTGATTCCCGAGTGTCCGACAAGTGGTTCTGGCATAGCCTGCTGGTGATTTTGGCGTGTCCAGCAGGTGGTTCTGGTGAGTTGAGCAGGTGTTTTCGGCATGCTCCGCAGGTGCTTCCGGCGTCTCCAGAGTGTGTTTCTGGCGCGTCAGAGAGGTGGTTCCGACATGCCTGGCAGGTGATCCTGGAGATTCCTCCAAGTGGTTGTGGCATAGCCAGCATGTGATTTTGGCGTGTCTGGCAGCTGCATCCAGCGTGTCGAGCAGATGGCTCCGGTGTGCTGGGCAGGTGCTACCGGTATCTTTGGCACGTGGTGCTGGCATGTCTGAGAGCTGGTTCCGGCATGTCCGGCAGGTGATTCCAGAGTGTCCAACAAGTGGTTCTGGCATAGCCGGCAGGTGATTTTGCTTTGCCGGCAGTGGTTCCGGAGAGTCGAGCAGGTGGTTCCAGTGTGTCCGGCAGGTGATTCCGCTCTGTCCTGGAGGTGGTTCTGGCGTGTCCAGCACGTGGTTCTGGCACGTCTGAGAGGTGGTTCCGGCATGCCCGGCAGGTGATCCCAGAGAGTCCTCCAAGTGGTTCTGGTGTAGCCCGCAGGTGATCTTTGCATGTCCGGCAGGTGGTTCCGGCGTGCTCGTCAGGTGGTTCAGGCAGGTTCGGCAGGTGGTTCTGGTCTGTCCAGGAGATGGTTCCGACGTGTAAGGCACGTGGTTCCGGCACGTATGAGAGGTGGTTCTGGCATGCCCGCAGGTGATTCTAGAGTGTCCGAAAGTGGTTCTGGCATAGTCGGCAGGTGATTTTGGCGTGTCCTGCAGGTGGCTCCCCTGAGTTGAGCAGGTGGTTCCGGCCTGCTTGGCAGGTGGTTCCGGCGTATCTGGGTGGTGGTTCTGGTCTGTCCGGTAGGTGGTTCCGGCACGTCCGGCATGTGGTTCTGGCATTCTGTGAGGTGGTTTGAGCATGCCCGGCAGGTGATTCCTGGGTGTCCCCCAAGTAGTTCTGGCATCACCGGCAGATTATTTTGGAATGTCCGGCAGGTCTTTCCTGCTTTTTTGGCTCGTGGCTCTGGCTTGTAAGACAGGTGTTTGTGGCATTTCTGGCCCCCGGTTTTGACATAATCCACAGTGGCTTTCAGTGTTTCTGGCACCTGTTTGTGGCATATCCAACAGGTGTTTCCAATGTGTCTGGCATGTGGTTGTGCTACGTTTGGAATCTGGTTCCGTCATGTCTGTTGTGTGCATCTGGCATGTTGAAGAGATGGTTCTGCAGTGTCAGAATCGTTGTTCCACTGTGTCCGGCAGGTGGTTACAGGTGGAGCTGGCATGCAACGTGGGTGCTTCTGGTGTGCCTGTTGTGACGTTCTGGCATGAAGGTGTGGTTCTCTAAGAGTGTGCGAGAGGCTGTTTTTGGCATGTCTCCTGGTCTAAGTGGCATGATTCCTTTCTATACGTCAGGCATGTTTGTTCTCAGCTTCCTAAATAGATGAAAGAAAGATGGTCTGTGGCTTGTTGCCCCTTGAGGGGTGGAGCAAGTGCATTGTGCAGTCCACGTCTAGAGCAATGGAGGGCACGGCTGAGAGCAAAGGGACCTTTCTGACATAGGTCTTTTCTGACACTCTCTCCACCAGTGCACAATGGGGATGTGTAAAAAGCCTATTGTCTCTCTCCTCTTAAGCATGTGGAAGCACAGTCATATGGGCCTCCTCCCCGTTGCTGAAGGGGACGATGTAGGCATTTCGTCAGAGCCCGGTTGGCAAGGTGGAAATGTGGCAGAAACAGAAGTTCCAAATTGGCGAGTTGAGGGCTGAAAAGAAACGGCATATCAGCTGCCTTTGTATGAGAAGTTCCCTGGACGCTGTAAGATCACTCTTGAAAGAAAGTTCCTTCTCTTCTTCCTAAAGAGATGGAAGCTAGGTAGTCTGTGGATTGTCGCCCCTTGAGGGGTGGAGCAAGAGCATTGTGTATTCCACGTCTAGAGCAATGGAGGGCACGACTGAGAACAAAGGGGTCTTTCTGACATAGCTGCTTTCTGACACTCTCTCCATCAGTGCACAATGGTGGTTGGAAAAAGGCATGCAGTCTATCGCCTCCTAAGCACGTGGACGCTCAATCATTTGGGACTCAGCCCAGTTGCTTAAGGCAAAGATGTAGGCATTTCGTCTGAGCCGGGTTGGCAAGGTGGAAATGTGCAGGATGCAGATGTTCCAGACTGGCGAGTGAAGTGCTGAAAAGAAACAGCGTTCAGCCTCCTTTGTATGAGATGTTCCCAGCACCTTGTAAGAGCACTGTGGAAAGGGTATTTTTTCTCAGCTTCCTAAAGAGCTGGAAGCAGGACAAGATGTGGTTTGTCTCCCATTGAGGGGTGGATCCAGAGCCAGTGCCTTGTGCCTTCCACCTCTAGAGCAATGGAGGCCGCGGCTGAGAGCAAATGGGCCTTTCTGACATAGCTGCTTTCTGACACTCTCTCCACCATTGCGCAACAGTGGTTTGTAAAAAGCGTATTGTCTATCTCCTCCTAAGCAGGTGGACTCTCAGTCCTTTGGGACTCAGCCCTGTTGCTTCAGGGGAAGATGTAGGCATTTCATCTGAGCCCTGTTGGCAAGTTGGAATTGTGGCAGAAGCAGAAGTTCTAAAGTGGCAAGTTAAGGGCTGGCAAGAAAAGCCCTTTGACCAGCATTTCTATGACAGTTTCCCGGTAGGTGGTTCCTGGGAGTCGAGCAGGTGTTTCTGGCATGCTTGGCAGGTGCAGAAGGCGCCTCCAGCAGGTGGTTCTGGTCTGTGACGGAAGTGGTCCAGGGCGTCCAGCATGTGGTTCTGGCACATCCGAGCTGCGGTTTCGGCATGCCCGGGAGGTTATTCTGGAGTGTCGGCCAAGTGGTTCTGGCATAGCCCGCAGGTGATTTTAGCGTATCCAGCAGGTGGTTCCAGCAAGTCCAGCATGTGGTTCCGGTGTGCTCGTAAGGTGGTTCAGGCGTGTCCGGAAGGTGGTTCCAGTCTGTCGGGGAGGTGGTTCTGGCTTGTCCGGCACGTTTTTCAGGCACGTCTGAAAGGTGGTTCTGGCATGCCCGACAGGTGATTCCGGAGTGTCCGCCAAGTGGTTCTGGTGTAGCCGGCAGGTGATTTTGGCATGTCCGCCAGGTGGTTCCGGCATGTCGAGCAGGTGGTTGCAGCAAGATCAGCAGGTGATTCCGGCGTCTCCGGCATATGGTTCTGGAGTAGCCGGCAGGTGATTTTGGCCTTTCCGGCAGGTGGTTCTGGGAAGTGGATCAGGTACTTCCGGCATGCCTGGCAGGTGCTTCTGGCGTCTCCGGCATGTGCTTCTGGGACATCTGCGAGGTGGTTCTGGCATGCCCGGCAGGTGGTTCAGGCGTGTCCGGCAGGTGTTTCCAGTCTGTCAAGGATGTGGTTCTGGCATGCCCAGCAGGTGATTCCGGACTGTCCTCCCCGTGCTCTGGCATAGCCGGCAGGTGATTTTGGCGTGTCTGGCAGGTGGTTCTGGGAAGTGGATCAGGTGGTTCCGGCATACTCAGCAGGTGGTTCCAGCGTGTCCGGCACATGGTTCTGGTACGTCTGAGAGGTTTTTCCGGCATGCCCAGTAGGTGACCCCAGACTGCCCGCCACGTGGTTCTGGCATACCTGGCAGGTGATTTTGGCGTGTCTGGAAGGTGGTTACAGCAAGACGAGCAGGCTGTTCCAGCGTCTCCGGCATGTGCTTCTGGCACTTCTGAGAGGTGGTTCCGGCATGCCCGGCAGGTGATTTCAGAGTGTCCGACAATTGGTTCTGGCGCAGCCGGCAGGTGATTTTGGCGTGTCTGGAAGGTGGGTCCTGCGAGTCAAGCAGGTTGTTCCGGTGTGCTCGGCTGGTGGTTCAGTGGGTCCGGCAGGTGGTTCCGGTCTTTTCAATGTGTGGCTCCGGCCTCTCTGGCAGGTTTTTCTGGCACGTCTGAGAGGTGATTCCGGAATGCCCGGCAGGTGATTCCGGATTGTCCACCAAGTGGTTCTGGCATAGCCGGCAGGTGGGTTCGGCGAGTCGAACAGGTGGTTCCGGCGTGTCCGGCAGGTGGTTCCGGTCTGTCCGTGAGGTGGTTCCGGCTCTCCGGCACGTGGTTCTGGCACGTCTGAGAAGTCGTGCCAGCATGCCCAGCAGGTGATTCCGGACTGTCCGCCACGTGGTTCTGGCACATCTGAGGTGGTTCCGGCATGCCCGGCAGGTCATCCCATAGAGTCCTCCCAGTGGTTCTGGTGTAGCCGTCAGGTGATTTTGGCATGTCCGGCAGGTGGTTCCGGCGTGCTTGGCAGGTGGTTCAGGCAGGTCCGGCAGTTGGTTCCGGTCTGTCCGGGAGGTGGTTCTATCATGCCCAACAGGTGATTCCAAAGAGTCTGCCAAGTGGTTGTGGCGTAGCCGGCAGGTGATTTTGGTGTGTTCGGCAGATGGTTCTGACGAGTAGAGCAGGTCGTTCCGGCGTGCTCCACAGGTGCTTCCGGCGTCTCCGGCACGTGTTTCTGGTACGTCTGAGAGGTGGTTCCGGCATGTCCGACAGGTGATTCCAGAGTGTCCGGCAAGTGGTTCTGGCTTAGCTGGCAGGTGATTTTGGCATGTCCGGCAGGTGATTTTGGCGTGTCTGGCACTTGTTCTGGTGAGTCAAGCAGGTGTCTCCGGCGTGCTCGGCAGGTGGTTCCAGCATGTCCAGCAGGTGGTTCCAGTCTGTCCAGTAGGTGGTTCTGGCATGTCTGGCACGTGGTTCTGGTACCTCTGAGAGGTGGTTCCAGCATGCCTGGCAGGTGATTCCGGACTGTCCGCCACGTGGTTCTGGCACGTCTGAGAGGTGGTTCCGGCATGCCAGGCATGTCTTCCCAGAGAGTCCTCCAAGTGGTTCTGGCGTAGCCCACAGGTGACTTTGAGGTGTCCGGCAGGTGGTTCCGGCGTGCTTGGCAGGTGGTTCAGGCAGGTCCGGTAGGTGGTTCCTGTCTGTCCGGGAGGTGGTTCCAGCGTGTCCGGCACGTGGTTCCTGCATGTCTTACAGGTGGTTCTGGCATGCCAGGCAGGTGATTCCGGATTGTCCACCAAGTGGTTCTGGTGTAGCTGGCAGGTGATATTGGTGTGTCCAGCAGGTGGTTCCGGCCGTCAATCAGGTGGCTCTGGCGTGCGGGACAGGTGGTTCCGGAGTGTCCGGCCGGTGGTTACAGTCTGTCCAGTAGGTGGTTCCGGCGTGTCCAGCACATGGTTCTGGTACATCTGAGAGGTGGTTCCCACATGACCGGCAGGTGATTCTGGATTGTCCGCCACGTGGTTCTGGCATGTCTGAGAGGTGATTCCAGCATGCCAGGAAGGTGATCCCAGAGAGTCCTCCAAGTGGTTCAGGCGTAGCTGGCAGGTGATTTTGGTGTGTCCGGCCGGTGGTTCCGGCGTGCTCAGCAGGTGGTTCAGGCAGGTTTGGTAGGTGGTTCCGGTGTGTCCGGCATGTGGTTCTGGCACGTCTGACAGGTGGTTCTGTCATGTCCGGCAGGTGATTCCAGATTGTCCACCAAGTGGTTCTCGCGTAGCCAGCAGGTGATTTTGACGTGTGCCAGAGGTGGTTCCGACGATTCCAGCAGGTGCTTCCGGAGAACTCGGCAGGTGCTTCTGGCATCTCCAGTTCGTGATTTTGCCACATTTGAGAGGTGGTTCCGGCATGCCCGGCAGGTGCTTCCGGAGTGTCCGACAAGTGGTTCTGGCATAGCCGGCTGGTGATTATGGCGTGTCCGGCACATGGTTCCAGTGAGTCGAGCCGGTGGTTCCAGCATGCTCGGCATGTGCTTCCGTTCTGTTCGGGAGGTGGTTCCGGCATGTCAGGCATGTGGTTGTGGCATGTTTGAGAGGTGGTTCCTGCATGCCCGCAGGTGATTCTAGAGTGTCCGCCAAGTGGTTCTGGCATAGCTGGCAGGTGATTTTGGCGTGTCTGGCAGGTGGTTCCACCAAGTTGAGCAGGTGGTTCTGGCGTGCTCGGCAGGTGGTTCCAGCGTGTCTGGGAGCTGGTTCCGGTCTGTCCGGGAGGTGGTTCCAGAATGTCCGGCACATGGTTCTGGCACATCTGCGAGGTGGTTCATGCATGCCCGGCAGGTGATTCCTGGGTGTCCACCAAGTGGTTATGGTGACACCGGCAGGTTATTTTGGCGTGTCTGGCATGTCTTTCCTGCTTTTTCGGCTTGTGGCTCTGGCTTGTAAGACAGGTGTTGGTGGCATTTCTGGCCCCCGGTTCTGACATACTCCGCAGGTGGTTTCAGTGTTTCTGGCACCTGTTTGAGGCATATCCAACAGGTGTTTCCAACGTGTCTGGCATGTGGTTGTGCTACGTTTGAAATCTGGTTCTGTCGTGTCTGTTGTGTGCGTCTGGCATGTTGAAGAGATGGTTCTGCAGTGTCAGAATCGTTGTTCCACTGTGTCCGGCAGGTGGTTACAGGTGGTTCTGGCATGCAACGTCGGCACTTCTGGTGTGCCTGTTGGGTCGTTCTGGCATGAATGTGTGGTTCTTTGAGAGTGTGTGGAGGGTGTTTTTGGCATGTCTCCCGGGGTTTTCTGGCATCTAAGGGGCATGATTCGTTTCTATACATCAGTTGAGTTTGTTCTCACCTTCCTAAATAGATGGAAGAAATATGGTCTGTGGCTTGTCGCCCCTTGAGGGGTGGAGCCAAGACATTGTGCATTCCACGTCTAGAGCAATGGAGGGCAAGGCTGAGAGTAAAGGGGCTTTTCTGAAATTGGTGCTTTCTGACACTCTCCTAACCATTGCACAAGGGTGGTTACTTAAAAGCCTATTGTCTCTCTCCTCCTAAGCATGTGGAACAACAATCATCCGGGCCTCGTCCCCATTTCTTAAGGGGAAGTTGTAGGCATTTTGTCTGAGCCGGGTTGACAAGGTGGAAATGTGGCACGTGCAGATGTTCCAGATTGGCGAATGAAGTGCTTTAAGAAACGGTGTTCAGCTGCCTTTGTATGAGATGTTCCCTGGATGCTCTAAGAGCGCTGTGGAACTTGAGCTCTTTCTCAGCGTCCTAAACAGCTGGACGCAAGAAGGTTTGTGGCTCGTCTCCCATTGAGGGGTGGAGGCAGAGCCACTGCATTGTGCCTTCCTCCTCTATAGCATTTCAGGGCATGGCTGAGATCAAAGGGACCTTTCTGCCATAGGTGCTTTCTGATACCCTTCAGGGGTGGTGCCAGTGCCTTGTGCCTCCTACCTTTAGAGGAATGGAGGGCACGGCCGAGAGTAAAGGGCCTTTCTGACATTGGTGCTTTCTGAAACTCCCCCAACCATTGCTCAAGGGCGGTTGGTTAAAAGCCTATTGTCTGTGTCCTCCTCAGCATGTGGAACCACAATCAGCCGGGCCTCATCCCCATTGCTCAAGGGGAAGATGTAGGCATTTCATCTGAGCTGGGTTGGCAAGGTGGAAATGTGGCAGAAGCGGATGTTGCAGATTGACGAGTTAAGGGCTGAAAAGACACGGGGTTCAGCTGCCTTTCTATGAGATGTTCGCAGGACGCTGTAAGAGCACTGTGGAATGCAAGTGCTTTCCCAGCTTCCTAAAGAGCTGGAAGCAGGACAGTTTATGGCTTGTCTCCAATTGAAGGATGGAGGCAGTGCTTTGCGCCTTCCACCTCTAGACCAATGGAGGGAACGGCTGAGAGCAAAGGGCCTTTTCTGACATAGGTGTATTCTGACACTCTCTGCACCAGTGCACAATGGCGGTTTGTAAAAAGCCTATTGTCTGCTCCTGCTAAGCATGTGGAAGCACAATCATCTGGGCCTTGTCCCCGTTGCTGAAGGGGAAGATGTAGGCATTTCATCTGAGCCTGGTTGGCAAGGTGGAAATCTGGCAGAAGCAGAAGCTCCAAATCGGCAAGTTAAGCACTGAAAAGAAACGGCATATCAGCTGCCTTTGTATGAGATGTTGCCAGGACACAGAAAGAGCACTGTTGAAAGCGAGTTCTTTCTCAGCTTCCTAAACATATGGAAGGAAGATGGTCTGTGGCTTGTTGCCCCTTGAGGGGTGGAACAAGTGTATTGTGCATTCCACGTCTAGAGCAATGGAGGGCACGGGTGAGAGCAAAGGGCTCTTTCTGACATAGCTGCTTTCCGACCCTCTCTCCACCAGTGCACAATGGTGGTTGGAAAAAGGCGTGCAGTCTATCGCCTCCTAAGCACGTGGGCACTCAATCATTTGGGACTCAGCCCAGTAGCTTAAGGGGAAGATGTACGCATTTCGTCTGAGCCAGGTTGGCAAGGTGGAATTGCGGCAGAAGCAGAAGTCCTCAAGCTGCGAGTTAAGGGCTGGGAAAAAATGCCGTGTGAGCTGCCCTTGTATGAGAGGTTCCTGGTATGCTGTAACAGGACTGTGGAAAGCGAGTTGTTTGTCAGCTTCCTAAAGAGCTGGAGGCAAGACAGTTTATGGCTTGTCTCCCATTGAAGGATGGAGGCAGTGCTTTGTGCCTTCCACCTCTAGATCAATGGAGGGCACAGCTGAGAGCAAAGGGGGCTTTCTGCAATAGGTGTGTTCTGATCCCCTTCAGGGGTGGTGCCAGTGCCTTGTGCCTCCTATCTCTAGAGGAATGGAGGTCGCGGCCGAGAGTAAAGGGCCTTTCTGACATTGGTGCTTTCTGACACTCCCCCAACCATAGCTCAAGGGCGGTTTCCTAAATGACTATTGTCTGTCTCCTCCTCAGCATGTGGAACCACAATCATCCGGGCCTCGTCCCCATTGCTCAAAGGGAAGATGTAGGCATTTCGTCTCAGCTGGGTTGGCAAGGTGGAATTGTGGCAGAAGCAGAAGTTCTAAAGTGGCGAGTTAAGGGCTGGCAAGAAAGGCCGTTTGCCCTGCATTTCTATGACAGTTTACCCGTAGGTGGTTCCTGGGAGTCGAGCAGGTGTTTCTGGCCTGCTCGGCAGGTGCAGAAGGCGCGTCCGGCAGGTGGTTCCGGGCTTTCACAGAAGTGGTCCGGGGCATTCAGCATGTGGTTCTGGCACACCCGAGGGTTGGTTCCGGCATGCACGGCATGTTATTCTGGAGTGTCAGCCAAGTGGTTCTTGCGTTGTTGGCACGTGATTTTGGCGTATCCAGGAGGTGGGTCCAGCGAGTCGAGCAGGTTTTTCCAGTGTGCTCGTAAGGTGGTTCAGGCGTGTCCTGCAGGTGGTTCTGGTCTGTCCGGTAGGTGGTTCCGGGGTGTCCTGCATCTGGTTCCAGCGAGTCGAACAGGTGGTTCCGGCGAGCTCGGCAGGTGGTTCCAGCGAGCTCGGCAGGTGCTTCCGGCGAGCTCGACAGGTGCTTCCGGCGTCTCTGGCACGTGGTTCTGGCACTTTTGAGAGTGGTTCCGGCATGCCCGGCAGGTGATTCCGGACTGTCTGCCACGTGGTCCTGGCATAGCCGGCAGGTGATTTTGGCGTGTCCAGCATATGGTTCTGGCGAGTCGAGCAGGTGGTTCCGGTCTGTCCGGTAGGTGGTTCCGGCGTGTCCAGCACGTGGTTCTGGCACATCTGAGAGGTGGTTCCGGCATGCCCGGCAGGTCATTCCGGAGTGTCCGCCAAGTGGTTCTGGCATAGTCAGCAGGTGATTTTGGAGTGTTTGGCAGGTGGTTCTGGGGAGTGGATTAGTTGGTTCCAGCATACTTGGCAGGAGGTTCCGTCGTGTACGGCACATGGTTCTAGCACGTCTGAGAGGTGTTTCTGGCATGCCCAGCAGGTGATTCCAGAGAGTTCGCCAAGTGGTCTTGGCATAGCCTGCAGGTGATTTGGGTGTGTCCGGCATTTGCTTCCGGCGAGTCAAGCAGGTAGTTCCGGCATGCTGGGAAGGTGCTTCTGGTGTCTTTGGCACGTGGTTCTGGCATGTATGAGAGGTGGTTCCGGCATGCCCAGCAGGTGATTCCGGAGTGGCCGCCAAGTGGTTCTGGCTTAACCGGCAGGTGATTTTGCGTGTCTGTCGGTGGTTCCAGCGAGTCGAGCAGGTGGTTCCAGCATGTCCGGCTGGTGGTTCCGCTGTGTCCTGGAGGTGGTTCCGGCGTGTTCGTCACGTGCTTCTGGCACGTCTGAGGTGTTGTGCTGGCATGCCCGGAACGTTATTCCGGTTTGTTCGCCAAGCGGTTCTGCGTAGCTGGCAGGTGATTTTGGCGTGTCCAACAGATGTGTCCAGTGAATCAAGCAGGTGGTTCCGGCGAGTCTAGCAGGTGGTTCCCATCTTTAAGGGTGGTGGTTCCGGCGTGTCCGGCACGTGCTTCTGGCACGTCTGACAGGTTGTGCCAGCATGCCCGGCAGGTGATTCCAGAGTGTCTGCCAAGTGGTTCTGACATAGCCCGCAGGTGGTTCCGGCGTGCTCGGCATGTGGTTCATGCGTGTCTGGCAGGTGGTTCCGGTCTGTCTGGGAGGAGTTTCCAGAGTGTCTGGCACGTGTTTCTGGCACTTCTGAGAAGTGGTTCTGGCATGCCCGGCAAGTGATTCCTGAATGTTCGCCACGTGGTTCTGGTGTAGCTGGCAGGTGATTTTGGCGTGTTCGGCAGGTGGTTCCAGCGAGTCGAGCAGGTTGTTCTGGCGTGCTCAGCAGGTGGTTCAGACGTGTCTGGTAGGTGGTTGCAGTCTGTCTGGGAGGTGCTTCTAGGGTGTCCGGCACGTGGTTCTGGCACATCTGAGAGGTGGTTCTGGCATGCCTGACGTATGATTCTGGAGTTTCCGCCGAGTGGTTCTGCCTTAGCCGGCTTGTGATTTTGGCGCGTACAGCAGATAGTTCCAGCGATTCAAGCAGGTGGTTCTGGACTGTTCAGCAGGTGGTTCAGACGTGTCCGACAGGTGGTTCCGGTCTGTCTGGGAGGTGGTTCCAGCGTGTCAGGCACGTGGTTCTGGTACGTGTAAACGGGTTTCCGGCAGGCCCGACAGGTGATTCCGGAGTGTCTGCCAAGTGGTTCTGGCGTAGCCTGCAGTTGATTTGTGCATGTCCGGCAGGTGGTTCTGGGGAGTGGTTCGTGTGGTTCTGGCATACTCGGCAGGTGGTTCCTGCGTGTCCAGCACATGGTTCTGGCACGCCTGAGAGGTGGTTCCGGCATGCCTGGCAGGTGATCCCGGAGAGTCCTCCAAGTGGTTCTGGCGTAGCCAGCTGGTGATTTTGGCATGTCAGAGAGGTGGTCCCGGCGAGTTGAGCAGGTGGTTCTGGCGTGCTCGGCATGTGGTTCAGGTGGGTCTGACAGGTGGTTCCAGTTGGTCCAGGTGGTGGTTCCGGCGTGTGCGGCACATGGTTCTGGCACGTCTGAGAGGTGGTTCCAGCATGCCCGGCAGGTGATCCTGGAGAGTCCTCCAAGTGGTTCTGGCGTAGCCAGCAGGTGATTTTGGCTTGTCAGGAAGGTGGTTCTGGCCAGTCGAGCAACTGGTTCTGGCATGCTCGGCAGGTGGTTCTGGCGGGTCCGGCATGTTGTTCTGGCCTGTCCAGGAGGTGGTTCCGGCGTGTCTGGCATATGGTTCCAGCACATCTGCCAGGTGGTTCCGGCATGCCAGGCAGGTGATTCCAGAGAGTCCGCCAAGTGGTTCTGGCGTCCAGCAGGTGATTTTGGCGTGTGCTGCAGGTTCTTCTGGCGAGTCGAGCAGGTGGTTCCGGTGAGCTCGGCAGGTGCTTCCGGCGTCTCCGGCACGTGGTACTGGCACTTCTGTGAGGTGGTACCGGCATGCCTGGCAGGTGATTGCGGAGTGTCCGACAAGTGGTGGTGGCATAGCCGGCATGTGATTTTGGCGTGTCCGGTATTTGGGTCCCACGACTCAAGCAGGTGGTTCCATTGTGCTCGGCAGGCGGTTCAGGCACGTCCGGCAGGTAGTTCCGTTCTGTCCAGTAGGTGGTTCCGGCTTGTCCGACACGTGGTTCTGGCACGTCTGAGAGGTGGTTCCAGCATTTCCGGCAGGTGATTCTGGAGTGTCCGCCAATTGGTTCTGGCGTACCGGGCAGGTGATTTTGGCATGTACGGCAGGTGGTTCTGTGGAGTGGATCAGGTACTTCCGGCATTTTCGGCAGGTGCTTCCTGCGTCTCCAGCTTGTGGTTCTGTCACATCTGAGAGGTGGTTATGTCATGCCCCGCAGGTGATTCCAGAATGTCCGGCAAGTGGTTCTGGCACAGTGGTAGGTGATTTTGGCGTGTCCGGCAGGTGGGTCCTGGGATTCGAGCAGGTGGTTCCAGCGTGCTAGGCAGGTGCTTCCAGCGACTGCAGCACGTGTTTCTGGCATGTCTGAGAGGTGGTTCCGGCATGCCCGGCAGGTGATTCTGGAGTGTCCGCCAAGTGGTTCTGGCATAGCTGACTGATGATTTTGGCATGTCCAGCACGTGGTTCCGGCGACTAGAGCAGGTGGCTCCGGCATGCTCGGCGGGTGATTTTGGCGTGTCCGTCAGATGATTCTGTGCAGTGGATCAGTTACTTGCGGCATTCTCGGCAGGTGCTTCCTGTGTCTCCGGCATGCGGTTGCTGCACGTCTGAGTGGTGGTTCCAGCATACCCGGCAGGTGATTCTGGAATGTCCGCCAAGAGGTACTGGCGTAGCCGGCATGTGATTTGGGCATGTCCGACAGGTGCTTCCAGCGAGTCGAGCAGGTGGTTCCGGCATGCTCGGCAGGTGCTCCCGGTGTCTTTTGCATGTGGTTCTGGCATGTCTGACAGGTGGTTCTGGCATGCCCGGCAGGTGATTCCGGTGTGTCCGCCAAGTGGTTCTGGCGTAGCTGGCAGGTGATTTTGCGTGTCCGGCGGTGCTTCTGGCGAGTCGAGCAGGTGGTTCCGGCGTGTCCGGCAGGTGTTTCTGATCTGTCCGGGAGGTGGTTCCGGCATTTCCAGCACGTGCTTCTGGCACGTCTTAGAGGTGATTCCGTCATGCCCGGCAGGTGATTCTGGATTGTCCACCAAGTGGTTCTGGCGTGAGCCGGCAGGCTCTTTTGGTGTGTCCAGCAGGTGGTTCCAGCATTTCGAGCAGGTGGTTCTGGCAAGCTCGGCAGATGCTTCCGGCGTGTCCAGCATGTGGTTCTGGCAGGTTTGAGAGGTGGTTCCGGCATGCCCGGCAGGTGATTCCGGAGTGTCTGGCAAGTGGTTCAAGCATAGCTGGCAGGTGATTTTGGCGTGTCCGGCAGGTGGGTCCTGCAAGTCGAGCAGGTTGTTCCGTTGTGCTTGGCAGGAGGTTCAGGCGTGTCTGGCAGGTGGTTCCAGTCTGTCCAGGACGTGGTTCCGGCATGTCCGGCAAGTGGTTTTGGTACATCTGAGAGGTGTTTCCGGCATGTATGGCAGGTCTTCCCGGAGAGTCCTCCAAGTGGTTCTGGGGTAGCTGTCAGGTGATTTTGTCATGTCCGGCAGGTGGTTCCGGCTTGCTCGGAAGGTGGTTCAGGCTGGTCCTGCAGGTGGTTCCGATTTGTCCAGGAGGTGCTTCCGGCGTCTCCGGCACGTGTTTCTGGCATGTCGGAGAGGTGGTTCCGGCATTACCGGCAGGTGGTTCAGGCGTGTCCAGCAGATGTTTCCAGTCTGTTCAGTATGTGGTTCCGGCATGCACGGCAGGTGAATCCGGAGTGTCCGCCAAGTGGTTCTGGCGTACCTGGCAGGTGATTTTGGTGTGTCCGGCAGGTGTTTCTGGCGAGTGGATCAGGTGGCTCTGGCATGCTCGGCAGGTGCTTCCGGCCTCTCTGTCACGTTGTTCTGGTGTGTCGGACAGCTGGTTCGGGCATGTCTGGCAGATGATTCCGGATTGTCCACCAAGTGGTTCTGGCATACCTGGCAGGTGACTTTGGCAAGTCTGGTAGGTGGTTCCAGTGAGCCGAGCAGGTGGTTCTGACATGCTCGGCAGGTGCTTCCGGTGTCATTGGCATGTGGTTCTGGCATGTCTGAGAGGTGGTTCCGGCATGCCCGGCAGATGATTCCGGAGTGTTTGCCAAGTGGTTCTGGTGTGGCCGGCAGGTGATTTCGCATGTCCAGCGGTGGTTCCGGCGAGTCCGGCAGGTGGTTCTGGTCTGTCCAGCACCTGGTTCTGGGGTGTCCGGGACAAATTTCTGGCACGTCTGAGAGGTTGTGCTGGCATGCCCTTCACATGATTCTGGCTTGTCCGCCAAGTGGTTCTGGTGTAGCGGGCAGGTGATTTTGGCGTGTCCGGCTGGTGTGACTGGTGAGTCAAGCAGGTGGTTCCAGCGAGTCTTTCCTGTGGTTCTGCTCTGTCCGGGAGATGGTTCCGGCCTGTCCGGCACGTGCTTCTGGCACTTCTGAGAGGTTGTGCTGGCATGCCCGGCAGGTGATTCCGGAGTGTCCGCCAAGTGGTTCTGGCATAGATGGCAGGTGATTTTGCCGTGTCCGGCATGTTGTTCCAGTGAGGCGAGCATGTGGTTCCGGCGTGCTCGGCAGATGGTTCAGGTATGTCCGGCAGGTGGTTCCGGACTGTCCGGGAGGTGGTTCGGGCATGTCGGGCACGTGGTTCCGGCACGTCTGAGAGGTGGTTCCAGCATGGCCGGCAGGTGATTCCAGAGAGTCCGCCAAGTGGTTCTGGCCTAGCCGTCTGATGATTTTGGTGTGTCCACTAGGTGGTTCTGGCAAGTCAAGCAGGTGGTTCCGGTGAGCTCGGCACTTGCTTCCAGCGTCTCTGGAATTGGTTCTGGCACGTCTGAGAGGTGGTTCCTGAATACCCAGCTAGTGATTCAACAGTGTCCGGCAAGTGGTTCTGGCATAAGCGGCAGGTGAATTTGGCGTGTCCTACAGGTTCATCCTGGGAGTTGAGCAGGTGGTTCCGGCTTGTTCGACAGGTGGTTCAGGCATGTCCGGCAGGTGGTTCCTGTCGGTGCAGGCCGTGGTTCCGTCGTGTCCGGCACGTGGTTTCAGTACATCTGAGAGGTGGTTCTGGCATGCCCGGCAGGAGATTCCGGAGTGTCCGGCAAGTGGTTCTGGCACTTCTGAGAAGTGGTTCTGGCATGCCCGGCAGGTGATTCCAGAATGTCTGCCACGTGGTTCTGGCGTAGCCGGCAGGTGATTTTGGGGTGTCAGGCAGGTGGTTCTGGCAAGTTGAGCAGGTGGTACCGGCGTGCTTGGCAGGGGGTTCAGACGTGTCCGGTAGGTGGTTGCAGTCTGTCCGGGAGGTGCTTCCAGGATGTCCAGCATGTGGTTCTGGTGCGAATGAGAGGTGCTTCCAGCATGCCTGGCAGGTGATTCCAGAGTGTCCGCCGAATGCTTCCGGCTTAGCCGGTTGGTGATTTTGGCGTGTCCGGCAGATGGTTCCGGCGAGTGGAGCAGGTGGTTCTGGAGTGCTTGGCAGGTGGTTCAGACGTGTCCAACAGGTGGTTCCGGTCTGTACGGAAGGTGGTTCCAGCGTCTCCGGCACGTGGTTCTGGCAGGTTTGAGAGGTGTTTCTGGCATGCCCGGCAGGTGATTCTGGAGTGTCCAGCAAGTGGTTCTGACATAGCCGGCGTCTGATTTTGACGTGTCTGGCAGGTGGGTCCTGTGAGTCGAGAAGGTGGTTCCGGCATGCTCGGCAGGTGGTTCAGGCGGGTCCGGCAGATGGTTCCGGTCTGTCCGGGAGGAGGTTCAGGCGTGTCCGGCACTTGCTTCCGGCACGTCTGAGAGGTGGTTCCGGCATGCCCGCCAGGTGATTCCGGATTGTTCACCAAGTGGTCCTGGTGTAGCCGGCAGGTCACTTTGGCGTGTCCAGCAGGTGGCACCGGCGAGTCACGCATGTCGTTTGAGTGAGCTCGGCAGGTGCTTCCGGAGTCTCCGGCACGTGGTTCTGGCACGTCTGAGAGGTGGTTCTGACATGCCCAGACTGTGATTCCGGATTGTCCACTAAGTGGTTCTGGAGTAGCCGGCAGGTGATTTTGGCGTGTCCAGCAGGTGGTTCTGGCATGTTGAGAAGGTGGTTCCGGCGAGCTCGGCAGGTGCTTCCAGCGACTCCAGCATGTGTTTCTAGCACGTCTGAGAGGTGGTTCTGGCATGCCCGGCAGGTGATTCCGGAGTGTCCGGCAAGCGGTTTTGGCACAGCCGGCATGTGATTTTGGCATGTCCGGTAAGTGGGTCCTGCGAGCTGAGTAGGTGGTTCCTGCGTGCTCGGCAGGTGGTTCAGGCGTGTCCGGCAGGTGGTTCCAGTCTGTCCAGGACGTAGTTCCGGCGTGTCTGGCACGTGGTTCAGGTAAGTCTCAGAGGTGGTTCCGGCATGCCCGGCAGGTGATCCAGGAGACTCCACTAAGTGATTCTCACGTAGCCGGCAGGTAATTTTGGCATGTCCGGTAGGAGGTCGCAGCGTGCTCTGCAGGTGGTTCAGGCAGGTCCGGCAGGTGGTTCCGGTCTGTCCAGGAGGTGCTTCCGGCGTGTCCAGCACTTGGTTCCGGCACGTCTGAGAGATGGTTCCGGCATGCACGCCAGGTGATTTCGGATTGTCCACCAAGTGGTTCTCGTGTAGCCGGCAGATCACTTTGGCGTGTCCGGCAGGTGGCTCCGGCAAGTCGAGCATGTGGTTTGAGCGAGCTCGACAGGTGCTTCCGGTGTCTCTGGCACGTGGTTCTGGCACATCTGAGAGGTGGTTCTGACATGCCCGGCACGTGATTCCGGATTGTCCACTAAGTGGTTCTGGCGTAGCTGGCAGGTGATTTAGGCATGTCCAGCAGGTTGTTCCGGCGAGTCGAGCAGGTTGTTCCGGCGTGCTCGGCATGTGCTTCTGACGTCTCCGGCAGGACGTTGTGGCACTTCTGAGAGGAGGTTCTGGCATGCCCGGCAAATGATTTCGTAATGTCTGGCAAGTGGACCTGGCATGCCAGCGGGTGATCTTGGTGTGTCCAGCAGGAGGTTCCGGCGAGTCGAGCAGGTGGTTCCAGCATGCTCGGCATATGGTTCTGGTCTGTCCTGTAGGTGGTTCTGGCATATCGAGCAGGTGGTTCCGGCGTGCTCGGCAGGTGGTCCAGACGTGTCCGACAGGTGGTTCCGGTCTATCCGGGATGTGGCTCTGGCGTGTCCGGCACGTGGTTCTGGCACATCTAAAGGGTTTTCTGGCAGGCCCGACATGTGATTCCAGAGTGTCTGCCAAGTGGTTCTGGCGTGGCCGACAGGTGATTCGAGAGTGTCCGCCAAGTGGTTCTGACATAGCCTGCATGTGGTTCCTGCGTGCTCAGCAGGTGGTTCAGGCGTGTCCGGCAGGTGGTTCTGGCACTTCTGAGAAGTGGTTCCGGCATTCCCCGCAGGTGATTCCAAAGTGTCCGCCAAGTGGTTCTGGCCTAGCCAGCAGGTGATTTTAGCGTGTCCAGAAGGTGGTTCCGGCGAGTCGAGCAGGTGGTTCCGGCGTGCTCGGCTGGTGGATCCGGCGGTCCGGCAGGTGGTTCCGGTCTGTCTGGGAGGTGGTTCCGGCATGTCCGGCACGTGGTTCCAGCACGTCTGAGAGGTGGTTCCTTCATGCCCGGCAGGTGATTCCAGACAGTCCGCCCAGTGGTTCTGGCATAGCCGGCACGTGATTTGGGCGTGTCCATCAGGTGCCTCCAGCGAGTCGAGCAGGTGGTTCCGGTGTGCTGGGCAGGTGCTTCCGGTGTCTCTGGCAAGTGGTTCCGGCACATCTGGGAGGTGGTTCCAGCATGCCCGGCAGGTGATTCCGGAGTGTCTGCCAAGTGGTTCTGGTGTAGCCGGCAGGTGATTTTGGCGTGTCCGGCTGGTGATTTTGGCGTGTCCGGCAGTTGTTCCGGCCAGTCGAGCAGGTTGCTCTGGCGTGCTCAGCAGGTGGTTCCGGTGTGCCTGGCAGGTGGTTCCTGTCTGTCCGGTAGGTGGTTCCGGCATGTCCGGCACGTCATTCTGGTACGTCTGAGAGGTGGTTCCGGCATGCCCGGCAGGTGATCCCGGAGAGTCCTCCAAGTGGTTCTGGAGTAGCCTGCAGCTGACTTTGGGGTGTCCGGCAGGTGGTTCTGGCGTGCTCAGCACGTGGTTCAGGCAGGTCCAGCAGGTGGTTCCAGTCGGTCTGGGAAGTGGTTCCAACGTGTCCGGCACGTAGTTCCGGCACGTCTGACAGGTGGTTCTGGCATGTCCGGCAGGTGATTCCGGATTGTCCACCAAGTGGTTCCTGTGTAGCCGGCAGGTGATTTTGGCATGTCCGGCAGGTGGTTCTGGGTAGTGGATCGGCTGGTTCAGGCATGCTTGGCAGGTGCTTCTGGCGTCTCCTGCATGTGCTTCTGGCATGTCTGAGAGGTGGTCCCGGCATGCCCAGCAGGTGATTCCAGAGTGTCCAACATGTGGTTCTGGCGTAGCCGGCAGGTGATTTTGGCATGTCCGAAAGGTGGTTCAGGTGAGTCGAGCAGGTGGTTCCGGCGTGTCCGGCAGGTGGTTCCGGTCTTTCCAGGAGGTGGTGCTGGCGTGTCCGGTACGTGCTTCTGGCACGTCTGAGAGGTTGTGCCAGCATTCCCGGAACGTTATTCCGGCTTGTTCGCCAAGTGGTTCTTGCGTAGCCGGGAGGTGATTTTGGCATGTCTGGCAAGTGGGTCCAGCGAGTCAAACAGGTGGTTCCGGCGAGTCTGGCAGGTGGTTCCGGTCTGTCCGGGAGGTGGTTCCGGCGTGTCGAGCACGTGATTCTGGGACATCTGTGAGGTTGTACTGGCATGCCTGGCAGGTGATTCTGGAGTGTCCGGTAACTGGTTGTGGTGTAGCCGGCAGGTGATTTTGGCGTGTCCGGCATGTAATTCCGGCATGCTCAGCAGATGGTTCAGTCAGGTCAGGCAGGTTGTTCTGGTCTGTCCGGGAGGTGTTTCCGGCTTCTCTGGCACGTGGTTCTGGCACGTATGAGAGGTGGTTCTGGCATGCCCGGCAGGTGATTCCAGAGAGTGCACCAAGTGGTTCTGGCGTAGCAGGCAGGTGATTTTGGCGTGTCTGGCATGTGGTTCTGGCGAATCATGCATGTGGTTCTGGTGTCTTTGGCCCGTGGTTCTGGCATGTCTGAGAGGTTTAGACGGCATGCCAGGCACGTAATTCCGCCTTGTCTGCCAGTGGTTCTGGCGTAGATGGCAGGTGATTTTCAGTGTCCAGCGGTGGTTCTGACGAGTCGAGCAGGTGGTTCTGGCGTGTCCGGCAGGTGGTTCTGGTCTGTCCTGGAGGTGGTCCCGGCGAGTCCGGCACATGGTTCTGGCACGTCTTAGAGGTTTTGCCGGCATGCCCGGCACGTGATACCGCCTTGTCTGCCAAGTGGTTCTGGCGTATCCGACAGGTGATTTTGGCATGTCTGGCAGGTGGGTTCAGCGAGTCAAGCAGGTGGTTCTGGCGAGTCTGGCAGGTGGTTCCAGTCTGTACGGGAGGAGGTTCCGGCGTGTCCGGAGGGTGCTTCAGGCACGTCTGAGGGGTTGTGCTGGCATGCCCAGCAGGTGATTCCGGAGTGTCCGGCAAGTGGTTCTGGTGTAGCTAGCAGGTGATTTTCCCGTGTCCAGCAGGAGGTTCCGGTGACTCTAGCAGGCGGTTCCGGCGTGCTCGGCATGTGGTTCCGGCGTGTCCGGCAGGTGGTTCTGGCACGTCTGCGAGGTGGTTCGGGCATGCCCGGCAGGTGATTCCTGACTGTCCGCCAAGTGGTTCTGGCGTCACTGGCAGGTTATTTTGGCGTGTCCGGCACGTCTTTCCTGCTCTTTGGGCTCGTGGCTCTGGCTTGTAAGACAGGTGTTGGTGGCATTTCTGGCCCCCGGTTCTGACATACTCCGCAGGTGGTTTCAGTGTTTCTGGCACCTATTTGCGGCATATCCAGCAGATGTTTCCAATGTGTCTGGCATGTGGTTGTGCTACGTTTTGAATCTGGTTCTGTTGTGTCTGTTGTGTGTAGCTGGCATGTTGAAGAGATGGTTCTGCAGTGTCAGAATCATTGTTCCACTGCGTCCAGCAGGTGGTTACAGGTGGTTCTGGCATGCAATGTGGGTGCTTCTGGTGTGCCAGTTGGGTCGTTCTGGCATGAATATGTGGTTCTTTGAGAGTGTGCGGAGGGTGTTTTTGGCATGTCTCCAAAGGGTTTTCTGGCATCTAAGGGGCAGGATTCCTTTCTATACGTCAGGTGAGATTGTTCTCAGCTTCCTAAAGAGATGGAAGAAAGATGGTCTGTGGCTTGTCCCCTTTGATGGGTGGAGCCAATGCATTGTGCATTCCACGTCTAGAGCAATGCAGGGCAAGGCTGAGAGGAAAGGGGCTTTCTGACATAGGTGCTTTCTGACACTCTCTCCACCAGTGCTCAACTGTGGTTGGTGAAAAGCGTATTGTCTATCTCCTGCTAAGCACAGGGTCGCACAATCATTTGGACTCAGCCCAGTTGCTAAAGGGGAAGATGTAGGCATTTCATCTGAGCCGGGTTGGCAAGGTGGAATTGCTGCATGCCCTGCAGGTAATTGCAGAGAGTCCGCCAAGTGGTACTGGAGTGGCTGGCATGTGATTTGGGAGTGTCCAGCAGGTGGTTCTGGGGAGTGGATCAGGTGCTTCCTTTATACTTGGCATGTGGTTCCAGCATTTCCGGCACATGGTTCTGGCACGTCTGAGAGGTGGTTCCAGCATGCCGGGCAGGTGATTCCAGAGAGTGTCCGCCGAGTGGTTATGGCTTAGCCAGCTGGTGATTTTGGCGTGTCCGGCAGCTGGTTCTGGCGAGTCAAGCAGGCGGTTCTGGAGTGCTCGGCATGTGGTTCAGAGGTGGCCGACAGGTGGTTCCAGTCTGTCTGGGAGGTGGTTCCGGCGTGTCAGGCATGTGGTTCTGCCACATCTAAAGGCATTTCCGGCAGGCCCGGCAGGTGATTCCGGAGTGTCCGTCAAGTGGTTCTGACATACCCGTCATGTGGTTCCGCCGTGCTCCGCAGGTGGTTCAGGCCTGTCCTGCAGGTGGTTCCGGCGCTTCGAGGAGGTGGTTCTGGCGTGCTCTGCAGGTGGTTCAGGCGTTTCCGGCAGGTGGTTCCGGCGAGTCGAGCAGGTGGTTATGGCATGCTCGGCAGTTGTTTCCGGTCTGTCCGGCAGGTGGTTCCTGTGTGTCTGGCACATGGTTCTGGCACATCTTAGATGTTGTTCTGACACGCCCGGCAGGTGATTCCGGAGTGTCCGCCAAGTGGTTCTGGCGTAGCTGGCAGGTGATTTTGGCTTGTCCGACAGGTGGTTCTGGCGAGTTGAGCAGGTGGCTCTGTCATGCTCGGCAGGTGCTTCCGGCGTCTCTGGCACATGGTTCTGATGTGTCTGAGAGCTGGTTCCGGCATGTCCAGCAGATGATTACGGAGTGTCAGGCAAGTGGTTCTGGCATACCCGGCACGTGATTTTGCATGTCCGGTGGTGGTTCCGGCGAGTTGAACAGGTGGTTCCGGCGTGTCTGCCAGGTGGTTCTTGTCTGTCCGGGAGGTGGTTCTGGCGTGTCCTGCACGTGGTTCTTGCACGTCTGATAGCTTTTGCCGACATGCCTGGCAAGTGATTCCGGCTTGTCCGCCAAGTGGTTCTGGCGTAGCCGGCAGGTGATTTTGGCGTGTCCGGCAGGTGGGTCCGGCAAGTCAAGGAGGTGGTTCCGGCGAGTTTGGCAGTTGGTTCCAGTCTGTTCTGGAGGTGGTTCCGGCATGTGCAGCACATGCTTCTGGAACGTCTGAGAGGTTGTGCTGGCATGGCCGGCAGGTGATTCCGAACTGTCCACCACGTGGTTCTGGCACATCGGAGCTGGTTCCGGCGTGCCCAGCATGTGGTTCTTGCACGTCGGATAGGTTGTGCTGGCATGCCCGGCAGGTGATTCCAGCTTGTCCGCCAAGTGGTTCTGGCATAGCCAGCTGGTGATTTTGGAGTGTCCGGCATGTGGTTCCAGCGAGTCGAGCAGGTGGCTCTGGCGTGCTCGGCAGTTGGTTCTGGCGTGTCTGGCAGGTGGTTCCGGTCTGTCTGGTAGGTGGTTCCAGCATGTCCAGCACGTGGTTCTGGCACATCTGAGAAGTGGTTCGTGCATGGCTGGCAGGTGATTCCAGTCTGTCCCCCAGGTGGTTCTGGCATAGCCGGCAGGTGATTTTGGCCTGTCCGGCAGGTGGTTCCGGCGACTTGAGCAGATGGCTCCGGCGTGGTCGGCAGGTGGTTACGGCGTGTCTGGCTGGTGGTTCCGTTCTGTCCGGTAGTTGGTTCCGGCGTCTCCGGCATGTGCTTCTGGCACATCTGAGAGGTGGTTCTGGCATGGCCGACAGGTGATTCTGGAGTGTCTGGCAAGAGCTTCTGGTGTAGCCGACAGTTCATTTTGGCGTGTCCGGCAGCTGGGTCCTGCGAGTCGAGGAGGTGGTTCCGGCGTGCTCAGCAGGTGGTCTAGGCGTGTCCGGCAGGTGGTTCCAGTCTGTCCAGGACGTGGTTCCAGCGTGTCCGGCATGTGGTTCGGGTACGTCTGAGAGGTGATTCCCGCATGCCCGGCAGGTGATTCCGGACTGTCCGCCAGATGGTTCTCGTATAGCTAGCAGTTGACTTTGGCGTGTCCGGCAGGTGGTTCCAGCGAGTCGAGCAGGTGGCTCTGGCGTGCTCGGCAGGTGGTTCCGGGATGTCTGGCAGATGGTTCCAGTCTGTCCAGTAGGTGTTTCTGGCATGTCTGGCACGTGCTTTCGGCACGTCTTAGAGTTGGTTCCGGCATGCGCGGCAGGTCATTCCGGAGTGTCCGCCATAGGATTCTGGTGTAGTCGGCGGGTGAGTTTGGCATGTCCAGTAGGTGCTTCCGGAGAGTCGAGCAGGTGGCTCCGGTGTGCTCGGCAGGTGCTTCCGGCGTCTCCGGCATGTGGTTCTGGCACGTCTGAGAGGTTGTTCTGGCATGGCCGGCAGGTGATTCTGGAGTGTCCGGCAAGTGGTTATGGCATAGCCAGCAGTTTATTTTGGTGTGTCCGGCAGGTGGGTCCTGTGAGTTGAGCAGTTGGTTCCGGCATGCTCATCAGGTGGTTCAGGCGTGTCTGCCAGGTGGTTCCAGTCTGTTCAGTACGTGGTTCCTGCATGTCAGGCACGTGGTTCTGGTACGGCTGAGAGGTGGTACCCACATGACCAGCAGGTGATTCCGGACTGTCCTGCAGGTGGTTCTGGGGAGTGGATCTGGTGGTTCCGGCGTGGTTGGCAGGTGCTTCCGGCATCTCTGGCATGTGGTTCTGGCACGTCTGAGAGGTGGTTCCGGCATGCCCAGCCGGTGATTCCGGAGTGTCAGGCAAGTGGTTCTGGCTTAGCTGGCAGGTGATTTTGGCATGTCCGGCAGGTGGGTCCTGCAAGTGGAGCAGGGGGTTCCGGCGTGCTCGGCAGGTGGTTCAGGCGTGGCCAGCAGGTGGTTCCAGTTTGTCCAGTAAGTGGTTCCAGCTTGTCAGGCACGTGGATCTGGTACGTCTGAGAGGGGGTTCCGGCATGGCTGGCAGGTGATTCCAGACTGTCCCCCAGGTGGTTCTGGCATAGCCAGCAGTTGAATTTGGTCTCTCCGGCAGGTGGTTGTGGTGTGTTGAGCAGGTGGCTCCGGCATGTTCGGCATGTGGTTCCGGCGTGTCTGGCAGGTGGTTCCGGTCTGTCTGGTAGCTGGTTCTGGCATTTCCCACACGTGCTTCTGGCACATCTGAGAGGTGGTTGCAGCATGCATGGCAGATGATTCCCGATTTTCCATCAAGTGGTTCTGCCGTAACCGGCAAGTGATTTTGGCGTGTCCGGCAGGTGGGTCCTGTGAGTCGAGCAGGTGGTTCCGGCATGCTCGGCAGGTGCTTTCAGAGACTCCAGCACGTTTTTCTGGCACACTGAGAGGTGGTTCTGGCATGCCCAGCAGGCGATTCTGGAGTGTCCGGCAAGTGGTCCTGGCATAGTTGGCAGGTGATTTTGGCGTGTTCGGCAGGTGGTTCCTGTGAGTCGAGAAGGTGGTTCCGGTGAGCTCGGCAGGTTCTTCCAGAGTCTCCAGCACGTGGTTATGGCATGTATGAGAAGTGGTTCCAGCATGCCCGACAGGTGATTCCTGAATGTCCGATAAGTGGTTCTGGAGCAGCTGGCATGTGATTTTGGCATGTCCGGTAAGTGGGTCCTGCAAGTCGAGCAGGTGGTTCCGGCGTGCTTGGGAGGTGGTTCATGCGTGTCCGGCAGGTGGTTCCAGTTTGTCCAGGACATTGTTCCAGCGTGTCTGGCATGTGATTCTGGTACGTCTCAGAGGTGGTTCCGGCATGCCCGGCTGGTGATTCCGGAGAGTCCTCCATGTGATTCTGGCATAGCCGAAAGTTGATTTTGGGGTGTCCAGCTGGTGTTTCCGGCGTGCTGGGCTGGTGGTTCAGGCAGGTCCGGCAGGTGGTTCCGGTATGTCCGGGAGGTGGCTCCGGGGTGTCCGGCACTTGGTTCCTGCACGTCTGAGAGGTGGTTCTGGCATGCCAGCCAGAGGATCCCGGAGAGTCCAACAAGTGGTTCTGGCGTGCCCAGCAGTTCATTCCGGAGTGTCCGGCAAGTGGTTCTGGCATAGCCGGCAGGTGATTTTGGCATGACCAGCAGGTGGGTCCTGCAAGTCGAGCAGTTGTTTCCGGCAAGCTTGCCAGGTGGTTCAGGCGTGTCCACGATGTGGTTCTGCCACATCTGAGAGGTAGTTCCGGCATTCCAGGCAGATTATTCCAGTGTTTCCTCCAAGTGGTTCTGGCATAGCCAGCAGGTGATTTTGTGTGTCCGGCGGTGGTCCGGCGAGTCGAGCAGGTGGTTCTGGCATGTCCGGCAGGTGATTCCGATCTGTCTGGGAGGTTGTTCCGGCGTGTCCGGCATGTGCTTCTGGCACATCTGAGAGGTGGTTCCGGCATGCCCAGCAGGTGATTCTGGAGTGTCCGCCAAGTGGTTCTGGTGTAGCCGGCAGGTGATTTTGGCGTGTCTGGCAGGTGTTTCTGGCGAGTCGAGAAGGTGGTCTCGGCGTGCTCGGCAGGTCCTTCTGGCGTCTCCGGCACGTGGTTCTGGCACGTCTGAGAGGTTATTCTGGTATACCCGGCACATGATTGTGGATTGTCCACTAAGTGGTTCTGACATTGCTGTCAGGTGATTATGGCGTGTCCGGCAGGTGGGTCCTGGGAGTTGAGAAGTTGGTTCCAGCGTGCTCGGCAGGTGCTTCCAGCGACTCCAGCACGTGTTTGTGGCACGTCTGAGAAGCAGTTCTGGCATGCCCGGCACGTGATTCTGGAGTGTCCGGCAAATGGTTCTGGCACAGCCGGCATGTGATTTTGGCATGTCCGGTAAATGGGTCCTGTGAGTCGAGCAGGTGGTTCCTGCATGCTCGGCAGGTGGTTCAAGTGTGTCCGGCAGGTGGTTCCAGTCTGTCCAGGACGTGGTTCCGCCGTTTCCAGCACGTTTTTCTGGTACGTCTCAGAGGTGGTTCCGGCATGCCTGGCAGGTGATTCCAGACTGCCCCTCACATGTTTCTAGCACTTCTGAGAGGTGGTTCTGGCATGCCCGGCAGGTGATTCCGGAGAGTCCTCCAAGTGATTCTGGCGTAGCCGGCAGGTGATTTTGGCGTGTCCAGCAGGTGGTTCCGGCGAGTCGAGCAGGTGCTTCCGGCATGGTCAGCAGGTGGTTCAGGCGTGTCCAGCAGGTGGTTCCAGTCTGTGCATGACGTGTTTCCGGCAGTCCGGCAGGTGATTCCGGACTGGCCGCCACATGGTTCTGGCATAGCCGGCAGTTGATTTTGGTGTGTCCGGCAGGTGGTTCTGGTCTGTCTGGTAGGTGGTTCCGGTGTGTCCGGCACGTGGTTGTGGTACACCTGAAAGGTGGTTCCGGCATGCCCAGCTGGTGATTCCGGAATGTCCGCCACGTGGTTCTGGCACATCTGAGAGGTGGTTCCGGTATGCCAGGCAGGTCATCCCGGACAGTCCTCCGAGTGGTTCTGGCGTAGCCGTCAGGTGATTTTGGTGTGTCCAGCAGGTGGTTCTGGCATGCTCAGCAGTGTTTCATGCACGTCCGGCAGGTGGTTCCGGTCTGTCTGGGAGGTGGTTCCAGCGAGTCGATCAGGTGGTTCTGGCGTGCTCGGCAGGTGGTTCTGGCATGTCCAGCAGGTGGTTCCGGTCTGTCCGGTAGGTGGTTCCGGTGTGTCCGGTACGTGGTTGTGGTACGTCTGAGAGGTGGTTTCGGCATGCCCAGCAGGTGATACCGGACTGTCCGCCACGTGGTTCTGGCGCATCTGAGACGTGGTTCCGGGATGCCCGGCAGGTCATCCTGGACAGTCCTCCAAGTGGTTCTGGCGTAGCCGTCAGGTGATTTTGGCGTGTCCCTCAGGTGGTTCTGGGGAGTGGATCAGGTGGTTCCAGCATACTCAGCAGGTGGTTCCATCGTGTCCGGCACATGGTTCTGGCACGTCTGAGAGGTGGTTCCGGCAGGCCCGACAGGTGATCCCGGAGAGTCCTGCAAGTGATTCTGGCATAGCCCGCAGCTATTCTTGGCGTGTCAGGCAGGTGGTTACGGCATGCTCGGCATGTGGTTCAGGCAGGTCAGGCAGGTTGTTCTGGTCTGTCCGGGAGGTGGTTCCGACATGTAAGGCATGTGGTTCCGGCACGTATGAGAGGTTGTGCCGGCATGCCCAGCAGGTGATTCTGGAGTGTCCGCCATGTGGTTCTGGCGTAGCCGGCAGGTGATTTTGATGTGTCCGGCAGGTTGCTCTGGGCAGTGGATCATGTGGTTCCGGCAGGCTGGGCAGGTGCTTCTGGAGTCTCCGGCATGTGGTTCTGGCGTAGCCGGCTGGTTATTTTGGCGTGTCCGGCTGTGGTTCCGGCAATTCGAGCAGCTGGTTCCGGCGTGCTCGGCAGGTGATTCAGGCAGGTCTGGCAGGTGGTTGCGGTCTGTCCGGGAGGTGATTCCGGCGTGTCCGGCACGTGCTTCCGGCACGTCTGAGAGGTGGTTCCAGCATGCCCGGAGGGTGATTCCATAGAGTCCGCCACGTGGTTTTGGCTTAGCTGGCAGTTGATTTTGGCGTGTCTGGCAGGTGGTTCTGGCGAGTCAAGCAGGTGGTTCTGGAGGGCTTGGCAGGTGCTACCGGTGTCTCTGGCACGTGGTTCTGGCATGTTTGAGAGGTGGTTCCGGCATGCCCGCCAGGTGATTCCGGAGTGTCCACCAAGTGGTTCCGGCGTAGCCGGCAGGTGACTTTGGCGTGTCCAGCAGGGGCTTCTGGATAGTCGAGCAGGTGGCACCAGCCTGCTTGGCAGGTGATTCATGCATGTCCGGCAAGTGGTTCTGTACTGTCCGGTAGGTGGTTCCGGCGTGTCTCATTCGTGGTTCTGGCATGTATGAGAGATGGTTCCGGCATGCCCGGCAGGTGATTCCGGAGTGTCCACCAAGTGGTTGTGGAGTTTCCGGCAGGTGATTTTGGTGTGTCCGGCAGGTGTGTCCAGCGATTCGAGCAGGTGGTTCCGCCGTGTCCGGCAGGTGGTTCAGGTCTGCCCAGGAGGTGGTTCTGGCATGCTTGTCACGTGATTCCAGCTTGTCCACCAAGTGGTTCTGGCGTAGCCTGCAGGTGATTTTGGCGTGTCCGGCAGGTGGGTCTGGCCAGTCAAGCAGGTGGTTCTGACGTGTCCGGCAGGTGTTTCCATTCTGTCCAGGACATGGTTCCAGAGTGTGCGGCACATGGTTCTGGTAGGTCTGAGAGGTGGCTCCGGCATGCCTGGCAGGTGATTCCAGAGAGTCCGCCAAGTGGTTATGGCGTAGCCGCCATGTGATTTGGGCGTGTACGGCAGGTGCTTGCAGCGAGTCTATCAGGTGGCTCCAGCGTGCTGGGCAGGTGCTCCCGGTATCTTTGGCACATGGTGCTGGCATGTCTGAGAGGTGGTCCCGGCATGCACAGCAGGTGATTCCGGAGTGTCTGCCAAGTGGTTCTGGCATAGACGGCAGGTGATATTGCCTGTCTGGTGGTGGTTCCGGCGAGTCGAGCAGGTGGTTCCGGCGTGTCCGGCACGTGCTTCTGGCACATCAGAGATGTTGTGCCAGCATGCCCAGAAAGTGATTCCGGCTTGTACGCCAAGTTGTTTTGGCATAGCAGGCAGGTGATTTTGGCGTTTCCGGCAGGTGGGTCTGGTGATTAAAGCAGGTGGTTCCGACGAGACTGGCAAGTCGTTCCGGTCTGTCCGGCAGCTGGTTCTGGCGAGTCAAGCAGGGGGTTCTGGCCAGCTCGGCAGGTGCTTCCGGCGTCTCCAGCATGTGGTTCTGGCATGTGTGAGAGGTGGTTCCAGCATGCCTGACAGGTGATGCCAGAGTGTCTGGCAAGTGGTTCTGGCGTAGCCGGCAGGTGGTTCTGGGCAGTCGACCAGGTGGTTCCGGCGAGGTCGGCAGTTGCTTCCAGCGTCTCCGGCACGTGGTTCTGGCACTTCTTAGATGTGGTTCTGTCATGCCCGGCAGGTGATTCCGGAGTGTCCGACAAGTGGTTCTGGCGCAGTCGGCAGGTGATTGTGGCTTGTCCGGTAGGTGGGTACTGCGAGTCAAGCAGGTGGTTCCGGCGTGCTCGGCAGGTGGTTCCAGTCTCTCCAGGACGTGGTTCCAGCGTGTCCGGTACATGGTTCTGGTACATCTGAGAGGTGGTTCCGGGAGGCCCGGCAGGTGATTCCGGAGTGTCCGCCAAGTAGTTTTGTCATAGCTGGCAGGTGATTTTGACGTGTCCGGCAGGTGGTTCCGGCAAGTTGAGAAGGTGGTCCTGGCCTGCTCGGCAGGTGTTTCTGGCGTCTCTGGCACGTGTTTATGTCACGTCTGAGAGGTTGTTCCGGCATGCTCGACAGGTGATTCTGGAGTGTCCGGCAAGTGGTTCTGGCATAGCCAGCAGTGATTTTGGCGTGTCTGGCTGGTGGTTCTGGCGATTCGAGCAGGTGGCTCCAGCATGCTCGGAAGGAGGTTTTGGCGGGTCTGGCTGATGTTTCCGGTCTTTCCGGGAGGTGGTTGGGGCGTGTCCGGCATGTAGTTCCGGAACGTCTGAGAGGTGGTACTGGCATGCCCAGCTGATGATTCCAGTGAGTCCCACAAGTGGTTCTGGAGTAGCTGGCAGGTGATGATGGCATGTCCGGCAGGTGCTTCTGGTGATTCGAGCAGGTGGCTCCGGCGTGCTTGGCAGGGGGTTCCGGTCTGGTCGGGAGGTGGTTCCAGCGTGTCCGGCACATGCTTCTGGCACGTCTGGGAGGTTGAGCTGGCATGCCCGGCAGGTGCTTGCAGAACGTCCAGCAAGTGGTTCTGGTGTAGCCGGCAGGTGATTTTGCCGTGTCAGGCAGGTATTCCGGCGAGATGAGCATGTGGCTCCGGCATTCTCAGCAGGTGCTTCTGGTGGGTCCGGCAGATGGTTCCAGTCTGTCTGGGAGGTGGTTCTGGCGTGTCCAGCACATGGTTCTGACACGTCTGACAGTTGGTTCTGGCATGCCTGGCAGGTGATTCCAGATTGTCCACCCAGTGGTTATGGCATAGCCGGCGGGTGATTGTGGAGTGTCCGGCAGTTTATTCCAGTGAGTCGAGCAGGTGGCTCCGGCGTGCTCAGCAGGTGCTTCTGGCGTCTCTGGCATTTGGTTCTGCCACGTCTGAGAGGTGGTTCCGGAATGCCCAGCAAGTGATTCCAGAGTGTCTGCCAAATGGTTCTGTTGTAGCCGACAGGTGATTTTGGCGTGTCCTGCAGGTGGTTCTGGGGAGTGGATCAGGTGGTTCCAGGAGGCTCGGCAGGTGCTTCTGGCGTCTCCGGCATGTGGTTCTCGCACGTCTGAGAGGTGGTTCTGGGATGCCTGGCAGGTGATTCTGGAGTGTCCGACAAGTGGTTCTGGAGTAGCCGGCATGTCGTTTTGGCATGTCTAGCAATTGGGTCTTGCGAGTCGAGCAGGTGATTCCGGCATGCTTGGCAGGTGGTTCAGGCATGTCCGGTAGATGGTTCCAGTCTGTCCAGGATGTGCTTCCGGCGTGTCTGGCACGTGGTTCTGGTACATATCAGAGGTGGTTCCAGCATGCCCGGCAGGTGATTCCAGGCTGTCCCCCACGTGGTTCTAGCACGTCTGAGAGGTGTTTCGGGCATGCCCGGCAGGTCATCCCAGAAAGTCCTCCAAGTGATCCTGGCATAGCCGGCAGGTGATTTTGGCATGTCCGGCAGGTGGTCCCGGTGTGCTCGGCAGGTGGTTGAGGCAGGTAAGGCAGGTGGTTCCCGTCTCTCCGGGAGGTGGTTCTGGCTTGTACAGCACTTGCTTCTGGCAAGTGTGAAAGGTGGTTCCGGCATGCCCGGCAGGTGATTCCAGAGTGTCCTTCAAGTGGTTCTGGCATAGCCGGCAGGTGATTTTGGCGTGTCCAGCAGGTAGGTCTTGCATGTCAAGCAGGTGGTTCAGGCGTGTCCGGCAGGTGGTTCCGTTGTGTCCAATAGGTGGTACCGACGTGTCCGGCACGTGGTTCTGGCACGTCTGAGAGGTGGTTCCGGCATGCCTGTCAGGTAATTCCAGAGTGTCTGCCAAGTTGTTCTGGCGTAGCCGGCTAGTGATTTTCGCGTGTCCCTCAGGTGGTTCTGTGGAGTGGATCAGGTGGTTCCGGCATACTTGGCAGGTGGTTCCGGCGTGTCCAGCACGTGGTTCTGGCACGTCTGAGAGGTAGTTCTGGCATGCCCAGTGGGTGATCCCGGATAGTCCTCCAAGTGGTTCTGGTGTAGCCCACACGTGATCTTGGCATGTCTGGCAGGTGGTTACGGAGTGTTGAGCAGGCGGTTCCAGCATGCTTGTCTGGTGTTGCCGGCGTCTCCAGCACGTGTTTATGGCACGTCTGAGAGGTTGTTCCGGCATGCCTGACAGGTGATTCCAGAGTGTCCGGCAAGCGGTTCTGGAGTAGCTGGCAGGTGATTTTGGTGTGTCCGGCAGGTGGTTCTGGTGAGTGGATCAGGTGGTTCTGGCATACTCGGCAGGAGGTTCCAGTGTGTCTGGCACATGGTTCTGGCACATCTGAGATGTGGTACCGGCATGCCCGGCAGGTGATCCTGGAGAGTCCTCCACGTGGTTCTTGCTTAGCCGGCAGGTGATTTTGACGTGTCCGGCAGTGTGTTCTGGCGAGTCAATCAAGTGGTTCTGATGTGCTCGGCAGGTGGTTCCGGCGGTTCCAGCAGGTGGTTCCGGTCTCTCCAGGAGAGGGATCCGGCGTGTCCAGCACGTGGTTCCGGCATGTCTTGTAGGTGCTATGGGCATGCCCGGCAGGTGATTCCAGGGAGTCCCCCACGTGGTTCTGGCATAGCTGGCAGTTGATTCTCGCATGTCTGGCAGGTGGTTCCTGCGAGTCAAGCAGGTGGTTCCGGTGTGCTCGGCAGGTGGTTCAGGCATGTCCAGCAGGTGTTTCCAGTCTGTCCACGACGTGGTTCCGCCATGTCCAGCACATGGTTCTGGTACGTCTGAGAGCTGGTTCCGGAATTCCCAGGAGGTGATTCCAGACTGTCCGCCACGTGGTTCTGGCATAGCCGGCAGGTGATTTGGCATGTCCGGCAGGTCTTTCCTGCTTTCTGTGCTCGTGGATCTGGCTTGTAAGAGAGGTGTTTGCGGCATTTCTGGCCCCCGGTTCTGACATAATCCGCAGGTGGTTTCAGTGTTTCTGGCACCTATTTGCGGCATACCCAACAGGTGTTTCCAAAGTGTCTGGCATGTTGTTGTGCTACATTTGGAATCTGGTTCCGTCGTGTCTGTTGTGTGCAGTTGGCATGTTGAAGAGATGGTTCTGCAGTGTCAGAATCATTGTTCCACTGTGTCCAGCAGGTGGTTACAGGTGGTTCTGGCATGCAACGTAGATGCCTCTGATGTGCCTGTTGGGTCGTTGTGGCATGAATGTGTGGTTTTTTGAGAGTGTGCGGAGGGTGTTTTTGGCATGTCTCCCAGGGTTTCCTGGCATCTAAGGAGCATGATTCCTTTTTACACGTCAGGTGACTTTGATCTCAACTTCCTAAAGAGATGGAAGAAAGATGATCTCTGGCTTGTCGCCCCTTGAGGGGTGGAGCCAAGTCATTGTGCATTACATGTGTAGAGCAATGGAGGGCAATACTGACAGGAAAGGGGCACTTCTGACATAGGTGCTTTCTGACACTCTCTCCACCAGTGCTCACCTGTGGTTGGTGAAAACCGTATTGTCTATCTCCTGCTAAGCCCATGGTCGCACAATCATTTGGGACTCAGCCCAGTAGTTTAAGGGGAAGATGTAGGCATGTCGTCTGAGCCGGGTTGGCAAGGTGGAATTGCGGCAGAAGTAGAATCCTAAAGCTGCGAGTTAAGGGCTGGGAAAAAATGCCGTTTGAGCTGACTTTGTATGAGAGGTTCTTTGTATGCTGTAACAGCACTGTGGAAAGCGAGTCCTTTCTCAGCTTCCTAAAGAGCTGGAGGCAAGAAAGTTTATGGTTTGTCTCCCATTGAAGGATGGAGGCAGTGCTTTGTGCCTTCCATCTGCAGAGCAATGGAGGGCATGGCTGAGAGCAAAAGGGCCTTTCTGACATAGCTGCTTTCTGACACTCTCTCCAGCAGTGCACAATGGTGGTTGGAAAAAGTCGTGCAGTCTATCGCCTCCTAAGCACGTGGACGCTCAATCATTTGGGACTCAGCCCAGTTGCTTCAGGGGAAGATGTAGGCATTTCATCTGAGCCTGGTTGGCAAGGTCGAATTGCAGCAGAAGCAGAAGTCCTCAAGCTGCGAGTTAAGTGCTGGGAAAAAATGCCATTTGAGCTGGCTTCGTATGAGACAATCCTGGTATGCTGTAACAGGACTGTGGAAAGCAAGTTGTTTCTCAGCTTCCTAAACAGCTGGAGGCAAGACAGTTTATGGCTTGTCTCCCATTGAAGTATGGAGGCAGTGCTTTGTGCCTTCCACCTTCAGAGCAATGGAGGGCATGGCTGAGAGCAAAGGGGGCTTTCTGCCATAGGTGCTTTCTGATCCCCTTCAGGGGTGGTGCCAGTGCCTTCTGCCTCCTACCTCTAGAGGAATGGAGGGCACGGTTGAGAGTAAAGGGCCTTTCTCACATTGGTGCTTTCTGAAACTGCCCAACCATTGCTCAAGGGCATTTGGTTAAAAGCCTATTGTCTGTCTCCTCCTCAGCATGTGGAACCACAATCATCCGGGCCTCGTCCCCATTCCTCAAGGGGAAGATGTAGGCATTTCGTCTTAGCCTGGTTGGCAAGGTGGAAATGCAGCAAAAGCGGATGTTGCAGATTGGCGAGTTAAGGGCTGAAAAGACACGGCATTCAGCTGCCTTTGTATGAGATGTTCCCAGGACGCTGTAAGAGCACTGAGGAATGCGATGGCTTTCCCAGCTTCCTTAAGAGCTGGAAGCAGGACAGTTTATGGCTTGTCTCCAATAGAAGGATGGAGGCAGTGCTTTGTGCCTTCCACCTCTAGAGCAATGGATGGCACAGCTGAGAGCAATGGGCCCTTTCAGACATAGATGCATTCTGACACTCTCTGCACCAGTGCACAATGGCGGTTTGTAAAAAGCCTATTGTCTGCTCTGGCTAAGCATGTGGAAGCACAATCATCTGGGCCTCGTCCTCATTGCTGAAGGGGAAGATGTAGGCATTTCGTCTGAGCAGGGTTGGCAAGGTGGAAATCTGGCAGAAGCAGAAGTTCCAAATCAGTGAGTTAAGCACTGAATAGAAAGGGCATATCAGCTGCCTTTGTATCAGATGTTGCCAGGACACAGGAAGAGCACTGTTGAAAGCGAGTTCTTTCTCAGCTTCCTAAAGAGCTGGAAGGAAGATGGTCTGTGGCTTGTCGCCCCTTAAGGGGTGGAGCAAGTGCATTGTGCATTCCACGTCTAGAGCAATGGAGGGCACGGCTGAGAGCAAAGGGGTCTTTCTGACATAGCTGCTTTCCGACACTCTCTCCACCAGGGCACAATGGTGGTTGGAAAATGGCGTGCAGTCTATCGCCTCCTAAGCACGTGGACGCTCAATCATTTGGGACTCAGCCCAGTTGCTTCATGGGAAGCTGTAGGCATTTGGTCTGAGCCGGTTTGGCAGGGTGGAATTGCAGCGCAGGCGGAAGTCCTAAAGCGGCGAGTTAAGCGCTGGGAAGAAATGGCATTTGAGCTGCCTTTGTATGAGAGTTTCCTCGTATGCTGTAACAGCGCTGTGGAAAGCGAGTCCTTTCTCAGCTTCCTAAAGAGCTGGAGGCAAGACAGTTTATGGCTTGTCTCCCATTGAAGGATGGAGGCAGTGCTTTGTGCCTTCCAACTCTAGAGCAATGGAGGGCACGGCTGAGAGGAAAGGGGTCTTTCTACCATTGGTACTTTCTGACACTCTCCCAACCATTGCACTTGGTGGTTAGTTAAAAGCCTATTGTCCCTCTCCTCCTCAGCATGTGGAACCACAATCATCCGGGCCTCGTTCCCATTGCTCAAGGGGAAGATGTAGGCATTTCGTCTGAGCCGGATTGGCAAGGTGGAAATGAACAGGATGCATATGTCCCAGACAGGGGAGTGAATTGCTGAAAAGAAACGACATTCAGCCTCCTTTGTTTGAGATGTTCCAAGGACGCTGTAAGAGCACTGTGGAAAGGGAGTTTTTTCTCAGCTCCCTAAAGAGCTGTAAGCCATACAAGATCTGGTTTGTGTCCCATTGAGGGGTGGATCCAGAGCCAGTGCCTTGTGCCTTCCACCTCTCGAGCAATGGAGGGCACGGCTGAGAGCAAAGGGGGCTTTCTGCCATGGGTGGTTTCTGATCCCCTTCAGGGGTGGTGCCAGTACCTTGTGCCTCCTACCTCTAGAGGAATGGAGAGCACGGCCGAGAGTAAAGGGCCTTTCTGACATTGGTGCTTTCTGACACTGCCCCAACCATTGCCCAAGGGCGGTTGGTTAAAAGCCTATTGTCTGTCTCCTCCTCAGCATGTGGCACCACAATCATCCGGGCCTCGTCCCCATTGCTCAAGAGGAAGATGTAGGCATTTCATCTCAGCCAGGTTTGCAAGGTGAAATTTTGGCAGAAGCAGAAGTTCTAAAGTGGCGAGGTAATGGCTGGCAAGAAATGCCGTTTGACCTGCATTTCTATGACAGTTTCCCTGTATGTGGTTCCCGGGAGCCGAGCAGGTGTTTCTGGCGTGCTCGGCAGGAGGTTCAGGCATGTCCAGCAGGAGGTTCCAGTCTGTCCAGGTCATGGTTCCGGCGTGTCCGTCACATGGTTCTGGCACGTCTGAGAGGTGGTTCCAGGATGCTCGGCAGGTGATTCCTGAGTGTCCGCCAAGTAGTTCTGGTGTAGCCGGCAGGTGGTTGAGACGAGTCCGGCAGGTGGTTCTGGTGAGTTGACCAGGTGTTTCCGGCATGCTTGGCAGGTGGTTCCGGTCATTCCGGGAGGTGGTTCTGAGGTGCCCAGCATGTGGTTCTTGCACGTCTGAGAGGTGGTTCTGGGATGCCCAGCACGTGAATCCTGAGTGTCCGCCAAGAGGTTCTGGCCTAGCTGGCAGGTGATTTTGGCATGTCTGGCAGGTGGTTGTTGCGAGGTGAGCAGGTGGGTCAGGTGTGCTCAGCAGGGGGTTCAGGCCTGTCCAGCAGGTGGTACTGGTCCATCCAGGAGTTGGTTCTTGCATGTCCAGCATGCGGTTCTGGGACGTCTGAGACATGGTTCCAACATGCCCGGAAGGTGATTCTGGAGTGTCGGCCAAGTGGTTCTGGCCTAGCCGCCAGGTGGTTCAGGCGTGTCCTGCAGGTGGTTCTGGTCACTCCGGGAGGTGGTTCTGACATGTCCAGCACGTGGTTCTGGCACGTCTGAGAGGTGGCTCTGGCATGACCAGCAGGTGATTCCGGAGAGTCCGCCAGGTGGTTGTGGTGTAGCCGGCACGTGATTTTGACGTGTCCGGCAGGTGATTCTGGAGTGTCCAACAAGTGGTACTGGTGTAGCCGGCATGTGATTTGGGCGTGTCTGGCAGGTGCTTCCAGCGAGTCGAGCAGGTGGTTCCGGCGTGCTCGGCAGGTGCTCCCGGTGTCTTTGGCACGTGGTTCTGGCATGTCTGACAGGTGACTCTGGCATGCCCAGCAGGTGATTCCGGTGTGTCCACCAAGTGGTTCTGGCATAGCCGGCAGGTGATTTTGCGTGTCTGGCGGTGGTTCTGGCGAGTCGAGCAGGTGGTTCTGGCGTGTCCGGCAGGTGGTTCCGGTCTGTCCGGGAGGTGGTTCTGGCATGTCCGGCACGTGCTTCTGGCACGTCTGAGAGGTGGTTCCAGCATGCCCCGCAGGTGATTCTGGATTGTCCAAGTGGTTCTGGCGTAGCCGGCAGGTGATTTTGGCGTGTGTGGCAAGTGGTTCCGGCATTTCGAGCATGTGGTTCCGGTGAGCTCAGCAGATGCTTCCGGCGTCTCCGGCATGTGGTTCTGGCAGGTTGAGAGGTGGTTCCGGCAGCCCGGCAGGTGATTCCGGAGCGTCTGACAAGTGGTTCTGGCATAGACGGCAGGTGGTTTTGGTGTGTCCGGCAGGTGGGTCCTGCCAGTGGAGCAGGTGGTTCTGTTGTGCTTGGCAGGTGGTTCAGGCATGTCCGGCAGGTGGTTCCAGTCTGTCCAGGACGTGGTTCCGGCACATCTGAGAGGTGGTTCTGGCATGCCCAGCAGGTCTTCCCAGAGAGTCCACCAAGTGGTTCTGGTGTAGCCATCAGGTGATTTTGGCATGTCCGGCAGGTGGTTCCGGCATGCTCGGCAGGTGGTTCAGGCACGTCCGGCAGGTGGTTCCGGTCTGTCTGGGAGATGGATCCGGCGTGTCCGTCACGTGGTTCTGGCAGGTTTGAGAGGTGGTTCCGGCATGCTGGGCAGTTGGTTCAGGCGGGTCCGGCATGTGGTTCCGGTATGTCTGGGAGGTGGTTCCTGCGTGTCTGGCACATCGTTCCGGCACGTCTGAGAGGTGGTTCCGGCATGCCTGGCATGCCATTCCAGAGAGTCTGCCAAGTGGTTCTGGCCAAGCCGGCATGTGATTTGGTGGTGTCTGGCAGGTGTTTCCAGCGAGTCGAGCAGGTGGTTCCGGCATGCTGAGCAGGTGCTTCTGGTGTCCTTGGCACGTGGTTCTGGCATGTCAGAGAGGTAGTTGCGGCATGCCCGGCAGGTCATTCCGGAGTGTCCGCCAAGTGGTTCTGCGTACCCGGCAGGTGATTTTGCGTGTCTGGAGGGGGTTCCGGCGAGTCGAGCAGGTTGTTCCTGCCTGCTTGTCAGGTGGTTCAGGCGTGTCCGGCAGTTGGTTCCATTCTGTCCAGGACGTGTTTCTGGCGTGTCCGGCACGTGGTTCTGGTACGTCTGAGAGGTGGGTTCCGCATGCCCGGCAGGTGATTCCGGAGTGTCCGCCAAGTGGTTCTGGCATAGCCAGCAGGTGCTTTTGGCATGTCCGGCAGGTGGTTCTGGGGAGTGGATCTGGTTATTCAGGCATGCTCGGCAGGTGATCCTGGACTGTGCCCCACATGGTTCTGGCATAGCTGGCAGGTGATTTTGGCGTGTCCAGCAGGTGTTTCCGGTGATTCGAGCAGGTGGTTCAGACGAGCTGGGCTGGTGGTTCAGGCGTGTCTGGCAGGTTTTTCCTGTCTTTCTGGGAGGTGGTTCCTGCGTGTTCGGCAGGTGGTTCCTGTCTGTCAGGGAGGTGGCTGTGGCGTGCTCAGCAGGTGCTTCCAGCGTCTCTGACCCATGCTTCTAGCACGTCTGAGAGGTGGTTCCGGCATGCCCGGCAGGTGATTCTGGAATGTCCGCCCCGTGGTTCTGGCACGTCTGAGAGCTGGTTCCGTCATGCCCGGCAGGACATCCCGGAGAGTCCTCCAAGTGTTTCTGGCATAGCCATCAGGTGATTTTGGCGTGTCCGTCATATGGTTCCATCGTGCTCATCAGTTGGTTCAGGCAGGTACGGCAGGTGGTTCCGGTCTGTCCAGAAGGTGGTTCCGGCGTGTCCAGCACGTGGTTTTGGGACGATTGAGAGGTGGTTCTATCATGCCTGGCAGGTGATTCTGGAGTGTCTGCCAGGTGGTTCTGGAGTGGCTGGGAGGTGATTCGAGAGTGTCCGTCAAGTGGGTCTGACATAGCCTGCATGTGATTCCGGCGTGCTCAGCAGGTGGTTCAGGCATGTCCGGCAGGTGGTTCTCGCGTTTCTGAGAAGGGGTTCCCGCATTCCAAGCAGGTGATTCCGGAGTGTCCGCCAAGTGGTTCTGGCATAGCTGGCAGGTGATTTTGGAGTGTCCAGCAGGTGGTTCCGGCGAGTCGAGCAGGTGGTTCCAGAGGGCTCGGCAGGTGGTTCCGGTCTGTCCCGGAGGTGGTTCCTGCATGTCTGGCACATAGTTCTGGCATGTCTTAGATGTGGTTCCAACATGCCTGGCAGGTGATTCAGGAGTATCCGCGAAGTGGTTCTGGTGTAGCCAGCAGGTGATTTTGGCGTGTCCAGCAGGTGGTTCCGGCATGTCGAGCTGGTGGTTCCAGTGAGCTCGGCAGGTGCTTCCGGTGTCTCCGGCATGTGGTTCTGGTCCATTTCAGAGGTGGTTCTGGCATGCCTGGCAGGTGACCAGAGTGTCCGGCAAGTGGTTTTGGCATAGCCGGCAGCTGATTTTGGCGTGTCCGGCAGGTGGGTCCTGAGAGTCGAGCAGGTGGTTCCGGCATGCTTGGCAGGTTGTTCAGGCGCGTCCGGCAGGTGGTTCCTTTCTGACCCGTAGTTGGTTCCGGGGTCTCCGGCTCGTGGTTCTGGCACGTGTGAGAGGTGGTTCCGGCATGCCCGGGAGGTGATTCTGGTGTTTCAGCCAAGTGGTTCTGGTGTAGCTGGCAGGTGATTTTGGCATGTCTGGCAGGTGGCTGTGTGGAGTGGATCAGCAACTTCCGGCATTCTCGGCAGGTGCTTCCGCCACCTCCAACATGTGGTTCTGGCACCTCTGAGAGGTGGTTCCAGCATGCCCAGCAGGTGATTCCCGAGTGTCCGACAAGTGGTTGTGGCATAGCCGGCAGGTGATTTTGGCGTCTCTGGCAGATGCTTCAGGCGAGTCTTGCAGGTGGTTCCGGTCTGTCCGGTAGGTGGTTCCGGCGTGACTGGAACGTGCTTCTGGCACGCCTGAGAGGTGGTTCCGGCATGCCCGACGGGTGATTCCAGATTGTCCACCAAGTGGTTCTGGCATAGCCGACAGGTGATTTTGGCATGTCCGGCAGGTGGTTCTGGCAAGCTCGGCAGGTGCTTCCAGCATCTCCAGCACATGTTTCTGGCACGTCTGAGAGGTGGTTGTGGCATGCCCGGCACGTGATTCCCAATTGTACACTGAGTGGTTCTGGTGTAGCTGGCAGGTGATTTTGGCAACTCTGGCAGGTGGGTCCTGTGAGTCGAGCAGGTGGTTCCGGCATGCTCAGCAGGTGGTTCAGCCATGTCTGGCAGGTGGTTCCGTTCTGTCCAGTAGGTTGTTCTGGCGTGTCCGGCACATGCTTCTGGCACGTCTGAGAGGTGGTTCCGTCATGCTTGGCAGGTGATCCCGGACTGTCTGCCACGTGGTTCTGGCGTAGCTGGCAGGTGATTTTGGCGTGTCCAGCAGGTGTTTCTGTTGATTCGAGCAGGTGGTTCCATTAGCTGGGCTGGTGGTTCAGCTGTGTCTGGCAGGTTGTTCCTGTCTGTCCGGGAGGTGGTACCGGCGTGTCTGGCACGTGATTCCGGCACATCTCAGAGGTGGTTCTGGCATGCCCGGCAGGTGATTCCGGTGTGTCCGCCAGTGGTTGTGGCATAGCCGGCAGGAGATTTTGCGTGTCCAGCGGTGGTTCCAGCAAGTCGAGCAGGTGGTTCCGGCCTGTCCGAGAGGTGGTTCTGGTCTGTCCAGGAGTTTTTTCTGGAGTGTCCAGCACGTGCTTCTGGCACGTCTCAGAGGTGGTTCCAGCATGCCCGGCAGGTCATTCCGGATTGTCCACCAAGTGGTTCTGGTGTAGCCAGCAGGTGATTTTGGCGTGTGCGGCAGGTGGTTCCAGCGAGTGGAGCAGGTTGTCTTGGCGACATCGGCAGGTGCTCCCGGCATCTCCGGCACATGGTTCTGACACGTCTGAGATGTGGTTCTGGCATGCCCGGCATGTGATTCCGGATTGTCCACTAAGTGGTTCTGGTGTAGCCGGCCAGTGATTTTGGCATGTCCGGCAGGTGGGACCTGCGAGTCTAGCAGGTGGTTCCAGCATGCTCGCCAGGTGGTTCAGGCGCATACGGCAGGTGGTTCCTTTCTGTCCAGTAGTTGGTTCCGGTGTCTCGGGCACGTGGTTCTGGGACGTGTGAGAGGTGGTTCTGGCCTGGCCGGGAGGTGATTCTGGAGTCTCCGCCAAGTGGTTCTGGCATACCCGGCAGGTGATTTTGGCATATCCGGCAGGTGGTTCTGTGGAGTGGATCAGGAATTCCAGCATTCTCTGCAGGTGCTTCCGCCGTCTCCGGCATGTGGTTGTGGCACCTCTGAGAGGTGGTTCCAGCATGCCTGGCAGGTGATTCCGGAGTGTCCCACAAGTGGTTGTGGCGTAGCCAGCTGGTGATTTTGGCGTGTCCGGCAGGTGGTTCTGGAGAGTCAAGCAGGTGGTCCTGGTGTGTCCGGCAGGTGGTTCCGGTCTGTCCTGGAAGTGGTTCCCGCGTGTCCGGCACGTGCTTCTGGCATGTTTGAGAGTTTGTGCCATCATGACTGGAACGTTTTTCCGGCTTGTACCCAAAGTGGTTCTGACGTAGCCGGTAGGTGATTTTGCGTGTCCGGCAGGTGCTTCTGGTGAGTCTGGCAGGTGTTTGCGGTCTGTCCGGTAGGTGGTTCCGGCGTGTACGGCACATGCTTCTGGCCTCTTGAGAGCTGCTTCTGGCATGCCCAGCCTGTGATTCTGGAATGTCTGGCAAGTGATTCCGGCTTGGCCAGCTGGTGATTTTGGCGTGTCCGTCAGCTGGTTCCAGCGTGTCCGGCACATGCTTCTGGCACGTCTGAGAGGTGGTTCCGGCATGCCCGGCAGGTGATTCTGTATTATCCACCAAGTGGTTCTGGCATAGCCAACAGGTGATTTTGGAGTGTCTGGCAGATGGTTCCCATGAGCTAAGCAGGTGCTTCCGGCTTCTCTGGCACATGTTTCTGGCACGTCTGAGAGGTGGTTGTGGCATGCCCGACACGTGATTCCCAATTGTCCACTAAGTGATTCTGGAGTAGCTGGCAGGTGATTTTTGCAAGTCCGGCAGGTGGGTCCTGCAAGTCGAGCAGGTGGTTCTGGCATTCTCAGCAGGTGGTTCAGGCACGTCCGGGAGGTGGTTCCATTCTCTCCAGTAGGTTGTTCCGGTGTGTCTGGCACGTGCTTCTGGCACGTCTGAGAGGTGGTTCCGGCATGCCAGGCAGGTGATCCCGGACTGTCCGCCACGTGGTTCTGGCGTAGCTTTCAGGTGATTTTGGCGTGCCCAGCAGGCGTTTATGTTGATTCGAGCAGGTGGTTCCAGTAGCTGGGCTGGTGGTTCAGCTGTGTCTGGCAGGTTGTTCCTGTCTGTCCAGGAGGTGGTTCCGGCGTGCTCGGCAGGTGCTTCCAGCGTCTCCAGCACGTGTTTCTGGCACATCTGAGAGGTGGTTCTGGCATGCCCAACAGGTGATTCTGGAGTGTCTGGCAAGTGGTTCTGGTGTAGCCGGCAGGTGATTTTGGTCTGACCGGCAGGTGATTTTGGCATTCCGGCAGGTTGTTCCGGCATGTCCGGCAGGTGGTTCCGGTCTGCCCAGCAGGTGGGTCCGGCGTGTACGGCAAGTGGTTCTGGTATGTCTGAGGTGGTTGCGCATGCTCAACAGGTGATTCCGGACTGTCTGCCATGTGGTTCTGGCATGTTTGAGAGGTGGTTCCGGCGTGCCCAGCAGGTCATCCCAGAGAGTCCTCCAACTGGTTCTGGCATAGCCCACAGGTGATTTTGGTGTGTCTGGCAGCTGGTTCCGGCGTGCTTGGCAGGTGGTTCGTGCGTGGCCGACAGGTGGTTCCAGTCTCTCCAGTACATGTTTCCAGCTTCTCCGGCATGTGGTTCTAGTACTTCTGAGAGGTGGTTCTGCCATGGCTGGCAGGTGATTCCAGACTGTTCCCCAGGTGGTTCCGGCATGTCTGGAAGGTGGTTCCGATCTGTCCAGTAGGTGTTTCCTGCGTGTCCAGCACATGCTTTCAGCACGTCTAAGACGTGGTTCCGGCATGCACGGCAGGTGATTCCGGAGTGTCTGCCAAGTGGTTCTGGTGTACCAGGCAGGTGATTTTGGCGTGTCCAGCAGGTGTTTCTGGCGAGTTGAGCAGGTGGCTCTGGCATGTTCAGCAGGTGCTTCCGGCGTCTCCGGCACATGGTTCTGGTGTGTCTGAGAGCTGGTTCCGGAGTGTCCAGCTGATGATTCCGGAGTGTCCACCAAGTGGTTCTGGCATACCCGGCAGGTGTTTTTGGCGTGTCAGGGAGTTGGTTCCGGCGAGTTGAGCTGGTGGTTCCGCAGTGCTCGGCAGGTGGTTCAGGCGGGTCTGCCAGGTGGTTCCGTTCTGTCCAGTAGGTGGTTCCGGCGTGTCCGGCACGTGCTTTTGGCACGTCTGAGAAGTGGTTCCGGCATGCCCGGCAGGTGATTCCGGAGTGTCCAGCAAGTGGTTCTGGTGTAGCCGGCAGTTCATTTTGGCATGTCTGGCAGGTGTGTCCTCAGAGTCGAGCAGGTGGTTCCGGCGGGCTTGGCCGTTGGTCCAGGAGTGTCAGGCAGGTGGCTCCAGTCTGTCCAGGATGTGGTTCCAGCGTGTCCAGCACGTGGTTTGGGTACATCTGAGAGGTGGTTCCTGCATGCCCGGCAGGTGATTCCGGACTTTCCACCAGGTGGTTCTCGCATAGCCAGCAAATGATTTTGGCGTGTCAGGCTGGTGGTTCCGGTGAGTCGAGTTGGTGTCTCCGGCGTGCTCGGCAGGTGGTTCCGGCACGTCTGGCAGGTGGTTCCGGTCTGTCCGCTAGGTGTTTCCAGCTTGTCCGGCACGTGCTTCTGGCACGTCTGAGAGGTGGTTCCGGCATGCGCGGGAGGTGATTCCGGAGTGTCCCCCAAGTGGTTCTAGCATACCCGGCAGGTGATCTTGGCGTGTCTGGCAGGTGTTTCTGGCGAGTCAAGCAGGTGACTCCAGCATGCTCGGCAGATGTTTCCAGTGTCTCCGGCACGTGGTTGTGGTGTGTCTGAGAGCTGGTTCCGGCATGTCCGGTAGATGATTATGGAGTGTCCGGCAAGTGGTTCTGGCATAGCCGGCAGGTGATTTTGTGTGTCCGCCAGTGGTTCCGGTGAGTCGAACAGGTGGTACCGGCGTGTCTGCCAGGTGGTTCCAGCATGTCTGGCACGTGGTTCTTGCACGTCAGATAGGTTGTGCCGGCATGCCCGGCACGTGATTCCGGGTTGTCCGCCAAGTGGTTCTGGCGTAGCCGACAGGTGATTTTGGCGTGTCCAGCAGGAGGGTCCGGTGAGTCAAGCAGGTGGTTCTGGCGAGTTTGGCAGTTGGTTCCGGTCTGTCCTGGAGGTGGTTCCAGCATGTCCAGCACCTGCTTCAGGCACGTCTGAGAGGTTGTGCTTGCATGCCCAGCAGGTGATTCCGGAGTCTCCAGTAAGTGGTTCTGGTGTAGCCAGCAGGTGATTTTGGCACCTCCGGCAGGTTGGTCCTGGGAGTCGAGCAGGTGGTTCCGGCTTGCTCGGCAGGTGGTTCCAGACGGTCCAGGACGTGGTTCCGGTGTGTCCGGCACGTGGTTTCAGTACATCTGAGAGGTGGTTCTGGCATGCCCAGCAGGTGATTCCGGAGTGTCCGGCAAGTGGTTTTGGCATCGCCGGCAGGTGATTTTGGCGAGTCCGGCAGGTGGGTCCTGTGAGTTGAGCAGGTGGTTCAGGCATGTTCGGCAGGTGGTTCATGCCTGTCCGGCATGTGGTTCCTATCCGTCCAGGACGTGGTTCCGGCCTGTCCTGCACATGGTTCTGATACATCTGAGAGCTGGTTCCAGCATGTCCGGCATGTGATTCTGGACTGTCTGCCACGTGGTTCTGGCATAGCCGGGTGGTGATTTTGGCGTGTCCAGCAGGTGGTTATGGCGAGTCGAGCAGGTGGCTTCAGTGTGCTAGGCAGGCGGTTCCGGTCTGTCCTGTAGGTGGTTTCGGCGTGTCACGCAGGTGATTCCGGAGTGTCCACCAAGTGGTTCATGCGTGTACAGAACGTGGTTCCGGTCTGTCTGGGTGGTGGTTCCGGCGTGTCCGGCACGTGGTTCTGGCACATGTGAGTTGTGGTTCCGGCATGCCCGACAGGTGATTCCGGAGTGTCCGGCAAGTCGTTCTGGCATAGCCGGCAGGTGATTTTGGCATGTACGTCAGGTGGGTCCTGGGAGTGGACAAGGTGGTTCTGGCGTGCTCGTCAGGTGGTTCGCGCGTGGCCTACGGTGGTTCCAGTCTGTCCAGTACATGGTTCCAGCTTGTCCGGCATGTGGTTCTGGTACGTCTGAGAGGTGGTTCTGGCATGGCCGGCAGTTGTTTCCGGACTGTCCCCAAGCTGGTTCTGGCATAGCTGGCAGTTGATTTTGGCCTGTCCGGCAGGTGGTTCCAGCGACTCGAGCAGGTGGCTCCGGCATGTTCGGCAGGTGGTTCTGGCGTGTCTGCCAGTTGGTTCCGTTCTGTCCAGTAGGTGGTTCTGGCGTGTCCGGCACATGCTTCCGGCAGGTCTGAGAGGTGGTTCTGGCATGGCCGGCAGGTGATTCCGGAGTGTCCGGCAAGTGGTTCTGGTGTAGCCGGCAGTTCATTTTGGCATGTCCGGCAGGTGGTTCCGGCGAGTGGAGCAGGCAGCTGCGGCGTGCTCGGCAGGTGCTTCAAGCGTCTAGGCATGCGGTTCTGGGACGTCTGAGAAGTGGTTCCGGCGTGCCCGGCAGGTGTTTCTGGACTGTCTGCCAGGTGGTTCTGGCATGCCTGGCAGGTGATTCTGGAGTGTCCGGCAAGTGGTTCTGGCATAGCCGGCAGATGATTTTGGCGTGTCCGGCAGTTGGTCCTGTGAGTCGAGCAGGTGGTTCTGGCGTGCTCAGCAGGTGGTTCAGGCGGGGCCGGCAGGATTTTCCAGTCTCTCCAGGACGTGGTTCCAGCATGTCCGGCATGTGGTTGTGGTACGTCTAAGGGTTGGTTCTGGCATGCCCGGCAGGTGATTCCAGAGAGTCCGCCAAGTGGTTGTGGCGTAGCCGGCAGGTGATTTTGGCATGTCCGGCAGGAGGTTCAGACGAGTTGAGCAGGTGGTTCCGGCATCTCTGGCATGTGGTTGTGGCACGTCTGAGAGGAGGTTCCGTCATGCACGGTAAGTGATTCCGGAGTGTCCACCAAGTGGTTATGGCGTAGCCGGCGGGTGATTTTGGCATGTCTGGCACGTGGTTCCGGCGAGTCGAGCAGGTGGTTCCGGCGTGTCCGGTTGGTGGTTCCGGCCTGTCCGGTAGGTGCTTCTGGCGTTTCTGGCATGTGGTTCTGGCATGTCGGAGACGTGGCTCCTGCATGTCCGGCAGGTGATTCTGGAGTGTCCGCCAGGTGGTTCTGGCGTAGCTGGCAGCTCATTTTGGCCTGTCCAGGAGGTGGTTCTGGGGAGTGGATCAGGTCGTTCTGGCATGCTCTGCAGGTGCTTCCGGCGTCTCCGGCATGTGGTTCTGGCGTGTCTGAGAGGTGGTTCCGGTATGCCCTGCACGTGGTTCTGGAGTGTCTGCCATGTGCTTCTGGCGTAGCCAGCAGGTGATTTTGGCATGTCCAGCAGGTGGTTCCGGCGAGTCGAGCAGGTGCTTCCAGCGTGGTCGGTAGGTGGTTCAGGCATGTCCAGCAGGTGGTTCCAGTCTGTGCAGGACGTGGTTCCTGCATGCCCGGAAATGATTCCGGACTGCCCGCCACATGGTTCTGGCATAGCCGGCAGCTGATTTTGGTGTGTCTGGCAGGTGGTTCGAGTGAGTCAATCAGGTGGTTCTGGCGTGCTCAGCAGGTGGTTCCGATGTGTCCAGCAGGTGGTTCCGGTCTGTCCAGTAGGTGGTTCCGGTGCGTCCGGCATGTGTTTCTGGCACGTCTGAGTGGTGGTTCCAGCATGCATGGCAGGTGATTCCTGATTGTCCACCAAGTGGTTCCAGTGAGTCGAGCAGGTGGTTCCGGCGAGCTCGGCAGTTGCTTCTGGTGTCTCTGGCACGTGGTTCTGGCACGTTTGAGAGGTGGTTCCGGCATGCCTGACAGGTCATTCTGGAGTGTCTGGCAAGTGGTTCTGGCATAGCCAGCAGGTGTGTTTGGCGTGTCTGGCAGGTGGGTCCTGCGAGTCGAGCAGGTTGTTCCGCCATGCTCGGCAGGTGGTTCAGGCGTGTCCAGCAGGTGGTTCCGTTCTGTCCGGTAGGTGGTTCCAGCGTGTCAGGCACGTGGTTCTGGCATGTCTGAGAGGTGGTTCCGGCATGCCCGACAGGTGATTCCGAAGTGTCCACCAAGTGGTTCTGGCATAGCTGGCATGTGAATTTGGGGTATCCGGCAGGTGGTTCTGTGGAGTGCATCAGGTACTTCCGGCATTCTCTGCAGGTGTTTCCCGCGTCTCCGGCTCATGGTTCTCGTACATTTGAGAGTTGGTTCCGGCATGCCCGGCAGGTGATTCCGGACTGTCCCCCAAGTGGTTCTGCCGTAGCCGACAGGTGATTTTGGCGTGTCGTGAAGGTGGTTCTGGGGAGTGGATCAGGTGCTTCCGGCGTGCTCTGAAGGTGTTTCCGGCATCTCTGGCATGTGGTTCTGGTACGTCTGAGAGGTGGTTCCGGCATGCCCGGCAGGTGATTCCGGAGTGTCCTGCAAGTGGTTCTGGCATAGCCAGAAGGTGATTTTGGCATGTCCGGCAGGTGGGTCTTTCGAGTGGAGCAGGTTGTTCCGGTGTGCTCGGCAGGTGGTTCACGCGTGGCCGACAGGTGGTTCCAGTCTGTCCAGTACGTGGTTCCAGCTTGTCCGGCACGTCGTTGTGGAACGTCTGAGAGGTGGTTCCGGAATGCCCTGCAGGTGATTCTGGTGTGTCTGCCATGTGGTTCTGGCGTAGCCAGCAGGTGATTTTGGCATGTATGGCAGGTGGTTGCTGCGAGTGGAGCAGGTGGTTCTGGCATGCTCGGCATATGGTTCAGGCTTGTCCGGCAGGTGGTTCTGGTCTGCATGGGAGGTGGTTCCGGCATGTCCAGCACATAGTTCTGGCATGTCTGAGACGTGGTTCTGGCATGCCAGGCAGGTGATTCCGTAGCGTCAGCCAAGTGGATCTGGCGAGGCCAGCAGATGATTTTTGCGTGTTCGGCAGGTGGGTCTGGCGAGTCTAACAGGTGTTTCCGGCATGCTCGGCAGGTGGTTAAGGCATGTGCAGAAGGTGGTTGCCGTCTGTGCAGGAGGTGGTTCTGGCGTATCTGGCACGTGCTTCCAGCATGTCTGAGAGGTTGTGCCGGCATGCCCGGCAGGTGATTCTGGAGTGTCCGCCAAGTGGTTCTGGCATAGCTGGCAGGTGATTTTGGCGTGTCCAGCAGGTGTGTCCCGCGAGTCGAGCAAGCGGTTCCGGCGTGTCTGGCAGATGGTTCTGGGCTGTCCGGGAGGTGATTCCAGAGTGTCCTGCAAGTGGTTCTGGTGTAGCCGGCAGGTGGTTTTGGCGTGTCCGGCAGGTGGTTCTGGGGAGTGTATCAGGTGGTTACGGCATGCTCGGCAGGTGCTTCCAGAGTCTCCGGCATGTGGTTCTGGCACGTCTGAGAGGTGGTTCCGGCATGCCCGGCAGGTGATTCCGGAGTGTCCAACAAGCGGTTCTGGCATAGCCGGCTGGTGATTTTGTCGTGTCCGGCAGGTGGTTCAGGCGGGTCCAGCAGGTGGTTCCGGTCTGTCCAGGAGGTGGTTCCGGCATGACTGGCACGTGGTCCTGGCACATCTGAGATTTGGTTCTGGCATGCCAGGAAAGTGATTCCAGAATGGCTGCCAAGTGGTTCTGGCGTGCCGAAGGGTGATCTTGGTGTGTCTGGCAGGTTGTTCCGGTGAGTCGAGCATGTGGTTCTGGTGTTCTCAGCATGTGGTTCAGGTGGGTCCGGCAGTTGGGTCCAGTCTGTCCGGGTGGTGGTTCCGGCGTGTGCGGCACATGGATCTGGCACGTCTGAGAGGTGGTTCCAGCATGCCCAGCAGGTGATCCTGGAGAGTCCTCCAAGTGGTTCTGGCGTAGCCGGCAGGTGATTTTGGCATCTCCGGCATGTGGTTCTGGCAAGTCGAGCAGGTGGTTACGACGAGACTGGCAGGTGGTTCCAGTCTGTCCGGGAGGTGGTTCCGGCGTGTCCTGCATGTGCTTCGGGCATGTCTGAGACTTGGTTGCGGCATGCATGGCAGGTGATTCCGGATTGTCCATCTGGTTGTTCTGCCGTAGCCGGCAGGCGATTTTGGCGTGTCCGGCAGGTGGGTCCTGTGAGTCGAGCAGGTGGTTCTGGCATGCTCGGCAGGTGCTTTCAGAGACTCCAGCACGTTTTTCTGGCACTCTGAGAGGTGGTTCCCCCATGCCCAGCAGGTGATTCCGGAGTGTCCGGCAAGTGGTTCTGGTGTAGCCGGCAGGTGATTTTGGCGTGTTCGGCAGGTGGTTCCTGCGAGTCGAGAAGGTGGTTCCGGTGAGCTCGGCAGGTGCTTCCGGAGTCTCGAGGACGTGCTTGTGGCAGGTATGAGAAGTGGTTCCAGCATGCCTGACAGGTGACTCCGGAGTGCCCGATAAGTGGTTCTGGCGCAGCCGGCATGTGATTTTGGCATGTCCGGTAAGTGGGTCCTGCGAGTAGAGCAGGTGGTTGCGGCGTGCTTGGCAGGTGGTTCAGGCGTGTCCGGCATGTGGTTCCAGTCTGTCCAGGATGTGGTTCCGGTATGTCCGGCACGTGATTCTGGTATGTCTCAGAGGTGGTTCGGGCATGCCCAGCTGGTGATCCCGGAGAGTCCTCCAAGTGATTCTGGCATAGCCGAAAGTTGATTTTGGGGTGTCCGGCTGGTGTTTCTGGCATGCTGGGCAGGTGGTTCAGGCAGGTCCGGAAGGTGGTTCCAGTATGTCCGGGAGGTGGCTCCGGTGTGTCCGGCACTTGCTTCTGGCACGTCTGAGAGGTGGTTCCGGCATGCCCGCCAAGTTATCCCGGAGAGTCAGACAAGTGGTTCTAGCATAGCCGGCGGGTGATTTTGGCTTGTCCGGTAGGTGGGTCTGGTGAGTCGAGCAGGTGGTTCTGGCGTGCTCGGCTGGTGGTTCAGGCGGGACCGGCAGGTGGTTCTGGTCTGTCCGGGAGGTGGTTCCTGCATGTCCGGCACGTGCTTCTGGCACGTCTGAGAAGTGGTAGCGGCATGCCCGACAGGTGATTCCGGAGTGTCCGACAAGTGGTTCTGGCATAGCCGGCAGGTGATTTTGGGGTGTCCGGCAGGTGGTTCTGTGGAGTGCATCAGGTACTTCTGGCATTCTCGGCAGGTGCTTCCGGCGTCTCTGGCTCATGGTTCTGGCACGTCTGAGATGTGGTTCCGGCATGCCCGGCAGGTTATTCCAGAATGTCCGGCAAGTGGTTCTGGCGTAGCCGGCAGGTGATTTTGGAGTGTCCGGCAGGTGGGTCCTGGGAGCCGAGAAGGTGGGTCCGGCGTGCTCGGCAGGTGCTTCCAGCGACTCCAGCATGTGTTTCTGGCACATCTGAGAGGTGGTTCCAGCATGCCTGGCACGTTATTCTGGAGTGTCCGGCAAGTGGTTCTGGTGCAGCCGGCATCTGATTTTGACATGTCCGGTAAGTGGCTCCTGCGAGTCGAGCAGTGGTTCCTGCGTGCTCGGCAGGTGGTTCAGGCGTGTCCGGCAGGTGGTTCCAGTCTTTCCAGGACGTGGTTCCAGCGTGTCCGGCACGTGGTTCCAGACTGTCCCCCACTTGGTTCTAGCACGTCTGAGAGGTGGTTCCGGCATGCCCGGCAGGTGATCCTGGAGAGTCTGAGAGTGGTTCTGGCTTAGCCGGCATGTGATTTTGACGTGTGTGGTAGGTGGTTCTGGTTAGTGGAGCAGGTGGTTCCAGTGTGCTCGGCTGGTGGTTCAGGCGGGTACGGCAGGTGGTTCCGGTCTGTCCAGGAGGTGCTTCCAGGGTGTCCGGCACGTGGGCCTGGCACGTCTGAGAGGTGTTTCCGGCATGCCTGGCAGCTGATCCCAGAGAGTCATCCAAGTGGTTCTAGTACGTCTGAGACGTGGTTCTGGCATGCCCAGCAGGTGATCCAAGAGAGTCCTCCAAGTGATTCTGGTGTAGCCCGCAGGTGATTTTGGCGTGTCCGGCAGGTGGTTCCGGCATGCTCAGCAGTTGGTTCAGGGAGGTCCGGTAGGTGGTTCTGGTCTGTCCTGGAGGTGGTTCCGTCGTGTCCAGCACGTGGTTCCGCCACGTCTGAGAGGTGGTTCTGGCATGCCCGGCAGGTGATTCCAGGTTGTCCACTAAGTGGTTCTGGCATAGCCGGCAGTTGATTTTGGCGTGTCCCACAGGAGGTTCCGGCGATTCGAGCAGGTGCTTCCGGCGAGCTCCGCAGTTGCTTCCGGCGTCTCCGGGACTTGATTTTGGCACGTTTGAGAGATGGTTCCGGCATGCCCGGAGGGTGATTCCGGAGAGTCCGGCAAGTGGTTCTCGCATAGCCAACAGGTGATTTTTGCGTGCTCGGAAGGTGGTTCCGGTGTGTCTGGCAGGTGGTTCCGTTGTGTCCGGTAGGTGGTTCCGGCATGTCCGGCACGTGGTTCTGGTCGTCTGACAGGTGGTTCCCACATGCCCGGCTGGTGATTCCAGACTGTCCACCACGTGGTTCTAGCACATCTGAGAGGTGGTTCCGGCATGCCCCACATGTGATTCCGAAATGTCTGCCAAGTGTTTCTGGCGTAGCCGGCAGGTGATTTTGGCATGTCTGGCAGGTGGGTCTTGGGAGTCGAGCAGGTGGTTCCGGCGTTCTCGGCAGGTGGTTCAGACGTGTCCGGCAGGTGGTTCCAGTCTGTGCAGGACATGGTTCCGGAGTGTCCAGCACGTGGTTCTGGTAGGTTTGAGAGGTGGTTCCAGCTTGCCCGGCAGGTGATTCCAGACAGTCCGCCAAGTGGTTCTGGCGTAGCCGGCATGTGATTTGGGCGTGTCTGGCAGGTGCCTCCAGCAATTCAAGCAGGTGGCTCTGGCATGCTGGGCAGGAGCTACCGGTATCTTTGGCATGTGGTGCTGGCATGTCTGAGAGGTGGTTCCGGCATGCCCGGCAGGTGATTCCGGAGTCTCCGGAAATTGGTTCTCCCATAGCCGGCAGGTTATTTTGGCGTGACTGGCAGGTGGTTCCAGCGAGTCAAGAAGGTGGTTCCAGTGAGCTCGACAGGTGCTTCCAGAGTCTCCGGCATGTGGTTGTTGCATTTTTGAGATGTGGGTCCGGGATGCCCGGCAGGTGATTCCGGAGTGTCGGACAAGTGGTTCTGGCACAGCCGGCATGTGATTTTGGCATGTCCGATAAGTGGGTCCTGTGAGTCGAGCAGGTGCTTCCGGCGTGCTCCCCAGGTGGTTCAGGTGTGTTCGGCAGGTGGTTCCAGTCTGTCCAGCACGTGGTTCCGGCGTGTCCAGCACATCGTTCTGGTACATCTCAGAGCTGGTTCTGGCATGCCCGGCAGGTGATTCCAGAGAGTGCACCAAGTGGTTCTGGTGTATCCGGCAGGTGATTTTGGCATGTCTGATAAGTGGGTCCTGCGAGTCAAGCAGGTGCTTCCGGCGTGCTCCCCAGGTGGTTCAGGTGTGTTCGGCAGGTGGTTCCAGGCTGTCCAGCACGTGGTTCCGGCGTGTCCAGCACATCGTTCTGGTACATCTCAGAGCTGGCTCTGGCATGCCCGGCAGGTGATTCCAGAGAGTGCACCAAGTGGTTCTGGTGTATCCGGCAGGTGATTTTGGCATGTCCAACAGGTGGTTCTGGCGAGTTGAGCAGGTGTTTCCGACATGCTTGGCAGGTGCTTCCAGTGTCTTTGGCATGTGGTTCTGGCATGTCTGAGAGGTGGTTCTGGCATACCCGTCAGGTGATTCTGGAGTGTCTACCAAGTCGTTCTGGCATAGCCGGCAGGTGATTTTGCATGTCCGGCAGTGGATCCAGCGAATCGAGCAGGTTGTTCCGGCATGTCCGGCAGGTGCTTCTGGTCTGTCCTGGAGGTGGTTCCAGCGTGTACGGCACGTGCTTCTGGCATTTCTGAGAGGTTGTGCCGGCATGCCCGGAGTGTGTTTCTGGCTTGTCCGCCAGGTGGTTCTGGCGTAGCTTGCAGGTGATTTTGGCGTGTCCGGCAGGTGGGTCCGGCAAGTCAAGCAGGTGGTTCTGGCGAGTCTGGCAGGTGCTTCCGGTCTGTCTGGGAGGTGGATCCGGCGTGTCCGGCACGTGCTTCTGGCACGTCTGAGAGGTTGTGCTGGGATTCCCGGCAGGTGCTTACAGAGTGTCCGCCAAGTGGTTCTGGCATAGCCGGCAGGTGATTTTGTGTGTCCGGCGGTGGTTCCAGAGAGTTGAGCAGGTGGTTCCGGCGTGCTTGGCAGGTGTTTCAGGTGTGTCCGGCAGTTAGTTCCAATCTGTCCAGGACGTGGTTCTGGCGTGTCGGGCACATGGTTCTGGTACGTCTGAGAGGTGGGTCCATCATGCCCGGCAGGTGATTCCGGAGTGTCCGCCAGGTGGGTCTGGCGTAGCCAGAAGGTGATTTTGGCCTGTCCGGGAGATGGTTCTGGGGAGTGGATCAGTTCATTCCGGCATGCTCGGCAGGTGCTTCCAGCGTCTCTGGCATGTGGTTCTGGCGCTTCTGAGAGGTGGTTCCGGCATACCCTGCAGGTGATTCTGGAGTGTCTACCAAGTGGTTCTGGCGTGTCCGGCAGGTGAATTGGCGTGTCCAGCAGGTGGTTCCAGCGAGTCGAGCAGGTGCTTCCAGCGTGGTCGGCAGGTGGTTCAGGCGTGTCCGGCAGGTGGTTTCAGTCTTCTCAGGACATGGTTCCGGCATGCCTGGCAGGTGATTCCGGACTGTCTGCCACATGGCTCTGGCATAGCCAGCAGGTGATTTTCGCGTGTCCGGCAGGTGGCTCCGGCGAGTCAATCAGGTGGCTCCAGCGTGCTCGGCAGGTGGTTCTGGCGTGTCCAGCAGGTGGTTCCGGTCTGTCCGGTAGGTGGTTCCGGCGTGTCCGACACGTGGTCCTGGTACGTCTGAGAGGTGATTCCTGCATGCCCGGCAGGTGATTCCGGAGTGTCTAGCAAGTGGTTCTGGCATAGCCGGCAGTTGATTTTGGCGTGTCTGGCAGGTTGTACCAGCGAGTCGAGAAGGTGGTTCCGGTGAGCTCGACAGGTGCTTCCAGAGTCTCTGGCACGTGGTTGTGGCACGTCTGAGATGTGGTTCCAGCATGCCCTTCAGGTGATTCCAGATTGTCCGCCACATTGTTCTGGAACGGCTGAGAGGTGGTTCTGGCATGTCCAGCAGGTCATCCCAGAGAGTCCTTCAAGTGGTTCTGGTGTAGCCGTCAGGTGATTTTGGCGTGTCCGGCATTTGGTTCTGGTGTGCTTAGCAGTTGGTTCAGGCAGGTCCAGTGGTGGTTTCGGTCTGTCCAGGAGGTCGTTCTGGCGTGTCTGGCACATCATTCTGGCACGTCTGAGAGCTGGTTCCGGCATGCCCGGCAGGTGATTCCAGAGAGTCCGCCCAGTGGCTCTGGCATAGCCAGCATTTGATTTTGGCGCGTCCGGCAGGTGGTTCCTTTCTGTCCAGTAGTTGGTTCCGGTGTCTCCGGCACGTGGTTCTGGCATGTGTGAGAGGCGGTTCTGGCATGGCCAGGAGGTGATTATGGAGTGTCCGCCAAGTGGTTCTGGCGTAGCCGGCGGGTGATTTTGGCGTGTCCGGCAGGTGGTTCTGTGGAGTGGATCAGGAATTCCGGCATTCTCGGCAGGTGCTTCCACCGTCTCCGGCATGTGGTTTTGGCACCTCTGAGAGTTGGTTCCAGCATGCCTGGCAGGTGATTCCGGAGTGTCCCACAAGTGGTTGTGGCGTAGCCGGCTGGTGATTTTGGCATGTCTGGAAGGTGGTTGTGGCGAGTCAAACAGGTGTTCCCGGCATGTCCGGCAGGTGGTTCCATTCTGTCCAGTATGTTGTTCCGGCGTGTCCGGCACGTGCTTCTGGCACGTCTGAGAGGTGGTTCCAGCATGCCCGGCAGGTGATTCCGGAGTGTCCCACAAGTGGTTGTGGCATAGCCAGCTGGTGATTTTGGTGTGTCTGGCAGGTGGTTCTGGCGAGTCAAGCAGGTGGTCCTGGCGTGTCCGGTAGGTGGTTCCGGTCTGTCCTGGAGGTGGTTCCTGTGTGTCCGGCACGTGCTTCTGGCATGTCTGAGAGGTTGTGCCATCATGCCCGGAACATTATTCTGGCTTGTACGCAAACTGGTTCTGACATAGCCGGCAGGAGATTTTGGCGTGTCTGGCAGGTGCTTCCGGCGAGTCTGGCAGGTGGTTCCGGTCTGTCTGGTAGGTGGTTCCGGCGTGTACGGCACGTGGTTCTGGCACCTCTGAGCAGTGGTTCCCTCATGACCGGCAGGTGATTCCGGATTGTCGACCAAGTGGTTCCAGTTTAGCTGAAAGGTGATTTTGGCGTGTCCGGCAGGTGGTTCCTGCGATTCGAGCAGGTGGTTCCAGCGTGCTCTGTAGGTGGTTCAGGCGGGTCCAGCAAGTGGTTCCAGTCTGTCTGGGAGGTGGCTCCGGCGTGTCCGGCACGTGTTCCTGGCATGTCTGTGAGGTGGTACCAGCATGCAAGGAAAGTGATTCCGGAATGGCTGATAAGTGGTTCTGCCGAGCATGCGGGTGATCTTCTAGTGTCTGGCAGGTGGTTCCGGCGAGTCGAGCAGGTGGGACCGGCATGCTCAGCATTTGTTTCCAGTCGGTCCTGTAGGTGGTTTCGTTGTGTCCGACACATGGTCCTGGCACGTCTGAGAGGTGGTTCTGGCATGCCCGGCAGGTGATTCCGGAGTGTCCGCCAAGTGGTTTTGCTGTAGCCGTCAGGTGGTTTTGCTGTGTCCGGCAGGTGGTCCCGGCGTGCTCAGCAGGTGGTTCAGGCAGGTCCGGCAGGTGGTTCCGGTCTGTCCGGGTGGTGCTTCCGCCGTGTCTGGCACATAGTTCCGGCACGTCTGAGACGTGGTTCTATCATGCCCGACCGGTGATTCCAGAGAGTCCGCCAAGTGGTTTTGGCATGTCCGGCAGGTGATTTTGACATTTCCGGCAGGTGTTTCTGGCGAACTGTTCAGGTGGTTCCGGCGTGCTCGACAGGTGATTCCGGCGTGTCCGGTAGGTTCTTCCGGTCTGTCCGGTACGGGGTTCCGGCGTGTGCCGCACGTGGTTCTGGTACGTCTGAGAGGTGGTTCCCGCATGCCCAGCAGGTGATTTTGGACTGTCCGCCACATGGTTGTGGCACATCAGAGAGGTGGTACCGGCATGGCCGGCAGGTGATCCCGGAGAGTCCTCCAAGTGGTTCTGTCCTAGCCCGCAGGTGATTTTGGCATGTCCGGCAGGTGGTTCCGGCATGATCGGCATGTGGTTCAGGCAGGTCTGGCAGGTGGTTCTGGTCTGTCCGGGAGATGGTTCCGGCATGTCCGGCACGTGGTTCTGGCATGTATTGAGGTTGTGCCAGCATGCCTGGCCGGTGATTCTGGAGTGTCCGGCAAGTGATTCTGGCGTAGCCGGAAGGTGATTTTGGCGTGTCCAGCAGGTGGCTGTGGTGAGTGGATCAGGTGGTTCTGGCATGCTCGGCAGGTGCTTCCACAGTCTCCAGCATGTGGTTCTGGCACATCTTAGAGGTGGTTCCAGCATGCACGGCAGGTGATTCCAGAGTGTCCGGCAAGTGGTTCTGGCTTAGCCAGCTGCTGCTTTTGGCGTGTCCAGCAGGTGGCTCCGGCGAGTCGAGCAGGTGTTTCCAACGTGCTCGGCAGGTGCATCCGGTGTCTCTGGCACATGGTTCTGGCATGTCTGAGAGGTGGTTCCAGCATGCCTGTCAGGTGATTCCGGTGTGTCCGCCAAGTGGTTCTGGCGTAGCCATCAGGTGATTTTGCCGTGTTCGGCATGTGGTTCCGGCGAGTCAACAGGTGTTTCCAGCGACTTGAGCAGGTGGTTCCAGCATGCTCGGCAGGTGGTTCAGGTGGGTCCGACAGGTGGTTCTGGTCTGTCCTGGTGGTGGTTCCGATGTGTCCGGCACATGGTTCTGGCATGTCTGAGATGTTGTGTCGGAATGCCCGGCAGGTGATTCTGGAGTGTCCGATAAGTGGTTCTGGCGCAGCCGGCAGGTGATTTTGGCATGTCCGGTAGCTGGGTCCTGCAAGTCGCGCAGCTGGTTCCAGCGTGCTCGGCAGGTGGTTCAGTCGTGTCCGGCAGGTGATTCCAGCCTGTCCGGGATTTGGATCTGGAGTGTCCGGCACGTGTTTCTCGCACCTCTGAGAAGTGGTTCTGGCATGCCTGGCAGGTGATTCCAGAATGTCCGCCACGTGGTTTTGGCGTAGCCGGCAGGTGATTTTGGTGTGTCCGGCAGGTGGTTCCGGCAAGTCGAGCAGGTGGTTCCAGCATGCTCGGCAGGTGGTTCAGACGTGTCCGGTAGGTGGTTGCAGGCTGTCTGGGAGGTGCTTCCAGGGTGTCCAGCACGTGTTTCTGGTGCGTCTGAGAGGTGGTTCCAGCATGTCCGGCAGATGGTTCCGGCTAGTCCAGCAGGCAGCTCTGGAGTGCTCGCCCGGTGGTTCAGACGTGTCCAACAGGTGGTTCCGGTCTGTACAGAAGGTGGTTCGGCGTGTCCGACACATGGTTCTGGCACATCTAAAGGCATTTGCGGCAGGCCTGACAGGTGATTCCAGAGTGTCTGCCAAGTGGTTCTGGCGTGGCTGGCAGGTGATTTGAGAGTGTCCGTCAAGTGGTTCTGACATAGCCTGCCTGTGGTCTGGTGTGCTTAGCAGGTGATCCAGGCATGTCCGGCAGGTGGTTCTGGCATTTCTCAGATGTGGTTCCGGCATTCCCAGCAGTTGATTCAGGAGTGTCCGACAAGTGGTTCTGGCATAGCCGGCACGTGATTTTGGCGTGTCCAGCAGGTGGCTCTGGAGAGTCGAGGAGGTGGTTACAGCGTGCTCAGCAGGTGGTTCAGGCATGTCCTGCAGAGGGTTCCGGCGAGTCGAGCAGGTGGTTCCAGAGTGCTCGGCAGGTGGTTCCAGACTCTCTGGGAGGTGGTTCCTGGGTGTCTGGCACATGGTTCTGGCATGTCTTAGATGCGGTTCCGACACGCCTGGCAGGTGATTCCGGAGTGTCCGCCAAGTGGTTCTGGCGTAACTGGCAGGTGATTTTGGCATGTCCGGCAGGTGGTTCCGGCTAGTCAAGCCGGTGGTTCCGGGCTGCTCACCAGGTGCTTCCAGTGTCTCTAGCACGTGTTTCTGACATGTCTGAGTGGTGGTTCTGGCATGCACGGCAGGTGATTCCTGATTCTCCACCAATTGGTTCGGGTGAGTCGAGCAGGTGGTTCTGGCGTGTCCGGCAGGTGGTTCCGGTCTGTTTTGTAGGTGGTTCCTGCGTGTCTGGCACGTGCTTCTGGCACGTCTGAGAGGTTGTGCTGGCATGCCCTGTGGGTGATTCCGGAGTGTCCGGCAACTGGTTGTGGTGAATCCGGCAGGTGATTTTGGCGTGTCCGGCAGGTGTTTCCAGCATGCCTGGCAGGTGATCCCAGAGAGTCCGACAAGTGCTTCTGGCATAGCCGGCAGGTGATTTTGGCGTGTCCGGTAGGTGCTTCTGGCGTCTCTGGCAGGTGGTTCTGGCACGTATGAGAGGTGGTTCTGACATGCCCTGCACGTGATTCTGGATTGTCCACTAAGTGGTTCTGACATAGCCACCAGGTGATTTTGGCATGTCCGGCAGGTGGTTCCGGCATGTCGAGAATGTGGTTCCAGCGAGCTCGGCATGTGCTTCCGGCGTCTCCGGCACGTGGTTCTGGCAGGTTTGAGAGGTGGTTCTGGCGTGCCCGACAGGTGATTCCGGAGTGTCCGGCAAGTGGTTCTGACATAGCCAGCAGGTGATTTTGACGTGTCCGTCAGGTGGGTCCTGTGAGTCAAGCAGGTGGTTCCGGCATGCTCGGCAGGTGGTTCAGGCGGGTCCGGCAGGTGGTTCCGTTCTGTCTGGGAGGAGGTTCCGGGGTGTCCGGCACGTGGTTCGGGCACGTCTGAGAGGTGTTCCTGGCATGCCCGGCAGGTGATTCCAGAGTGTCCGCCAAGTGGTACTGGTTTAGCCGGCATGTGATTTCGGCAGTTCCGGCAGGTGCTTCCAGCGAGTCGAGCAGGTGGTTCCGGAGTGGTCGGCTGGTGTTCCCGGTGTCTTTGTCACGTGGTTCTGGCATGTCTGACACGTGGTTCCGGCATGCCGGGCATGTGATTCCGGTGTGTCCGGCAAGTGGTTATGGCGTAGCCAGCAGGTGATTTTGCGTGTCCAGCAGTCGTTCCGGCGAGTCGAGCAGGTGGTCCCGGCATCTCCGGCAGGTGGTTCTGGTCTGTCCGGGAGGTGGTTCCAGCGTGTCCGGCACGTGCTTCTGGCCCGTCTGAGAGGTGGTTCCGGCATGCGTAGCAGGTGATTCCGGATTGTCCACCAAGTGGTTCTGGCATAGCCGGCATGTCTTTTTGGCGTGTCCAGCAGGTCGCTCTGGCGAGTCAAGCATGTGGTTTGTGCAAGCTCAGCAGGTACTTCTGGTGTCTCCGGCACGTGGTTCTGGCACATCTGAGAGGTGGTTCTGGCATGCCCGGCATGTGATTCCGGAGCATCCGGCAAGTGGTTCTGGCACAGCCGGGATGTGATTTTGGCATGTCCGGTAAGTGGGTCCTGCGAGTCAAGCAGGTGGTTCCGGCTTGCTCGGCAGGTGGTTCAGGCATGTCCGGCATGTGGTTCCAGTCTCTCCAGGACGTGGTTCTGGCATGTCTGGCACATGGTTCTGGTATTTCTCAGAGGTGGTTCTGGCATGCCTGGCAGGTGATTCCGACCTGTCCCCCACATGGTTCTAGCACGTCTGAGAGGTGGTTCTGACATGCCCGGCAGGTGATTCCGGATTGTCCACCAAGTGGTTCTGGCATAAGCCAGCAGGTGATTTTGGCGTGTCCGGCAGGTGCTTCTGGCATGTCGAGAAGGTGGTTCCGGCGAGTTAGGCAGGTGCTTCCGGCATCTCCGTCACGTGGTCCTGGCATGTCTGAGATGTGGGTCAGGCATGCCTGGCAAGTGATTCCGGAGTGTCCAGCAAGTGGTTCTGACATAGCCGGCAACTGCTTTTGACGTGTCCGGCAGGTGGGTCCTGTGAGTCGAGCATGTGGTTCCAGCATGCTCGGCAGGTGGTTCAGGAAGGTCCGGCAGGTGGTTCCGGTCTGTCTGGGATGAGGTTCCAGCGTGTCCGGCACGTGGTTCTGGCACGTCTGAGAGGTGGTTCAGGCATACCCGGCAGGTGATTCTGGAGTGTCTGGCAAGTGGTTCTGGCATAGCCGGTGGGTGATTTTGGCGTGTCCAGCGAGTCGAGCAGGTGGTTCTGGCAAGCTCGGCAGGTGCTTCCAGCGTCTCCGGCACGTGGTTCTGGCACGTCTGAGAGGTGGTTCCGGCATGCCCGGCAGGTGATTCCGGAGTGTCCGACAAGTGGTTCTGGCACAGCCTGCAGGTGATTTTGACATGTCCGGTATCTGGGTCCTGCAAGTCGCGCAGCTGGTTCCGGCGTGCTCGGCAGGTGGTTCCGGTGTGTCCGGCAGGTGGTTCCAGTCTGTTCAAGACATGGTTCAGACGTGTCCGGCACGTGGTTCTGGTACGTCTTACAGGTGGTTCCGGCATGCCTGGCAGGTGACCCCGGACAGTCCGCCACGTGTTTCTGGCATACCCGGCAGGTGATTTTGATGTTTCCGTTGGGTGGTTACAGAGAATCGAGCAGGTGGTTCCAGCGAACCCAGCAGGTGGTTCCGGGGTGCTCGGCATGTGCTTCCGGTGTCACTGTCACGTGGTTCTGGCATGTCTGAGAGGTGGTTCAGGCATGCCTGGCAGGTGATTCTGGAGTGTCCGCCAAGTAGTTTTGGCATAGCCGGCAGGTGATTTTGGCATGTCCGGCAGGTGGTTCCGGCGAGTCGAGCAGGTGATTCTGACGTGCTCGGCAGGTGGTTCAGGCGTGTCCGGCAGCTGGTTCCGGTCTGTCCGGGACGTGGTCCCGGGGTGTCCGCCATGAGGTTGTGGTGTAGCTGGCAAGTGATTTTGCCGTGTCTGGTAGGTGGTTCCGGCGAGTCGAGCAGGTGGTTCCGGCGAGCTCCGGAGGTGCTTCCGGCGTTTCCAGAACGTGGTTCTGGCACGTCTCAGAGGCGGTTCCGGCATGCCCAGCAGGTGATTCCGGAGTGTCCGGCAAGTGGTTCTGGCGCAGCTGGCAGGTGATTTTGGCGTGTCCCGTAGGTGGGTCCTATGTGGTTCCGGCGTGCTCGGTAGGTGGTTCAGGCGGGTCCGGCAAGTGGTTCCAGGCTGTCCGGGAGGTGGCTCCGGCATGTCCGGCACGTGGTCCTGGCACGTCTGAGAGGTGGTTCCAGCATGCCAGGAAAGTGATTCCGGAATGGCTGCCAAGTGGTTCTGACGAGCCAGCGGGTGATCTTGTGGTGTCTGGCAGGTGGTTCCGGCGAGTCGAGCAGGTGGGACCGGCATGCTCGGCATTTGTTTCCAGTCTCTCCTGTAGGTGGTTTTGGCGTGTCCGGCACGTGGTCCTGGCATGTCTGAGAGGTGGTTCTGCCATGCCAGACAATTGATTCCGGACTGTCTGCCACGTGGTTCTGGCACGTCTGAGAGGTGGTTCCAGCATGCCCGGCAGGTGATTCTGGAGTGTCCGCCAAGTGGTTTTGGCGTAGCCGTCAGGAGATTATGCCGTGTCCGGCAGGTGGTCCTGGCGTGCTCGGCAGGTGGTTCAGGCAGGTCCGGCAGGTGGTTCCGGTCTGTCCAAGTGGTGCTTCCGGCGTTTCCAGCACATGGTTCCGGCACGTCTGAGACCTGGTTCTATCATGCCCCGCAGGTGATTTCAGATAGTCCGCCACGTGGTTCTGGCCTAGCAGGCAGTTGACTTTGGCATCTCCGGCAGGTGGTTCCTGCGAGTCGAGCAGGTGGTTCCGGCGTTCCTGGCAGGTGCATCCGGTGTCTCTGGCACATGGTTCAGGCATGTCTGAGAGGTGGTTCCAGCATGCCTGGCAGGTGATTCTGCAGTGTCCACCAAGTGGTTATGGCATAGCCGGCAGGTGATTTTGCCGTGTTAGGCATGTGGTTCCGGCCAGTCGAGCAGGTGGTTCCAGCGTGCTAGGCAGGTGGTTCAGGCATGTCCAGCAGGTGGTTCTGGTCTGTCCGGGAGGTGCTTCTGCCGTGTCCGGCACATGGTTCCGGCACGTCTGAGACGTGGTTCTATCATGCCCGGCAGGTGATTCCAGAGAGTCTGCCAAGTGGTTTTGGCATAGCCGGCAGGTGATTTTGGAGTGTTCGGCAGGTAGTTCTAGGTGTGTATCAGGTGGTTCCCGCATGCTCAGCAGGTGATTCCGGAGTGTCCGAGATGTGGTTCTGGCAGGTCTGAGAGGTGGTTCCTGCATGCCCGGCAGGTGATTCCGGAGTGTCTGGCAAGTGGTTCTGGCATAGTCGGCAGGTGATTTTGGCGTGTCTGGCAGGTGATTTTGATGTGTCCGGCAGGTGTTTCTGGAGAGCTGTTCAGGTGGTTCCGGCGTGTTCGACAGGTGATTCCGGCGTGTCTGGCAGGTGGCTCCGGTCTGTCCAGTAGGGGGTTCTGGCGTGTCCCGCACGTGGTTCTGGTACGTCTGAGACATGGTTCCCGCATGCCCAGCAGGTGATTCTGTACTGTCCGCCAGTACAGTGTGGTTCTTGCACTTCTGAGAGGTGATACCAGCATGGCCGGCAGGTGATCCCAGAGTCCTCCAAGTGGTTCTGGCCTAGCCTGCAGGGGATTTTGGCGTGTCTGGCAGGTGGTTCTGGCCTGCTTGGCAGGTGGTTCATGCAGGTCCGGTAGGTGGTTCCTGTCTGTCCGGGAGATGCTTCCAGGGTGTCCAGCACGTGTTTCTGGTGCGTCTGAGAGGTGGTTCCAGCATGCCTGGGCAGTGATTCCAGAGTGTCCACCAAGTGGTTCTGGCTTAGCCGGCTGGTTATTTTGGCGTGTCCGGCAGATGGTTCCGGCGAGTCGAGCAGGCAGTTCTGGAGTGCTCGCCCGGTGGTTCAGACGTGTCCAACAGGTGGTTCCGGTCTGTACAGAAGGTGGTTCGGCGTGTCTGACACATGGTTCTGGCACATCTAAAGGGGTTTCCGGCAGGCCTGACAGGTGATTCCGGAGTGTCTGCCAAGTGGTTCTGGTGTGGCTGGCAGGTGATTTGAGAGTGTCCGTCAAGTGGTTCTGACATAGCCTGCCTGTGGTTCTGGCGTGCTTAGCAGGTGATCCAGGCATGTCCGGCAGGTGATTCTGGCATTTCTCAGATGTCTGCCAAGTGGTTCTGGCATAGCCGGCAGGTGGTTCAGGCGTGTCCGGCAGATGGTTCCCGACTCTCTGGGAGGTGGTTCCTGCGTGTCTGGCACATGGTTCTGGCATGTCTTAGATGTGGTTCTGACACGCCTGGCAGGTGATTCCGGAGTGTCCGCCAAGTGGTTCTGGCATAACCGGCAGGTGATTTTGGCATGTCCGGCAGCTTGTTCCGGTTAGTCGAGCTGGTGTTTCCGGCCTGCTCGCCAGGTTCTTCCAGTGTCTCCGGCATGTGGTTCTGGCACATCTGAGAGGTGGTTCCGGCATGCCCAGCAGGTGATTCAGGAGTGTCAGGCAAGTGGTTCTGGCATATCCGGCTGCTGATTTTGGCTTGTCCAGCCGGGGGCTCCGGCGAGTCGAGCATGTGGTTTGTGCAAGCTTGGCAGGTGCTTCCAGTGTCTCCAGCACGTGGTTCTGGCACGTGTGAGAGGTGGTTCTGGCATGCCCAGCACGTGTTTCCGGATTGCCCACTAAGTGGTTCTGGTGTAGCCGGCAGGTGATTTTGCCGTGTCCGGTAGGTGGGTCCCGGGAGTCGAGAAGGTGGTTCCGGCATGCTCGGCAGGTGCTTCCAGCGACTCCAGCGCGTGTTTCTGGCACATCTGAGAGGTTGTTCCGGAATGCCTGGCAAGTGATTCCGGAGCATCCGGCAAGTGGTTCTGGCACAGCCGGGATGTGATTTTGGCATATCCGGTAAGTGGGTCCTGTGAGTCAAGCAGGTGGTTCTGGCTTGCTCAGCAGGTGCTTTTGGCGTCTCTTGGCACGTGTTTTTGGCACGTCGGACAGGTGGTTCCAGCATGCCCCACAGGTCATTCTGCAGGGTCCGGCAAGTTGTTCTGGCGTAGGGGGCAGGTGATTTTGGCATGTCTGGCAGTTGGTTCCTGCGAGTCGAGCAGGTAGGTCCAGCGTGCTCGGCAGGTGGTTCTGGCGTGTCCGGCAGGTGGTTCCAGACTGTCCGGTAGGTGGTTCCGGCGTGTACGGCAAGTGGTTCTGGTACGTCTGAGAGGTGGTTCCCGCATGTGCGGCAGGTGATTCTGGACTGTCAGCCACGTGGTTCTCGCAGGTCTTAGAGGTGGTTCCGGCACACCTGGCAGGTGATTCCGGAGTGTCCGACAAGTGGTTCTGGCGCAGCCGGCATGTGATTTTGGCATGTCCGGTAAGTGGGTCCTGCAAGTCGAGCAGTTGGTTCCTGCATGCTCGGCAGGTGGTTCTGGCGTGTCCGGCAGGTGGTTCCATTGTGCCTGGTAGGTCATTCCGGCGTGTCTGGCACGTGGTTCTGGCACGTCTGAGAGGTGGTTCCGGCATGCCCGGCAGGTGATTCCAGAGTGTCTGCCAAGTCGTTCTGGCGTAGCCGGCAGGTGATTTTGGCGTGTCCGGCAGGTGGTTCTGGGGAGTGGATCAGGTGGTTCCGGCATACTCAGCAGGTGGTTCCAGCGTGTCCAGCACATGGTTCTGGCACGTCTGAGAGGTGGTTCCGGCATGCCTGACAGGTGATCCTGGAGAGTCCTCCAAGTGGTTCTGCCGTAGCCTGCAGGTGATTTTGGCATGTCCGACAGGTGGTTCCGGTGTGCTCGAAAGGTGGTTGAGGCAGGTCCGGCAGGTTGTTCTGGTCTGTCCTGGAGGTGGTTCCGGTGTGTAAGGCACATGTTCCGGCACGTATGAGAGGTGGTTCTGGCATGCCCGGCAGGTGATTCCAGAGATTCCACCAAGTGGTTCTGGCATAGCCGACAGTTGATTTTTGTGTGTCCAACAGTTGGTTCTGGCGAGTCAAGCAGGTGGTTCTGGGTTGCTTGGCAGGTGGTTCAGGTGGGTTCGGCACGTGGTTCTGTTCTGTCCGGGAGGTGGTTCCGGCATGTCCGGCACGTGGTTCTGGCACGTCAGAGAGGTTGTGCTGGCATGCACTGCAGGTGATTCCGTAGTGTCCGGCAAGTGGTTCTGGTGTAGCCAGAAGGTGATTTTGGCGTGTCTGGCAGGTGGTTGTGGGGAGTGGATAAGGTGGTTCCGGCATGCTCGCCAGGTGCTTCTGGAATCTCTGGCATGTGGTTTTGGCACTTCTTAGAGGTGGTTCCAGCATGCCCGGCAGGTGATTCCATAGAGACCGCCATGTGGTTCAGGCCTAGCTGGCAGGTGATTTTGGCGTGTCCAACAGGTGGTTCCGGCAAGTGGAGCAGGTGGTTCCGGCGTGCTCGGCAGGTGCATCCACTGTCTCTGGCATGTGGTTCTGGCATGTCTTAGAGGTGGTTCCAGCATGCCAGGCAGGTGATTCCGGAGTGCCCTGCAAGCGGTTCTGGCATAGCCGGCAGGTGATTTTGGCATGTCCGGCAGGTGTGTCCGGCGATTCAAGCAGGTGGTTCAGGCAGGTCCGGCAGTTGGTTCTGGTCTGTCTGGGAGGTGGTTCCGGCGTGTCCAGCACGTAGTTCTGGCACGTCCGAGATGTTGTGTCAGCATGCCCAGCACGTGATTCAGGCTTGTCAGGCAAGTCATTCTGGTGCAGCCGGCATGTGATTTTGGCGTGTCTGGCAGGTGGTTCTGGTGAGTCGATCAGGTGGTTACGGCATGCTCGGCAGGTTCTTCTGGCATCTCCGGCACGTGGTTTGGCACGTCTGAGAGGTTGTGCCGGCATGCCAGGCAGCTGATTCCGAAGTGTCCACCAAGTGGTTTTGGCATAGCCGGCACGTGATTTTGGTGTGTCAGGCAGGTGGTTCCGCTGAGTCGAGCAGGTGGTTCCGGCGAACTCGGCAGGTGCTTCCGGCCTCTCCGGCACGTGGTCCTGGCACGTCTGAGAGGTGGTTCCGGCATGCCCGGCAGGTGATTCTGGAGTTTCTGACCAGTGGTACTGGCGTAGCCGGCTGGTTATTTTGGCATGTATGGCAGGTGGTTTCTGTGAGTGGAGGAGGTGGTTCTTGCGTTCTCGGGAGATGGTTCAGGCTTGTCCGGCAGGTGGTTCCGGTCTGCACGCGATGTGGTTCCGGCATGTCCAGCACATGGTTCTGGCACGTCTAAGACGTGGTTCTGGCATGCAAGGCAGGTGATTCCATAGCATCCGCCCAGTGGTTCTGGCGTAGCCGGCATGTGATTTTTGGGTGTTCAGCAGGTTGTTCTGGCGAGTCGAACAGGTGGTCCCGGCAAGCTCGGCAGGTGGTTAAGGCTTGTCCAGAAGGTGGTTGCCATCTGTGCGGGAGGTGGTGCCGGTGTATCCAGCACGTGCTTCCGGCATGTCTGAGAGGTTGTGCCGGCATGCCCGGCAGGTGATTCCGCAGTGTCCGCCACGTGGTACTGGTGTAGCTGGCAGGTGATTTGGCGTGTCCAGCAGGTGGTTCTGGGGAGTGGATCAGGTGGTTCCGGCATGCCCGGCAGGTGATTCTGGAGTGTCCGTCAAGTGATTCTGGCATAGCCAGCTGTTGATTTTGGATTGTCCGACAGGTGGCTCCAGCGAGTCGAACAGGTGGTTCCGGTGTGCTCGGCAGGTGGTTCAAGCAGGTCCAGAAGGTGGTTCCAGTGTGTCCAGGAGGTGGTTCCAGCGTGACCGGCGGGTGATTCCATAGAGTCCACCACGTGGTTTTGGCCTAGACGGCAGGTGATTTTGGTGTGTCCAGCAGGTGGCTCCGGCGAGTCGAGCAGATGGTTCCGGCATGCTCAGCAGGTGGTTCAAGTCTGTTCAGGACGTGGTTCAGACGTGTCTGGCACGTGATTCTGGTACGTCTTACAGGTGTTTCCGGCATGCCCAGCAGGTGACGCCGGACCATCCGCCACATGTTTCTGGCATACCCGGCAGGTGATTTTGACGTTTCCGTTAGGTGGTTACAGTGAGTCGAGCAGGTGGTTCCAGCAAATCGAGCAGGTGGTTCCGGCGTGCTCGGCATGTGCTTCTGGTGTCACTGTCACGTGGCTCTGGCATGTCTGAGAGGTGGTTCAGGCATGCCTGGCAGGTGATTCTGGAGTTTCCACCAAGTAGTTTTGGCATAGCTGGCAGGTGATTTTGGCGTGTCCGGCAGGTGGTTGCAGCAAGCCGAACAGTTGATTCCGACGTGCTCGGCAGGTGGTTCAGGCGTTTCCAGCAGCTGGTTCTGGTCTGTCCGGGACGTGGTCCCAGGGTGTCCGCCATGAGGTTGTGGTGTAGATGGCAAGTGATTTTGGCGTGTCTGGTAGGTGCTTCCGGTGAGTCGAGCAGGTGGTTCCGGCAAGCTCGGGAGGTGGTTCAGGTGTGTCAGGCAAGTTCTGTTGTGTCCGGTAGGTGGTTCCAGCGTGTCCAGCACGTGGTTCTGGCACGTCTGAGAGGGGGTTATGGCATGCTCAGCAGGTGATTCTGGAGTGTCCGACAAGTGGTTCTGGCGCAGCCGGCAGGTGATTTGGGCATGTCCATCAGGTGGCTCCAGCGAGTCAAGCAGATGGTTCTGGCGTGCTCAGCAGGTGGTTGAGGCGTGTCAGGCAGGTGGTTCCATTGTGTCCGGTAGGTGGTTCCGGCGTGTCCAGCACGTGGTTCTGGCACATCTGAGAGGTGGTTCCGGCACGCCTGGCAGGTGATTCCGGAGTGTCTGCCGAGTGGTTTTTGGCATAGGTGGCAGGTTATATTGGTGTGTCCAGCAGGTGGTTCTGGGGAGTGGATCAGGTGTTTCCGGCATACTCGGCAGGTGTTTCCGGCGTGTCCGGCACATGGTTCTGGCACGTCTGTGAGGTGGTTCCGGGATGCCCTGCAGGTGATCCTGGAGAGTCCTCCAAGTGGTTCTGGCGTAGCCTACAGGTGTTTTGGTGTGTCCAGCAGGTGGTTCTGGCGAGTCGAGCAGGTGGTTAAGGCGTGCTCGGCAGGTAGTTCCAGCGTGGCCGGCAGGTGGTTCCAGTCTGTCCACTACGTGTTTCCAGCTTTTCCAGCACGTGCTTCTGGTACGTCTGAGAGGTGGTTCCAGCATGGCTGGCAGGTTATTCCGGACTGTCCCCGAGGTGGTTCTGGCATAGCTGGCAGTTGATTTTGGCCTGTCCGGCAGGTGGTTCCGGCGAGTCGAGCAGGTGGTTCCGGCGTGTCTGGAAGGTAGTTCTATTCTGTCCAGTAGGTGGTTCCGGCATGTCTGGCACGTGCTTCTGGCTCATCTGAGAGGTGGTTCCTGCATGACCGGCAGTTGATTCTGGAGTGTCCGCCATGTGGGTCTGGCATACCCGGCAGTTAATTTTGGTGTGTCAGGTAGGTGGTTCCGGCGATTCGAGCAGGTGGTTCCAGCGTGCTTGACAGGTGGTTCACACGGGTCTGGCTGGTGGTTTCTGTGTTTTTGGGGTGTGATTCTGGCATCTCATGCACATGGTTCTGGCACGTCTGAGAGGTGGTTCCGGCATTCACGGCACGTGATTCCAGATTGTCCATCAAGTGGTTCTGCCATAGCTGGCAGGTTATTTTGGCGTGTCCGGCAGGTGGCTTCTGGGAGTCGAGCAGGTGGTTCCAGCATTCTCGGCAGTTGCTTCCAGCGACTCCAGCATGTGTTTCTGGCATGTCTGAGAGGTGGTTCCGGCATGCCCAGCAGGTGATTCCGGAGTGTCCGAGAAGTGGTTCTGGTGTAGCGGGCATGTGATTTTGGCGTGTCCGGCAGGTGGGACAGGTGAGTCAAGCAGGTGGTTCCGGCGAGTGTTTCCTGTGGTTCCGGTCTGTCTGGGAGATGGTTCCGGCCTGTCCGGCACGTGCTTCTGGCACTTCTGAGAGGTTGTGCTGGCATGCCTGGCAGGTGACTCTGGAGTGTCCGCCAAGTGTTTCTGGCGTAGACGGCAGGTGATTCTGGCGTGTCTGGCAGGTGGTTCTGTGGAGTGGGTCAAGAACTTCCCGCATTCTCGGCAGGTGCTTCTGCCGTCTCTGGCATGTCATTGTGGCACCTCTGAGACGTGATTCCAGCATGCCTGGCAGGTGATTCTGGAGTGCCCGACAAGTGGTTGTGGCATAGCCGGCTGGTGATTTTGGCATGTCTGGCAGGTGGTTCTGGCGAGTCAAGCAGGTGGTCCAAGCATGTCTGGCAGGTGGTTCCGGTCTGTCCTGGTGGTGGTTCACGTGTATCCGGCACATGCTTCTGGCACGTCTGAGAGGTTGTGCCATCATGCCCAAAACATTATTCCGGCTTGTACGCAAAGTGGTTCTGACGTAGCCGGCAGGTGCTTCCGGCGAGTCTGGCAGGTGGCTCCGTTCTGTCCGGTAGGTCATTCCGTCATGTCCGGCACGTGCTTCTGGCACGTCTGAAAGGTGGTTCTGGCATGCCTGGCAGGTGATTCCAGAGTGTCCGGAAAGTGGTTCTCATGTAGCCAGCACGTGATTTTGGCGTGTGAGGTTGCTGGTTCTAGTGAGTCGAGCAGGTGGTTCCGGCATGCTCCGCACGTGGTTCAGGTGTTTCTGGCAGGTGGTTCTGGGCTGTCTGGGAGGTGGTTCTGGAGAGCCGAGCAGGTGGTTCTGGAGTTTTTGGCATGTCATTCTGGTGTGTCCGGCAGGTGGTTCCGGTGTGTCCGGCACGTGGTTCTGGCGTGTCTTACAGGTGGTTGCGGCATGCCTGGCAGGTGGTTCCCGAGTGTCCGACAAGTGGTTCTGGCATAGCCGACAGGTGATTTTGGCTTGTCCAGCAGGTGGTTCCAGTGAGTCGAACAGGTGGTTCCGGAGTGCTCGGCAGGTGGTTCCGGTCTGTCTGGGAGGTGGTGCCGGCGTGTCCGGCACGTGGTTCTGGCATGTCTAAGACGTTGTTCCGGCATTCCCTGCAGGTGATTCCGGAGTGTCTGCCATGTTGTTCTGGCATAGCCGGCAGGTGATTATGGCGTGTCCGGCACGTGGTTCCACCAAGTCGAGTGTGTTATTCTGGCGTGCTCGGCATGTGCTTCTGGTCTGTTTGGGAGGTGGTTCCGGCGTGTCAGGCATGTGGTTGTGATACGTTTGAGAGGTGGTTCCTGCATGCCCGCCGGTGTTTCTAGAGTGTCCGCCCAGTGGTTCTGGCATAGCCTGCAGGTGATTTTGGTATGTCTGGCAGGTGGTACCGCCGAGTTGACTAGGTGGTTCCGGCATGCTCGGCAGGTGGTTCCGGTGTGTCCGGCAGGTGGTTCTGGTCTGTCCGGGGGATGGTTCCGGCATGTCCAGAACGTGGTTCTGGCACGTCTGAGAGGTGCTTCGGGCATGCCCGTCAGGTGGTTCCTGGGTGTCTGCCAAGTGGTTCTGGCATCACCGGCAGGTTATTTTGGCGTGTCTGGCAGGTCTTTCCTGCTTTTTGGGCTCGTGGCTCAGGCTTGTAAGACAGGTTTTGGTGGCATTTCTGGCCCCCGGTTCTGACATACTCTGCAGGTGGTTTCAGTGTTTCTGGCACCTGTTTGCGGCATATCCATCAGGTGTTTCCAATGTGTTGGAATGTCGTTGTGCTACGTTTGGAATCTGGTTCCGTCGTGTATGTTGTGTGCGGCTGGCATGTTGAAGAGATGGTTCTGCAGTGTCAGAATCGTTCCACTGTGTCCGGCAGGTGGTTACAGGTGGTTCTGGCATGCAACGTGGGTGCTTCTGGTGTGCCTGTTGGGTCGTTCTGGCATGAATGTCTGGTTCTTTGAGAGTGTGCAGACGGTGTTTTTGGCATGTCTTCCGGGGTTTTCTGGCATCTAAGGGGCATGATTCCTTTTTATGCGTCAGGTGAGTTTGTTCTCAACTTCCTAAAGAGACAGAAGAAAGATGGTCTGTGGCTTGTCACCCGTTGAGGGGTGGAGCCAATGCATTGTGCATTCCACCTCTAGAGCAATGGAGGGCAAGACTGAGAGGAAAGGGGGCTTTCTGACATAGGTGCTTTCTGACACTCTCTCCACCAGTGCTCAACTGTTGTTGGTGAAATGCGTATTGTCTCTCTCCTGCTAAACACATGGTTGCACAATCATTTGGGACTCAGCCCAGTTGCTTAAGGGGAAGATGTAGGCATTTCGTCTGAGCCAGGTTGGCAAGGTGGAATTGCGGCAGAAGCAGAAGGTCTAAAGCTACGAGTTAAGGGCTGGGAAGAAATGTCATTTGAGCTGCCTTTGTATGAGAAGTTCCTGGTCTCCTGTAACAGGACTGTGGAAAGAGAGTTGTTTGTCAGCTTCCTAAAGAGCTGTAGGCAAGACAGTTTATGGCTTGTCTCCCACTGAAGGATGGAGGCAGTGCTTTGTGCCTTCCACCTCTAGAGCAATGGAGGGCACGGCTGAGAGTAAAGGGCCCTTTCTGACATTGGTGCTTTCTGACACTCCCCCAACCATTGCTCAAGGGTGGTTGGTTAAAAGCCTATTCTCTCTCTCCTACTAAGCAGGTGGAACCACAATCATTCAGACCTCGTCCCCATTTCTTAAGGGGAAGTTGTAGGCATTTGGTCTGAGCCGGGTTGACAAGGTGGAAATGTGGCACCTGCAGATGTTCCAGATAGTCGAGTGAAGTGCTGGAAGAAACGGCGTTCAGCTGCCTTTGTATGACATTTTCCCTGGACGCTCTAAGAGCACTATGGAATGCGAGCTCTTTCTCAGCATCCTAAAGAGCTGGACGCAAGAAGGTTTGTGGTTCGTCTGCCATTGAGGGGTGGAGCCAGAGCCGGTGCATTGTGCCTTCTTCCTCTAGAGCAATTCAGGGCACGGCTGAGATCAAAGGGACCTTTCTGACATAGGTGCTTTCTGACAGTCTCTCCACCAGTGCACAATCGTGATGTGTAAAAAGTCTATTGTCTCTCTCCTCTTAAGCATGTGGAAGCACAGTCATATGGGCCTCATCCCCGTTGCTGAAGGGGAAGATGTAGGCATTTCGTCAGAGCCCCGTTGGCAAGGTGGAAATGTGGCAGAAACAGAAGTTCCAAATCGGTGAGTTAAGGGCTGGAAAGAAATGGCGTTTCAGCTGCCTTTGTATGAGATGTTCCATGGACGCTGTAAGATCACTGTTGAAAGCGAGTTCCTTCTCAGCTTCCTAAAGAGATGGAAGCAAGGTGGTCTGTGGCTTGTCGCCCCTTGGGGGTGGAGCCAGTGCATTGTGCATTCCACGTCTAGAGCAATGGAGGGGTCTTTCTGACATAGCTGCTTTCTGACACTCTCCCCAGCAGTGCACAATGGTGGTTGAAAAAAGGCGTGCAGTCTATCGCCTCCTAAGCACGTGGACGCTCAATCACTTGGGACTCAGCCCAGTTGCTTAAGGGGAAGATGTAGACATTTCGTCTGAGGCAGGTTGGCAAGGTGCAATTGTGGCAGAAGCAGAAGTTCGAAAGTGGCGAGTTAAGGGCTGGCAAGAAAGGCCGTTTGACCTGCATTTCTATGACAGTTTCCCCGGAGGCGGTTCCCGGGAGTCGAGCAGGTGTTTCCAGCATGCTCAGCAGGTGGTTCCAGTCTTTCACGGAAGTGGTCCAGGGCGTCCAGCACGTGGTTCTGGCACATCTGAGGGGCGGTTCTGGCATGAACGGCAGGTTATTCTGGGGTGTCGGCCAAGTGGTTCTGGCGTAGCCGGCAGGTGATTTTGGGGTGTCTGGCAGGTGGTTACAGTGAGTGGAGCAGGTGGTTCCAGCGTGCTCGTAAGTTGGTGGGGCATGTCCAGAAGGTGGTTCCGGTCAGTCTGGGAGGTGGTTCCGGCGTGTCTGTCTCATTTTTCAGGCACGTCTGAGGTGTGGTTCTGGCATGCATGTCAGGTGATTCCAGAGAGTCCGCCAATTGGTTCTGGGGTAGTCGGCATGTGATTGGGACGTGTCCGGCAGCTGCTTCCAGCAAGTCGAGCAGGTGACTCCGGCGTGCTGTGCAGGTGCTCCCGGTATCTTTGGCATGTTGTGCTGGCATGTCTGAGAGCTGGTTCTGGCATGCCCAGCAGGTGATTCAGGCGTGTCCGACAAGTGGTTCGGGCGTAGCCGGCAGGTGACTTTGCGTGTCCAGCAGTAGTTCCGGCGTGCTCGGCAGGCGCTTCCGGCGTGTCCGGCATGTGCTTCTGGCACGTCTGAGAGGTGGTTCCCGCATGCCCAGCAGGTGATTCCAGACTGTCCGCCACGTGGTTCTGGCACATCTGAGAGGTGATACCAGCATGCCCGGCAGGTGATCCCGGAGAGTCCTCCAAGTGGTTCTGGCCTAGCCTGCAGGTGATTTTGGCTTGTAGGGCAGGTGGTTCCGGCATGCTCGGCAGGTGGTTCAGGCATGTCAGGTAGGTGGTTCCCGTCTGTCCGGGAGGTGGTTCTGGCGTGTCCGGAACGTGGTTCCGGCACATCTGACAGGTGGTGCTGACATGTCCGGCAGGTGATTCCGGATTGTCCAGCAAGTGGTTCTAGCTTAGCCGGCATGTGATTTTGGCGTGTCCAGCAGGTGGGTCCTGGGAGTCGAGCAGGAGGTTACGTCGGGCTTGGCAGGTGGTTCCAGTGTGTTAAGGACGTGGTTCTTATGTGTCCGGCACATGCTTCTGATACGTCTGAGAGTTGGGTCCGGCATGCCCGGCAGATGATTCAGGTCTGTCCGCACGTGGTTCTGGCATAGCCGGCAGGTGATTTTGGCATGTCCGGTAGGTTCTTCTGGCGTGCTCAGCAGGTGGTTCAGGCGTGTCCGGCAGGTGGTACCAGTCTGTCCAGGACGTGGTTCCAGTGTGTCCGGCACGTGGTTCTGGTACGTCTGAGAGGTGGTTCCTGCATGCCCGGCAGGTGATTCTGGACTGTCCGCCAGGTGGTTCTCGCATAGCCAACGTTGATATTGGCGTGCTCGGCAGGTGGTTCCGGCGTGTCTGGCAGGTGGTTCCAGTCTGTCCAGTACGTGTTTCCAGCTTGTCCGGCACGTGGTTCTGGTACGTCTGAGAGGTGGTTCTGGCATGCCCTGCAGGTGGTTCCGGAGTGTCCGGCAAGTGGTTCTGGCATAGCCGGCTGGTGATTTTGGCATGTCCAGCAGGTGGCTCCAGCGAGTCGAGCAGGTTGTTCTGGCGTGCTCTGCAGGTGGTTCAGGCGGGTCCGGCAGGTGTTTCCGGTCTGTCCAGTAGGTGATTCTGGCGTGTCCGGCATGTGGTTCTGGCACATCTGAGAGGTGGTTCCGGCATGCCTGGCAGGTGATTCCATAGAGTCCGCCAGGTTGTTCTGGCCTAGCTGGCAGGTGATTTTGGCATCTCCGGCAGGTGGTTCCGGCGAGTCGAGCAAGAGGTTCCGGTGTTCTCGGCAGGTGCATCCGGTGTCTCTGGAACGTGGTTCTGGCACGTCTGAGAGGTGGTTCCTGCATGCCTGGCAAGTGATTCCGGAGTGTCCGCCAAGTGGTTCTGGCATAGCCGGCAGGTGATTTTGCCGTGTCCGTCATGTGGTTCTGGTGACTCGAGCAGGTGGTTCCAGCCTGCTCGGCAGGTGGTTCAGGTGGGTCCGGCAGGTGGTTCTGGTCTGTCCTGGAGGTGGTTCTGGCATGTCCCGCATGTGCTTCTGGCACGTCTGAGAGGTGGCTCCGGCATGCCCGACAGGTGATTCTGGAGTGTCCGGCAAGTGAATCTGGCATAGCCGGCAGGTGATTTTGGCATGTCCCACAGGTGGTTCTGACGATTCAAGCAGGTGCTTCCAGCTAGCTCAGCAGGTGCTTCTGGCGTCTCCGGCAAATGATTTTGGCACATTTGAGAGGTGGGTACGGCATTCCCGGCAGGTGATTCTGGAAAGTTCAGCAAGTGATTCTGGCATAGCCAGCAGGTGATTTTTGCATGTCCGGCAGGTGGGTCCTGCGAGTCGAGCAGGTGGTTCCGGCGTGCTCAGCAGGTGGTTCAGGAGGGGCCAGCAGGTGGTTCGAGTCTCTCCAGGACGTGGTTCCAGTGTGTCCGGCATGTGGTTGTGGTACATCTAAGAGGTGGTTCCGTCATGCCCTCAGGTGATTCTGAGTGTCCGCCAAGTGGTTCTGGCATAGCCGACAGGTGATTTTGGCGTGTCCGGCAGGTGGGCCTGGCAAGTCAAGCAGATGGTTCCTGCGAGTTTGGCAGTTGGTTCCAGTCTGTCCTGGAGGTGGTTCCAGTATGTCCAGCACGTGCTTCTGGCACGTCTGAGAGGTTGTGCTGGCATGCCTTGCAGGTGATTCCGGAGTGTCCGGCAATTGTTTCTGGTGTAGCCAGCAGTTGATTTTGCTGTGTCCGGCAGGTGGTTCCCGAGAGTCGAGCAGGAGGCTCCGGCGTGCTCGGCAGGTGCTTCCGGAGTCTCCAGCACGTGGTTCTGTCATGTCTGAGAAGTGGTTCCGGCATGCCCGGCAGGTGATTCCAGAGTGTCCGGCAAGTGGTTCTGTCGTAGCCGACACGTGATTTTGGCGTGTCTGGCAGGTGGGTTGCGCTAATCAGGCGGGTGGTTCTGGCGAGTTTTGCAGTTGGTTCCGGTCTGTCCTGGAGGTGGTTCCGGCGTGTCCGGCACGTGCTTCAGGCACGTCTGAGAGGTTGTGCTGGCATGCCCGGCAGGTGATTCCAGAATCTCCAGTAAGTGGTTCTGGTGTAGCCGGCAGGTGGCTCCGGCGAATCAAGCAGGCGGCTGCGGCATCCTCAGCAGCTGATTCCGGCATCTAGGCATGCGGTTCTGGAACATCTGAGAGGTGGTTCCGGCATGCCCGGCAGGTGATTCCGGAGTGTCCGGCAAGTGGTTCTGGTGTAGCCGGCAGGTGATTTTGGCATGTCCGGCAGTTGGTCCTGCGAGTTGAGCAGGTGGTTCCGGCGTGCTAAGCAGGTGGTTCAGGCAGGGCCGGCAGGTGGTTCCAGTTTCTCCGGGACGTGGTTCCAGGGTGTCCGGTATGGGGTTGTGTTACGTCTAAGAGGTGGTTCCAGCATGCCCGACAGGTGATTCCGGATTGTCCATTCAGTGGTTCTGCCGTAGCCAGCAGGTGATTTTGGGGTGTCCGGCAGGTGAGTCCTGTGGTTCAAGCAGGTGGTTCTGCCATGCTCGGCAGGTGCTTTCAGAGACTCCAGCACGATTTTCTGGCACGCTGAGAGGTGGTTCCGGCATGTCCAGCAGGTGATTCTGGAGTGTCCATCAAGTGGTTCTGGCGTAGCCGGCTGGTAATTTTGGCATGTCCAGCATGTGGCTCCGCCGAGTCGAGCAGGTGGTTCCGGCATGCTCATCAGGTGGTTCAGGCCGTTCCGGCAGGTGGTTCCGGTCTGTTCAGGTGGTGGTTTCGGCGTGACTGGCACGTGGTCCTGGCACGTCTGAGATGTGGTTCCAGCATGCCAGGAAAGTGATTCCGGAATGGCTGCTAAGTGGTTCAGGCGTGCCGACAGGTGATCTTGGTGTGTCTGGCAGGTGGTTCCGGTGAGTCGAGCAGGTGGTTGTGGCATTCTCGGCATGTGGTTCAGGTGGGTCCAGCAGTTGGGTCCAGTCTGTCCGGGTGGTCGTTCCGGTGTGGGCGGAACATGGTTGTGGCACGTCTGAGAGGTGGTTCCAGCATGCCCAACAGGTGATCCTGGAGAGACCTCCAAGTGGTTCTGGCGTAGCCAGCAGGTGATTTTGGCGTGTCCGCAGGTGGTTCTGGCAAGTCGAGCAGGTGGTTACGACGAGTCTGGCAGGTGGTTCTGGTCTGTCCGGGAGGTGTTTCCGGCATGTCCCACACGTGCTTCTGGCACGTCTGAGAGGTGGTTCCGGCATGCACAGCAGGTGATTCCGGATTGCCCATCAAGTGGTTCTGCCATAGCCGGCAGGTGATTTTAGTGTGTCCTGCAGGTGTGTCCTGTGAGTCGAGCAGGTGGTTCCTGCGGGCTCGGCAGGTGCTTTCAGAGACTGCAGCACGTTTTTCCTGCACGCTGAGAGGTGGTTCCGGCATGCCCAGCAGGTGATCCTGGAGAGTCCTCCAAGTGGTTCTGGCGTAGCCGGCTGGTGATTTTGGCGTGTTTGGCAGGTGATTCCTGCGAGTTGAGAAGGTGGTTCTGGTGAGCTCCGCAGGTTCTTCCAGAGTCTCCAGCACGTGGTTGTGGCAGGTATGAGAAGTGGTTCCAGCATGCCCGACAGGTGATTCCAGAGTTTCCGATAAGTTGCTCTGGTGTAGCCGGCATGTGATTTTGGCATGTCCGGTAAGTGGGTCCTGCGAGTCAAGCAGGTGTTTGTGGCGTGCTTGGCAGGTGGTTCAGGCAGGTCCAGCAGGTGGTTCCAGCGCGTCCGGCACGTGATTCCGGCATGACTGAGAGGTGGTTCTGGCATGCCCAGCAGGTGATTCCGGATTGCACAACAAGTGGTTCTGGCGTAGCCAGCAGGTGATTTTGGCGTTTCCGGCTGGTGATTCTGGCGATTCGAGCAGGTGCTTCCAGCAACCTCGGCAGGTGCTTCCAGCGTGCCTGGCACGTGATTCCGGCATGTCTGAGAGGTGGTTCTGGCATGCCCGGCAGCTGATCCCGGAGAGTCCTCCAAGTAGTTCTGGTATAGCCTGCAGGTGATTTTGGCATGTCTGGCAGGTGGTTCTGGCATGCTCGGCAGGTGGTTCAGGCAGGTCCGGTAGGTGGCTCCAGTCTGTCCGGGAGGTGGTTCCGGCGTGTCCGGCATGTGGTTCCGGCACATCTGACAGGTGGTTATGGCATGTCCGGCAGGTGATTCCGGATTGTCCACCAAGTGGTTCTGGCGTAGCCGACAGGTGATTTTGGCGTGTCCCACAGGTGGTTCTGACGTTTTGAGCAGGTGCTTCTGGCTAGCTCGGCAGGTGCTTCTGGCATCTCCGGCACTTGATTTGGGCACATTTGAGAGGTGGGTCTGGCATTCCCGGCAGGTGATTCCGGAATGGCCGGCAAGTGGTTCTGGCATAGCCAGCAGGTGATTTTTGCATGTCCGGCAGGGGGGTCCTGAGAGTCGAGCAGGTGGTTCCTGCATGCTCGGGGCGTGGTTCAGGCGTGTCCGGCAGGTGGTTCCGTTGTGTCCGGTAGGTGGTTCCGGCGTCTCCGGCACGTGTTTCTGGCACGTCTGACAGGTGGTTCCAGCATGCCCGACAGGTGACTCTGCAGTGTCTTGCAAGTTTTTCTGGCGTAGGCGGCAGGTTATTTTGGCGTGTCTGGCAGGTGATTTTGGCGTCTCTTGCAGGTGGTTCCTGTGAGTCGAGCAAGTGGGTCTGGCATGCTCGGCAGGTGGTTCCGGCGTGTCCTGCAAGTGATTCTGGACTGTCCGGTAGGTGGTTCCTGCATGTCCGCCACGTGGTTCTGGCAGGTCTGAGAGGTGGTTCCAGCATGCCTGGCAGGTGATTCCGGAGTGTCCGACAAGTGGTTCTGGTGCAGCCGGCATGTGATTTTGGCATGTCCGGTAAGTGGGTCCTGCGAGTCGAGCAGGTGGTTCCTGCATGCTCGGCAGGTGGTTCTGGCGTGTCCGGCAGGTGGTTCCATTGTGTCTGGTAGATTGTTCCGGCGTGTCCGGTACGTAGTTCTGGCACGTCTCAGAGGTGGTTCCGGCATGCCCGGCAGTTGATTCCGGAGTGTCTGCCAAGTCGTTCTGGAGTAGCCAGCAGGTGATTTTGGCGTGTCCGGCAGGTGGTTCTGGGGAGTGGATCAGGTGGTTCCGGCATACTCGGCAGGTGATCCTGGAGAGTCCTCCAAGTGGTTCTGGCGTAGTTCGCAGGTGATTTTGACGTGTCCGACAGGCGGTTCCGGTGTGCTTGACAGGTGGTTCAGGCAGGTCCGGCGGGTAGTTCCGGTCTGTCCTGGAGGTGGTTCCAGCGTGTAAGGAACATGGTTCCGGCACGTATGAGAGGTGGCATGCCCGGCAGGGGATTCCCGAGAGTCCACCAAGTGGTTCTGGCATAGCCGGCTGTTGATTTTGGCGTGTCCAACAGGTGGTTCTGGCGAATTGAGCAGGTGGTTCCGGTGTGGTCGGCAGGTGCTTCCGGTGTCTTTGGCACGTGGTTCCGGCACGTCTGAGAGGTGGTTCCAGCATGCCCGGCAGGTGATTCCAGAGTGACCAACAAGTGGTTCTGTCGTAGCCGGCAGGTGGTTTTTTCGTGTCCGGCAGGTGGTTCCGGCTAGACGAGCAGGTGGTGCCGGCATGCTCGGCATGTGCTTCCGGCGTCTCCGGCACTTGATTTTGGTTTGTCGGGCAGGTGGTTCCGGCATGCTCGGCAGGTGGTTCAGGGAGGTCCGGTAGGTGGTTCTGGTCTGTCCCGGAGGTGGTTCTGGCGTGTCCAGCACGTGGTTCTGACACGTCTGAGAGGTGGTTCTGGCATGTCAGGCAGGTGATTCCAGATTGTCCACTAAGTGGTTCTGGCGTAGCCGGCAGGAGATTTTGGCGTGACCCACAGGAGGTTTCGGCGATTCGAGCAGGTGCTTCCGGCGAGCTTGGCAGGTGCTTCCGGCGTCTCCGGCACTTGATTTTGGCACGTTTGAGAGGTGGGTCCGGGATGCCTGGCAGGTGATTCCGGGGTGTCCGCCAAGTGGTGCTGGCTTAGCCAGCAGGTGACTTTGCATGTCCGGTGGTGGTTCCGGCGTGCTCGGCATGTGCTTCTGGCGTCTCGGGCATGTGCTTCTGGCATGTCTGAGTGGTGGTTCCAGCATGTCCGGCAGGTTATTCCAGAGTGTCCAACAAGTGGTTCTGGCGTAGCCAGCTGGTGATTTGGGCGTGTCGGGCTGGTGGTTCCAGTCTGTCCTATAGGTGCTTTCGGCGTGTCCCGCACATGGTTCTGGCATGTCTTAGAGTTGGTTTTGGCGTGCCCGGCAGGTGATCCCAGACTTTCCCCCACGTGGTTCTGGCATAGCTGGCAAGTGATTTTGGCATGTCCAGCAGGTGGTTCCAGTGATTCGAGGAGGTGGTCCCGGCGAGCTGGGCTGGTCGTTCACGTGTGTCCGGCAGGTGGTTCCGGTCTCTCCGGGAGGTGGTTGTGGCATGCTCAGCAGGTGCGTCCAGCGTCTATGGCACATGCTCCTAGCACATCTGAGAGGTGGTTCCGGCATTCCCGGCACGTGGTTTGGTACGTCTGAGAGGTGGTTCCCGCATGCGCGGCAGCTGATTCCGGACTGTCAGCCATGTGGTTCTGGCATGTCTGACAGGTGGTTCTGGCATGCCCAACAGGTGATTCTGCAGTGTCCCGCAAGTTGTTCTGGCGTAGGCGGCAGGTGATTTTGGCATGTCTGGCAGGTGATTTTGGCATGTCTGACAGGTGGTTCCTGTGAGTCGAGCAGGTGCGTCCGGCGTGCGCGGCAGGTTGTTCCGGCGTGTCTGGCGGATGGTTCCGTACTGTCTGGTAGGTGGTTCCAGCATATCCGGCATGTGGTTCTGGTACGTCTGACAGGTGGTTTCCGCATGTGCGGCAGGTGATTCCGGACTGTCAGCCACGTGGTTCTGGCAGGTCTGAGAGGTCGTTCCAGCATGCCTGGCAGGTGATTCCGGAGTGTCCGACAAGTGGTTCTGGCGCAGCCGGCATGTGATTTTGGCATGTCCGGTAAGTGGGTCCTGCGAGTCGAGCAGGTGGTTCCTGCATGCTCGGCAGGTGGTTCTGGCGTGTCTGGCAGGTGGTTCCGGTGATTCGAGCAGTTGGTTCTGGCGAGCTGGGCTGGTGGTTCAGGCGTGTCCAGCAGGTTGTTCGTGTCTGTCCGTGAAGTGGTTCCGACGTGTCCAGCAGGTGGTTCCTGTCTCTCCGGGAGGTGGTTGTGGCGTGCTCAGCAGGTGCGTCTGGCGTGTCCGGCACGTGCTTCTAGCACATCTGAGAAGTGGTTCCAGCATGCCCGGCATGTGATTCCATACTGTCCGCCACATGGTTCTGGCACGTCTGAGAGGTGGTTCCAGCATGCCCGGCAGGTTATTCCAGAGACTCCTGCAAGTGGTTCTGTCATAGCCCGCAGGTGATTTTGGCGTGTCTGGCAGGTGGTTCCGGCTTGCTCGGCAGGTGGTTCAGGCACGTCCGGCAGGTGGTACCGGTCTGGCCAGGACGTGGTTCCAGCATGTAACACACGTGGTTCCGGCACGTATGAGAGGTGGTTCTGGCATGCCCAGCAGGTGATTCCAGAGAATCCGCCAAGTGATTCTGGAGTAGCCAGCAGGTGATTTGGCATGTCCGGCAGTGGTTCCGGTGAGTCGAGCAGGTGGTTCCGGCATTCTTGGCAGGTGGTTCAGGCATGTCTGGCATTTGGTTCCAGTCTGACCAGGAAGTGGTTCTGCCGTGCCCGGCACATGGTTCTGGTATGTGTGAGATGTGGGTCTGGCATGCCCGGCAGCTGATTCCAGAGTTCTGCCAAGTGGTTCTGGCATAGCTGGCAGGTGATTTTGGCATGTCCGGCATGTGGTTGTGGGGAGTCGATCGGGTGGTTCAGGCATGCTCGGCAGGTGCTTCCAGCATCTCCAGCATGTGCTTCTGGCACATCTGAGAGGTGGTTCCGGCATGCCTGTCAGGTGATTCCGGAGTGTCCAACAAGTGGTTCTGGCGTAGCCGGCTGGTGATTTGGGCATGTTGGGCTGGTGGTTCTGGCGAGTCGAGCTGGTGGTTCTGGCGGGCTCAGCAGGTGGTTCAGGCGTTTCGGGCAGGTGGTTCCAGTCTGTCCTATAGGTGCTTTCGGCATGTCCCGCACATGGTTCTGGCATGTCTGAGAGTTGGTTCCGGCATGCCCGGCAGGTTATCCCAGACTTTCCCCCACGTGGTTCTGGCGTAGCTGGCAGGTGATGTTGGCGTGTCCAGCAGGTGGTTCCGGTGATTCGAGCAGGTGGTTCTAGCGAGCTGGGCTGGTGGTTCAGGCGTGTCCAGCAGGTTGTTCCTGTCTGTCCGTGAGGTGGTTCCAGCGGGTCCGGCAGGTGGTTCCTGTCTCTCCGGGAGGGGGTTGTGGCATGCTCAGCATGTGCGTCCGGCGTCTCCGGCATGTGCTTCTAGCACATCAGAGAGGTGGTTCCGGCATGCCCGGTGTGTGATTCCATACTGTCCGCCACGTGGTTCTGGCACATCTGAGTGGTGGTTCCGGCATGCCCGGCAGGTCATCCTGGACAGTTCTCCTAGTGGTTCTGGCGTAGCCGTCAGGTGATTTTGGCATGACCGTCAGGTGGTTCTAGCGTGCTTGGCAGGTGTTTCATGCAGGTCCGACAGGTGGTTCTGCTCTGTCCGGGAGGTGGTTCCGGCGTGTCCAGCACGTGGTTCCGGCACATCTGAGAGGTCGTTCCGGCATGCCCGGCAGGTGATCCGGAAGAGTCCTCCAAGTGGTTCTTGCATAGCCAGCAGGTGATTTTGGCATGTCTGGCAGCTGGTTCCAGCGAGATGAGCAGGTGCTTCCGGCGTCTCCGGCACATGTTTCTGGCACGTGTGACAGGTGGTTCTGGCATGCCCGACAGGTGATTCTGCGGTGTCCTGCAAGTTGTTCTGGCGTAGGCGGCAGGTGATTTTGGCATGTCTGGCAGGTGATTTTGGCGTGTCTGGCAGGTGGTTCCTGCTAGTCGAGCCGGTGCGTCCGGCGTCCGTGGCAGGTGGTTCCGGCATGTCTGGCAGATGGTTCTGGACTGTCCAGTAGGTGGTTCCGGCATATCTGGCACGTGGTTCTGGTACGTCTGACAGGTGGTTTCCAAATGTGCGGCAGGTGATTCCCGACTGTCAGCCACGTGGTTCTGGCAGGTCTGAGAGGTGGTTCCAGCATGCCTGGCAGGTGATTCCGGAGTGTCTGACAAGTGGTTCTGGCGCAGCCGGCATGTGATTTTGGCATGTCCGGTAAGTGGGTCCTGTGAGTTGAGCAGGTGGTTCCTGCATGCTCAGCAGGTGGTTCTGGCGTGTCCGGCAGGTGGTTCCCGTGATTCGAGCAGTTGGTTCCGGCGAGCTGGGCTGGTGGTTCAGGCGTGTCCAGCAGGTTGTTCCTGTCTGTCCATGAGGTGGTTCCAGCGGGTCCAGCAGGTGGTTCCTGTCTCTCCGGGAGGTGGTTGTGGCATGCTCAGAAGGTGCGTCCGGCGTGTCCGGCACGTGCTTCTAGCACATCTGAGAAGTGGTTCCGGCATGCCCGGCAGGTAATCCCAGACTGTACCCCACATGGTTCTGGCGTAGCTGGCAGGTGATTTTGGCATTTCCAGCAGGTGGTTCCGGTGATTAGAGCATGTGGTCCCCGTGAGCTGGGCTGGTCGTTCACGTGTCTCCGGCAGGTTGTTCCTGTCTGTCTGGGAGGTGGTTCTGGCGGGTCCGGCAGGTGGTTCCTGTCTCTCCGGGAGGTGGTTGTGGCGTGCTCAGCAGGTGCATCCGGCGTCTACGTCACGTGCTCCTAGCACATCTGAGAGGTGGTTCCTGCATGCCCGGCTGGTGTTTCCAGAGTTTCCGGCAAGTGATTCTGGCGCAGCCGGCAAGTGATTTTGGCATGTCCGGTAAAAGGGTCCTGTGAGTCGAGCAGGTCATTCCTGCATGCTTGGCAGTTGGTTCAGGCATGTCCGGCAGGTGGTTCCAGTCTGTGCAGGACATGGTTCTGCCGTTCCAGCACGTGGTTCTGGTACGTCTCAGAGGTTGTTCTGGGATGCCTGGCAGGTGATTGCGGACTGTCCCCCACATCGTTCCAGCACTTCTGAGAGGGGGTTCTGGCATTCCCGGCAGGTGATTCTGGAGAGTCCTCCAAGTGATTCTGGCGTAGCCAGCAGGTGATTTTGGCGTGTCCAGCAGGTCGTTCCGGCATGTCCAGCAGGTCGTTCCGGCGAGATCGGCAGGTGGTTCAGGCGTGTCCGGCAGGTGGTTCCAGTCTGTCCAGGATGTGGTTCCGCCGTGTCCAGCACGTGGTTCTGGTACGTCTCAGAGGTTGCTCCGGGATGCCTGGCTGGTGATTCCGGACTGTCCCCCACATTGTTCCAGCATGTCTGAGAGTTGGTTCCGGCATGCCCGGCAGGTCATTCCAGAGTGACCAACAAGTGGTTCTGGCGTAGCCGCCAGGTGATTTTTTCGTGTCCAGCAGGTGGTTCTGGGGAGTCGAGCAGGTGGTGCCGGCGTGCTCGGCATGTGCTTCCGGCATCTCTGGCATGTGGTTGTGGCACGTCTGAGAGGTGGTTCCATCATGCTCGGCAAGTGATTCTGGAGTGTCCGCCAAGTGGTTCTGGCGTAGCTGGCGGGTGATTTTGGCATGTCCAGCATGTGGTTCTGGCAAGTCGAGCAGGTGGCTCTGACATGCTTGGCAGGTGGTTCTGGCATGTCTGATTGTTGGTTCCGGCCAGTCTGGTAGGTACTTCCGGCGTTTCCCACACGTGGTTATGGCACATCTGAGAGGTGCCTCCTGCATGCGCGGCAGCTGCTTCCGGCATCTCCGGCATGTGGTTCTGGCGCGTCTGTGATGTGGTTCCGGCATGCCCTGCAGGTGATTCTGGAGTGTCTGCCATGTGGTTCTGGCGTAGCCAGCAGGTGATTTTGGCGTGTCCAGCAGGTGGTTCCGGTGAGTCGAGCAGGTGCTTCCGGCATGGTCAGCAGGTGGTTCCGGTCTGTCCGGTAGGTGGTTCCAGCGTGTCCAGCATGTGGTTCTGGCACGTCTGAGAGGTGGTTCTGGCATGCCCGGCAGGTGATCCCGGAGAGTCCTCCAAGTGGTTCTTGCGTAGCCGGGCAGTTACTTTGGCATGTCCGGCTGGTGGTGCCAGTGTGCTCAGCAGGTAGTTCAGGCAGGTCCTGCAGGTGGTTCCAGCGTGTCCGGCACGTGGTTCCAGCATGTCTGAGAGGTGGTTCTGGCATGCCCGGCAGGCGATTATGGATGGTCCACCAAGTGATTCTGGCAAAGCCGGCAGGTGATTTTGGCGTGTCCGGCAGGTGGTTCTGGTGATTCGAGCACTGCTTCCGGCAACCCTGGCAGGTGCTTCCTGCATCTCCGTCACGTGATTCTGGCACGTTTTAGATGTGGTTCCGGCATGGCTCTCAGTTGATTCTGGAGTGTCCGCCAAGTGGTTCTTGCGTAGCCAGCCGGTGATTTTGGCTTGTCCGGCAGGTGGGTCCAGCAAGTCAAGCATGTGGTTCCGGCGTCCTTGGCAGGTGCTTCTGGCGTCTCCAGCACGTGCTTCTAGCACGTCTGAGAGGGGGTTCTGGCATACCTGGCGGGTGATTCCACGGTGTCCTTCAAGTGGTTCTGATGTAGGCGGCATGTGATTCTGGCGTGTGAGGTTGGTGGTTCCAGTGAGTCGAGCAGGTGGTTCCGGCGTTTCCGGCATGTGGTTCCCGGCTGTACGGGAGGTGGTTCTGGAGAGTCGAGCAGGTGGTTCCAGAGTTATTGGCATGTGGTCCCGGTGTGTCCGGTAGGTGGTTCTGGCGTGTCAGAGGTGGTTGCTGCATGCCCGGCAGGTGGTTCCGGAGTGTCCGAAAAGTGGTTCTGGCCTAGCCGACAGGTGATTTTGGCTTGTCCAGCAGGTGGTTCCAGCGAGTCGAGCAGGTGGTTCCGGAGTGCTCGGCAGGTGGTTCCGGTGTGTCTGGGAGGTGGTGCCAGCATGTCCGGCATGTGGTTCTGGCATGTCTAAGACGTTGTTCTGGCATTCCCTGCAGGTGATTCCGGAGTGTCTGCCATGTTGTTCTGGCATAGCCGGCAGGTGATTATGGCATGTCTGGCACATGGATCCACCGAGTCGAGCAGGTTATTCTGGCGTGCTCGGCATGTGCTTATGGTCTGTTTGGGAGGTGGTTCTGGCGTGTCAGGCATGTGGTTGTGACACGTTTGAGAGGTGGTTCCTGCATGCCCGCTGGTGATTCTAGAGTGTCCGCCAAGTGGTTCTGGCACATCTGAGAGGTGGTACTAGCATGCCCAGCAGGTGATCCTGGAGAGTCCTCCAAGTGGTTCTGGCCTAGCCCGCAGGTGATTTTGGCGTGTCTGGCAGGTGGTTTCGGCATGCTCGACAGGTGGTTCAGGCAGGTCCGGTAGGTGGTTCCGGTCTGTCCGGGAGGTGGTTCTGGCGTGTCCCGCACATGGTTCCGGAACGTCTGACAGGTGGTTCCGGCATGTCCTGCGGGTGATTCCGGATTGTCCACCAAGTGGTTCTGGCGTAGCCGGGAACTGATTTTGGCATGTCCCACAGGGGGTTCCGACGATACGAGCAGGTGCTTCCGGCTAGCTCGGCAGGTGCTTCTGGCGTCTCCGGCACTTGATTTTGGCACATTTGAGAGGTGGGTCCGGCATGCGCGGCAGGTGATTCCGGGAAGTCCGGCAAGTGGTTCTGGCATGCCCAGCAGGTGATCCCGGAGAGTCCTCCAAGTGTTCTCGCGTAGCCGGGCAGTGACATTGGCGTGTCCAGCTGGTGGTGCTGGTGTGCTCGGCAGGTAGTTCAGGCAGGACCACAGGTGGTTCCAGCGTGTCCGGCACGTGGTTCCGGCATGTCTGATTGGTGGTTCCGGCAAGCCCGGCAGGCGATTCCAGATTTTCCAAAAAGTGAGTCGGGCGTAGCCAGCAGGTGATTTTGGCGTGTCCGGCAGGTGTTTCTGACACGTCTGAGAGGTGGTTCCGGCATGACTGGCAGTTGATTCTGGAGTGTCTGCCAAGTGGTTCTGGCATAGCCAGCAGGTGATTTTGGTGTATCCGGCAGGTGGTTCTGGTGAGTGGATCAGGTGGTTCCAGCATACTCGTCAGGAGGTTCCGGCGTGTCCGGCACATGATTCTGGCACGTCTGAGATGTGGTACCGGCATGCCTGGCAGGTGATCCTGGAGAGTCCTCCACGTGGTTCTTGCTTAGCTGGCAGGTGATTTTGGCGTGTCCGCCAGGTGGTTCTGGCGAGTCGATCAAGTGGTTCTGGCGTGCTAGGCAGGTGGTTCAGGCAGTTCCGGCAGGTGGTTCTGGTCTGTGTGGGAGAGGGTTCCGGCGTGTCCGGCACGTGGTTCTGGCACGACTTGTAGGTGGTATTGGCATGCGCGGCAGGTGATTCCAGGGAGTCCCCTAAGTGGGTCTGGCATAGCTGGCAGTTGATTCGTGCGTGTCCGGCAGGTGGTTCCTGCGAGTCGAGCACGTGGTTGCAGTGTGCTTGGCAGGTGGTTCAGGCGTGTCCGGCAGGTGTTTCCAGTCTGTCCAGGACGTGGTTCCGCCGTGTCTTGCACGTGGTTCTGGTGCGTCTGAGAGCTGGTTCTGGCATTCCCGGCAGGTGATTCTGGATTGTCCACCACGTGGTACTGGCATAGCAGGCAGGTGATTTTGGCATGCCCACAAGGTGGTTCCAGCGAGTCGAGCAGGTAGCTCCATCGTGTTTGGCAGGTGGTTCTGGCGTGTCCGGCAGGTGGTTATGGGGATTGCATAAGGTGGTTCTGGCATACTCGGAAGGTGGTTCCGGCGTGTCCGGCACATGGTTCTGCCACATCTGAGAGGTGGTTCCGGCATGCCCGCCAGGTGATCGCGGAGAGTCCTCCAAGTGGTTCCAGCGTAGCCCGCAGGTGATTTTGGCATGTCTGGCAGGTGGTTCTGGCGAATTGAGCAGGTGGTTCCGGCGTGCTCAGCAGGTGATTCAGGCAGGTCCGGCAGGTGGTTCTGGTCTGTCCAGCAGGTGGTTCCTGCGTGTCTGGCACGTGGTTCTGGCACATCTTAGATGTGGTTCCGACATGCTCGCCAGGTGATTCTGGAGTGTCCGCCAAGTGGTTCTGGCATAGCCGGCAGGTGATTTTGGCATGTCCGGCAGGTTGTTCCGGCGAGTCGAGCAGGTGGTTCTGGTCTGTTGGGGAGGTGGTTCCAGCGTGTCGAGCGCGTGCTTCTGGGACATCTGTGACATTGTGGTGGCATGCCCGGCAGGTGATTCTGGAGTGTCCGGTAACTGGTTGTGGTGTAGCCGGCAGGTGATTTTGGCGTGTCCGGCAGGTAGTTCCGGCAGGCTTGGCAGGTGGTTCAGGCAGGTCCGGTAGGTGGTTCTGGTCTGTCTAGGAGGTGTTTCTGGCATCTCCGGAACGTGGTTCTGGCACGTTTGAGAGGTGGTTCTGGAGTGTCTGGCAAGTGGTTCTAGCATAGCCGGCAGGTGATTTTGGTGTGTCCAACAGGTGGTTCCAGCGAGTTGAGCAGGTGTTTCCGGCGTGATTGGTAGGTGCTTCCGGTGTCTTTGGCACGTGGTTCTGGCATGTCCGAGCGGTGGTTCTGGCATGCCCGGCATGTGATTCTGGATTGTCTGCCAAGTGGTTCTGGCGTAGTCAGCAGGTGATTTTGCGTGTCCGGCCGTGGTTCCGCCGAGTCGAGAAGGTGGTTCCCGTGTGTCCAGGAGGTGGTTCCGGTCTGCCCTGGACGTGGTTCCGGCATGTCTGGCACGTGCTTCTGCCACGTCTGCAAGGTTGTGCCGGCATGCCCATAACATTTTTCTGACTTGTCCGCCAGGTGGTTCTGGCGTAGCTGGCAGGTGATTTCGGCGTGTCCGGCAGGTGGTTCCAGGGAGTCAAGCAGGTGGTTCCGGCGAGTCTGGCTGGTGGTTCCGGTCTGTCCGGGAGGTGGATCCGGCATGTCTGGCACGTGCTTCTGCCACGTCTGACAGGTGGTTCTGGCATGTCCGGCAGGTGATTCCGCATTGTCCACAAAGTGGTTCTGGCGTAGCCGGCAGGTGATTTTGGCGTGTCTGGCAGGTGGTCCAGGCGTGCTTGGCAGGTGGTTCAGGCAGGTAACGCAGGTGGTTCCGGTCTGTCCAGGAGGTGGTTCGGCTGTGTCCGGCACGTCCTTCTGGCACGTCTGGGAGGTATGCTGGCATGCCCGGCAGGTGGTTGTGGAGCGTCCGGCAACTGGTTCTGGTGTAGCCGGCAGGTGATTTTGCCTTGTCAGGCAGGTATTCCGGCGAGACAAGCATGTGGCTCTGGTGTGCTCGGCAGGTGCTTCCGGTGGGTCTGGCAGGTGGCTCCAATCTGTCTGGGAGGTGGTTCTGGCGTGTGTGGCACATGGTTCTGGCACGTCTGACAGGTGGTGCCAGCATGCCCGGCAGGTGATTCCACATTGTCCACCAAGTGCTTCTGGTGTAGCCGGCAGGTGATGATTTGGCGTGTCCGGCAGCTGATTCCGGCGAGTCGAGCAGGTGGCTGCGGCGTGCTCAGCAGGTGCTTCCGGCGTCTCTGGCATTTGGTTCTGGCACTTCTCAGAGGTGGTTCCGGCATGCCCGGCAAGTGATTCTGGAGTGTCCGCCAAATGGTTCTGTTGTAGTTGACAGGTGATTTTGGCATGTCCTGCAGGTGGTTCTGGGGAGTGGATCAGGTGCTTCCGGGAGGCTCGGCAGGTGCTTCTGGTGTCTCCAGCACGTGGTTCTGGCACATCTGAGAGGTGGTTCTGGCGTGCCCGAAAGGTGATTCCGGACTGTCCGCCACATGGTTCTGGCATAGCCGGCAGTTGATTTTGGCGTGTCCGGCATGTGGTTCTGGAAATTTCAGCAGGTGGTTCCGGCATGCTTGGCAGGTGGTTAGGTTCAGCATGTGGTTCCAGTCTGTCCGGGAGATGGTTCCGGCATGCTCCGCAGGTGCTTCCGCCGTCTCCGCCACGTACTTCTAGCACGTCTGAGATGTGGTTCCGGTATACCCGGCGGGTGACTCCACAGTGTCCGGCAAGTGGTTCTGGTGTAGCCGACAGGTGATTTTGGCGTGTCTGGCAGGTGGTTCCTGTGAGTTGAGCAGGTGGTTTCGGCGAGCTCAGCAGGTGCTTCCGGCGTCTCCGGCACATGGTTCTGGCACGTCTGAGAGGTGGTTCCTGCAGGCCTGGCAGGTGATTCCAGAGTGTGCGTAAAGTGGTTCTGGCGTAGCCAGCAGGTGATTTTCGTGTGTCCAGCAGGTGGGTTTAGGGAGTCGAGCAGGTGGGTCCGGCGTGCTCGGCATGTGGTTCAGGCGTGTCTGCACGGTGGTTCCAGTCTGTCCAGGAATTGGGTCCAGCGTGTCCAGCACGTGCTTCTGGTACATCTGAGAGGTGGTTCCGGCATGCCTGGCAGGTGATCCCAGAGAGTCCTCCAAGTGGTTCTGGCATAGCCGGCCAGTGATTTTGGCATGTCTGGCAGGTGGTTCTGGCATGCTCGGCAGGTGGTTCAGGCGTGTCTGGCAGGTTGTTTCAGTCTTTCCAGGACGTGGTTCCGGCATGCCCAGTAGGTGATTTCGGACTGTCCGCCATGTGATTCTGGCCTAGCCGTCAGCTGATTTTGGCATGTCTGGCAGGTGGTTCTGGCGATTCAACCATGTGGCTACGGCGTGCTCAGTAGGAGGTTTTGACGGGTTTGGCAGGTGGTTCCAGTTTGTCCGGGAGGTGGTTGCGGCTTGTCCGGCACGTGGTTCTGGAACGTCTGAGAGGTGGTTCTGGCATGCCCAGCAGATGATTCCAGGGAGTGCCCCTAGTGGTTCTGGAGTAGCTGGCAGGTGATTTTGGCATGTCCGGCAGGTGGTTCCGGCAATTCCACCAGGTGGCACCAGCGTGCTCAGCAGGTGTTTCCGGTCTGGCCGGGATGTGGTTCCAGCATGTCCGGCACGTGCTTCTTGCACGTCTGGGAGGTTGTGCTGGCATGACCAGCAGGTGATTGAGGTGCGTCTGGCAACTGGTTCTGGTGTAGCCGGCAGGTGATTGTCCAGTGTCAGGCAGGTGGTTCCAGCGAGTCGAGCATGTGGCTCTGGCTTGCTCAGCAGGTGCTTCCGGTGGTTCCGGCAGGTGGTTCCAGTCTGTCTGGGAGGTGGTTCTGGCGTGTCCGGCACATGGTTCCGGCACGTCTGACAGGTGGTTCCAGCATGCCCGACGGGTGATTCCAGAGTGTCCGACAAGTGGTTCTGGCGTAGTCAGCAGGTGATTATGGCGTCTCCGGCATGTGGTTCTGACACGTCTGAGAGGTGGTTCCGGCATGACTGGCAGTTGATTCTGGAGTGTCTGCCAAGTGGTTCTGGCATAGCCAGCAGGTGATTTTGGTGTATCCGGCAGGTGGTTCTGGTGAGTGGATCAGGTGGTTCCGGCATACTCGTCAGGAGGTTCCGGCGTGTCCGGCACATGATTCTGGCACGTCTGAGATGTGGTACCGGCATGCCTGGCAGGTGATCCTGGAGAGTCCTCCACGTGGTTCTTGCTTAGCTGGCAGGTGATTTTGGCGTGTCCGCCAGGTGGTTCTGGCGAGTCGATCAAGTGGTTCTGGCGTGCTAGGCAGGTGGTTCAGGCAGTTCCGGCAGGTGGTTCCGGTCTGTGTGGGAGAGGGTTCCGGCGTGTCCGGCACATGGTTCTGGCACGACTTGTAGGTGGTATTGGCATGCGCGGCAGGTGATTCCAGGGAGTCCCCCAAGTGGGTCTGGCGTAGCTGTCAGTTGATTCTTGCGTGTCCGGCAGGTGGTTCCTGCGAGTCGAGCACGTGGTTGCAGCGTGCTTGGCAGGTGGTTCAGGCGTGTCCGGCAGGTGTTTCCAGTCTGTCCAGGACGTGGTTCCGCCGTGTCTTGCACGTGGTTCTGGTGCGTCTGAGAGCTGGTTCTGGCATTCCCGGCAGGTGATTCTGGATTGTCCACCACGTGGTACTGGCATAGCCGGCAGGTGATTTTGGCATGCCCACAAGGTGGTTCCAGCGAGTCGAGCAGGTAGCTCCATCGTGTTTGGCAGGTGGTTCTGGCGTGTCCGGCAGGTGGTTATGGGGATTGCATAAGGTGGTTCTGGCATACTCGGAAGGTGGTTCCGGCGTGTCCGGCACATGGTTCTGCCACATCTGAGAGGTGGTTCCGGCATGCCCGCCAGGTGATCGCGGAGAGTCTTCCAAGTGGTTCCAGCGTAGCCCGCAGGTGATTTTGGCGTGTCTGGCATTTGGTTCTGGCGAATTGAGCAGGTGGTTCCGGCGTGCTCGGCAGGTGATTCAGGCAGGTCCGGCAGGTGGTTCTGGTCTGTCCGGCAGGTGGTTCCTGCGTGTCTGGCACATCTTAGATGTGGTTCCGACATGCTCGCCAGGTGATTCCAGAGTGTCCGCCAAGTGGTTCTGGCATAGCCGGCAGGTGATTTTGGCGTCTCTGGCAGGTGGGTCCTGCGGGTCGAGCAGGTGGTTCCGTCATGCACGGCAGGTGATTTCGCGGGTCCGACGGTGGTTCTGGCGAGTCGAGCAGCTGGTTCCGGCGTGTCCTGCAGGTGATTCCGGTCTGTCACGGAAGTGGTTCTGGCATGCTCGGCATGTGCTTCCAGCCTCTCTGGCATGTGTTTGCCGCACGTCTGAGAGGAGGTCCTGGCATGCCTGTCAAGTGATTCCGTAATGGCCGCCAATTGGTTCTGGTGTGCCAGCAGGTCATCTTGGCGTGTCCAGCATGTCATTCCGGCGAGTCGAGCAGGTGGTTCCGGCATGCTTGGCATATGGTTCCGGTCTGTCCTGTAGGTGGTTTCAGCGTGTCCGACACGTTGTTCTGGTACGTCTCAGAGGTGGCTCCGGCATGCCCTGCAGGTGATTCCGGACTCTCCACCACGTGGTTCTGGCATAGCTGGGAGGTGACTCTGGCATGTCCGGCAGGTGGTTTCAGGGAGTCGACAATGTGTCTCCGGCGTGCTCGGCAGGTGGTTCCGGCGTGTACGTCAGGTGGTTCTTGTCTGTCCGGGTGCTGGTTCCAATGTGCTCGGCAGGTGCTTCAGGCATCTCCAGCACATGCTTCTAGCACGTCTGACAGGTGGTTCTGGCATGCCCGGCGGGTGATTCCACGGTGTCCGGCAAGCGGTTCTGGTGTAGGCAGCAGGTGATTTTGCCATGAGAGGCTGGTGGTTCCAGCGAGTCGAGCATGTGGTTCCGGCATGCTCGGCAGGTGTTTGAGGCATTTCTGGCAGGTATGTCTGGTCTATCTGGGAGGAGTTTCTGGAGAGTCGAGCAGGTGGTTCTGGTGTTATCAACATGTGGTTCCGGTCTGTCTGGTAGGTGGTTCCGGCGTGTCAGGCATGTGGTTCTGGCGTGTCTGAGAGGTGGTTGCGGCATGCCTGGCAGGTGGTTCCGGAGTGTCCGACAAGTGGTTCTGGCATAGCCGGCAGGTGATTATGGCGTGTCCGGCATGTGGTTCCCGCAAGTCGAGCAGGTGGTTCCGGCATGCTTGGCATGTGCTTCCAGTCTGTTTGGGAGTTGGTTCCAGCATGTCAGGCATGTGGTTGTGGCACGTTTGAGAGGTGGCTCCTGCATGTCCTCAGGTGATTCTAGAGTGTCTGCCAAGTGGTTCTGGCATAGCCGGCAGGTGATTTTGGTGTGTCAGGCAGGTCTTTCCTGATTTTTGGGCTCGTGGCTCTGGTTTGTAAGACAGGTGTTTGTGCCATTTCTGGCCCCCGGTTTTGACAAACTCCACAGGTGGTTTCAGTGTTTCTGACACGTATTTGCGGCATATCCAACAGGTGTTTCCCATGTGTCTGGCATGTGGTTGTGCTACGTTTGGAATCTGGTTCCGTCATGTCTGTTGTGTGCAGCTGGCATGTTGAAGAGATGGTTCTGCAGTTTCAGAATCATTGTTCCACTGTGTCCAGGAGGTGGTTACAGGTGGTTCTGGTATGCAACGTCGGTGTTTCTGGTGTGTCTGTTGGGTCGTTCTGAAATGAATGTGTGGATCTTTGAGAGTGTGCGGAGGGTGTTTTTGGCAAGTCTCCAAAGGGTTTTCCGGCATCTAAGGGGCATGATTCGTTTCTGTACGTCAGGTGAGTTTGTTCTCAGCTTCCTAAAGAGATGGAAGAAAGATGGTCTGTGGCTTGTCGCCCCATGAGGGTGGAGCCAATGCATTGTGCATTCCACGTCTAGAGCAATGGAGGGCAAGGCTGAGAGGAAAGGGGCCTTTCTGATATAGGTGCTTCCTGACACTCTCTCCCCCAGTGCACAACTGTGGTTGGTGAAAAGCGCATTGTCTATCTCCTGCTAAGCACATGGTCTCACAGTCATTTGGGACTCAGCCCAGTTGCTTAAGGGGAAGATGTAGGCATTTCGTCTGAGCCGGGTTGGCAAGGTGGAATTGCAGCAGAAGCAGAAGTCCTAAAGCTGCGAGTTAAGGGCTGGGAAGAAATGCCATTTGAGCTGCCTTTGTATGAGAGGTTCCTGGTATGCTGTAACAGGACTGTGGGAAGAGAGTTGTTTGTCAGCTTCCTAAAGAGCTGGAGGCAAGACAGTTTATGACTTGTCTCCAATTGAAGGATGGAGGCAGTGCTTTGTGCCTTCCACATGCAGAGCAATAGAGGGCATGGCTGAGAGCAAAGGGACCTTTCTGACATAGGTGCATTCTGACACTCTCTGCACCAGCGCACAATGGCGGTTTGTAAAAAGCCTATTGTCTGCTCCTGCTTAGCATGTGGAAGCACAATCATCTGGGCCTCGTCCCCGTTGCTGAAGGGGAAGATGTAGGCATTTCATTGGAGCCTGGTTGGCAAGTTGGAAATGTGACAGAAACAGAAGTTCCAAATCAGTGAGTTAAGGGCTGAAAAGAAACGGCGCTTCAGCTGCCTTTGTATGAGATGTTCCCTGGACGCTGTAAGATCACTGTGGAAAGCGAGTTCCTTCTCAGTTTCCTAAAGAGATGGAAGCAAGGTGGTCTGTGGCTTGTCGCCCCTTGAGGGGTGGAGCCAGTGCATTGTGCATTCCACGTCTACAGCAATAGAGGGCACGGCTGTGAGCAAAGGGGTCTTTCTGACACAGCTGCTTTCCGACACTCTCTCCACCAGTGCACAATGGTGGTTGGAAAAAGGCATGCAGTCTATCGCCTCCTAAGCACGTGGATGCTCAATCATTTGGGACTCAGCCCAGTTGCTTCAGGGGAAGATGTAGGCATTTCATCTGAGCCGGGTTGGCAAGGTGCAATTGTGGCAGAAGCAGAAGTTCTAAAGTGGCGAGTTAAGGGCTGGCAAGAGAGGCCGTTTGACCTGCATTTCTATGACTGTTTCCCCAGAGGTGGTTCCCCGGAGTAGAGCAGGTGTTTCCGGCATGCTCAGCAGGTGGTTCCAGTCTTTCACGGAAGTGGTCCGGGGCATCCAGCATGTGGTTCTGGCACATCTGAGGGGCGGTTCTGGCATGAACGGCAGGTTATTCTGGGGTGTCGGCCAAGTGGTTCTGGCGTAGCCGGCAGGTGATTTTGGCCTATCTGGCAGATGGTTCCAGCGTGCTCGTAAGGTGGTTCAGGCATGTCCGGAAGGTGGTTCCAGTCAGTACAGGAGGTGGTTCCAGCATGTCCAGCACGTTTTTCAGGCACGTCTGAGGGGTGGTTCCCACATGCACGGCAGGTGATTCTGGAGTGTCCGGCAAGTGGTTCTCACCTAGCCAGCAGGTGGTTAAGGTGGGTCCGGCAGGTGGTTCTGGGGAGTGGATCAGGTGGTTCCGGCATGCTCGGCAGGTGCTTCCGGCGTGTCCTGCACGTGGTTCTGGTACGTTTGAGAGGTGCTTCCGGCATGCCAGGCAAGTGATTCCGGAGTGTCCGGCAAGTGGTTCTGGCATAGCCGGCAGCTGATTTTGGCATGTCAGGCAGGTGGGTCCTGCGAGTCGAGCAGGTGGTTCCAGCATTTTCGGCAGGTGGTTCAGGCACGTCCGTCATGTGGTTCCGTTGTGTCTGGTAGGTGCTTCTGGCCTGTCCGGCATGTGGTTCTGACACGTCTGAGAGGTGGTTCCAGCAAGCCCTGCTGGTGATTTTGGAGTGTCCGACAAGTGTTTCTGGCATAGCCGGCTGGTGATTTTGGCGTGTCCGGTATGTGGTCCTGGTGAGTCAAGCAGGTGGTTTCGGCGTGCTCGGCAGGTCGTTCAGGCGGGTCCGACAGGTCATTCCGGTCTCTCCAGTATGTGGTTCCGGGGTTTCAGGCACATGGTTCCTGCACGTCTCACAGGTCGTTCGGGCATGCCCACAAGTTGATCCCGGAGAGTCCGACAAGTGGTTCTGGCATAGCCAGCAGGTGATTTTGGCATGTCAAGCAGGTGGTTCTGGCAGGTCGAGCAGGTGGTTCTTCCGTGCTCGGCAGGTGGTTCAGGCGGGTCCGGTAGGTGGTTCCGGTGTGCCGGAGGTGTTTCCGGTGTGTCCGGCACATGTTTCCAGCACGTCAGAGAGGTGGTACCAGCATGGCCGGCAGCTGATTCCAGAGAGTGCGCCAAGTGGTTCTGGCGTAGCCAGCATGTGATTTGGATGTGTCCGGCAGCTGCTTCCAGCAAGTCGAGCAGGTGGCTCTGGCGTGCTGTGCAGGTGCTCCCGGTATCTTTGGCATGTGGTGCTGGCACGTCTGAGAGCTGGTTCCAGCATGCCCGGCAGGTGATTCCGGGGTGTCCGCCAAGTGGTTCTGGCGTAGCCGGCAGGTGATTTTGGCGTGTCCGGCAGGTTATTTTGACGTGTCCAGCAGCTGTTTCTGGCACGTCTGAGAGGTGGTTCCGGCATGCCCGGCAGGTGATTCCAGAGTGTCCTCCAAGTGGTTCTTTCGTAGCCCGCAGGTGTTTGTGGTGTGTCCGGCAGGTGGTTCTGGCGAGTCAAGCAGGTGGTTCCGGCGTGTCCGGCAGCTGTTTGCAGTCTGTCCATAACGTTGTTCCGGCATGCCCGGAAGGTGATTCTGGAGTGTCCCCCAAGTGGTATTGGCGTAGCCGGCAGGTGATGTTGGCGTGTTCAGCAGCTGGTTCTGGGGAGTGGATCAGGTGGTTCCGGCATACTCGGCAGGTGGTTCTGGCGTGTCCAGCACATGGTTCTGGCACGTCTGAGAGGTGGTTCTGGCATGCCCGGCAGGTGATCCCGGAGAGTCCTCCAAGTGGTTCTTTCGTAGCCCGCAGGTGTTTTTGGTGTTTCCGGCAGGTGGTTCTGGCGAGTCGAGCAGTTGGTTCCGGCGTGCTAGGCAGGTGGTTCAGGTAGGTCCGGCAGCTGTTTGCAGTCTGTCCATAACGTTGTTCTGACATGCCCGGAAGGTGATTCTGGAGTGTCCCCCAAGTGGTATTGGCGTAGCCGGCACATGATTTTGGCGTGTCAGGCAGGTGTTTCCGGCGTGTCCAGCAGGTGGTTCTGGTGATCTCGGCAGGTGCTTCCGTTCTCTCTGGCACGTGGTAGTGCCACGTCTGAGAGGTGGTTCTGGCGTGCCCGGCATGTTATTCTGGAGTCTCCGGCATGTGGTTCTGGCACATCTGAGAGGTGGTTCCAGCTTGCCCGACAGGTGATTCCGGAGCGTCCGTCAAGCGGTTATGGCACAGCTGGCAGGTGATTTTGCATGTCCGGCGGTGGCTCCGGCGAGTCACGCCAGTGGTTCTGGCGTGTGCGGCAGGTGGTTGCGGTCTGTCCGTCAGGTGGTTCTGGGGTGTCTGTCACAGGGTCTGGCACGTCAGAGATGTTGTGCCAGCATGCACTTCATGTGATTCCGGCTTGTCCGCCACGTGGTTCTGGTGTAGCGGATAGGTGATTTTGGCGTGTCCGGCAGGTGGGACCGGTGAGTCAAGCAGGTGGTTCCGGCGAGTGTTTACTGTGGTTCCGGGCTGTCCGGGAGATGGTTCCGGCCTGTCCGGCACATGCTCCTGCACTTCTGAGAGGTTGTGCTGGCATGCCTGGCAGGTGATTCTGGAGTGTCCGCCAAGTGGTTCTGTCGTAGCCGGCAGGTGATTTTGCCGTGTCTGGCATGTGGTTCCAGCGTGTCGAGCATGTGGTTCTGGCGTGCTCAGCAGTTGGTTCAGGCATGTCCAGCAGGTGGTTCTGGTCTGTCCAGGAGGTGGTTCCAGCGTGTCTGGCACATCGTTCTGGAATGTCTGAGAGCTGGTTCCGGCATGCCTGGCAGGTGATTCCAGAGAGTCCACCCAGTGGCTCTGGCATAGCCGGCATTTAATTTTGGCGTGTCCGGCAGGTGGTTCTCTTCTGTCTGGTAGGTGGTTCCGGCGTGTCCGGCACGTGGTTCCGTCACGTCTGAGAGGTTGTGCCGGCATGCCCGGAACGTTATTCCGGCTTGTACGCCAATTGGTTCTGATGTAGCCAGCAGTTGATTTTGGCGTGTCAGACAGGGGGTTCTGGCGTGTCGAGCAGGTGGTTCCAGCTTGCTCGGCATGTATTTCCCGCACATCTGAGAGGTGGTTCTGTCATGCCCGGCAGGTGATTCCATATAGTCCACTAATTGGTTGTGGCGTAGCTGGCAGGTGATTTTGACGTGTCCGGCAGGTGGTTCTGGCGAGCTCGGCAGGTGCTTCCGGCATCTCAGGCACATGGTTCTGGCAGGTTTGTAAGGTGGTTCTGGCATGCCTGGCAGGTGATTCCAGAGTGTCACGCAAGTGGTTCTGGCATAGCCTGCAGCTGACTTTGGCATGTCTGGCAGGTGGGTGCTGCGAGTTGAGCAGTTGGTTCCGGCATGCTCAGCAGGTGGTTCAGGCGCGTCCGTCATGTGGTTCCATTCTGTCCGGTAGGTTGTTCCGGCATGTCCGGCACGTGGTTCTGGCACGTCTGAGAGGTGGTTGCGGCATGCCCAGCTGGTGATTCTGGAGTGTCCGACAAGTGGTTCTGGTGTAGCCGGCATGCGATTTGGGCGTGTCTGGCAGCTGCTTCCAGTGAGTAGAGGAGGTGGCTCCGGTGTGCTGGGCAGGTGCTCCCAGTATCTTTGGCATTTGGTGCTGGCATGTCTGAGAGCTGGTTCCGGCATGCCCGGCAGGTGATTCCGGAGTGTCCGCCAAGTGGTTCTGGCATAGCCGGCAGTTGATTTTGCGTGTCCGGCTGTGGTTCTGGCGAGTCGAGCAGGTCGTTCTGGCGTGTCCGGCAGGTGGTTCCGGTCTGTCCTGGAGGTGGTTCTGGCGTGTCCGGCACGTACTCCTGGCACGTCTGACAGTTTGTACCGGCATGCCCGGAACGTTATTCCGGCTTGCGTGCCAAGTGGTTCTGGAGTAGCCGGCAGGTGATTTTGGCTTTTCCGGCAGGTGTTTCTTCCGAGCTGTTCAGGTGGTTCCGGTGTTCTCGGCAGGTCATTCCAGCGTTTCCTGAAGGTGGTTCCGGTCTGTCCGGTAGTGGGTGCCGGGGTGTGCCGCACGTGGTTCTGGTACGTCTGAGAGGTGGTTCCCGCATGCCCAGCAGGTGATTCTGGACTGTCCGCCACGTTGTTGTGGCACGTCTGAGAGGTGGTTCTGGCATGCCAGGCAGGTGATTCCGGAGTGTCGGGTAAGTGGTTCTGGTGTAGCCAGCAGTTCATTTTGGCGTGTCCGGCATGTGGGTCCAGCGAGTCGAGCAGGTGGTTCTGGAGTGCTTGGCAGGTGGTCCAGGCGTGTCCGGCAAGTGGTTCCAGTCTGTCCAGGATGTGTTTCCAGCTTGTCCAGCATGTGTTTCTGGTACGTCTGAGAGGTGGTTCCGCCATGGCTGGCAGGTGATTCTGGACTGTCCGCCAGGTGGTTCCTGCATAGCCAACTGTTGATTTTGGCCTGTCAGGCAGGTGGTTCCGGCGAGTCGAGCAGGTGGCTGTGGCGTGTCTGGCAGGTGGTTCCGTTCTGTCGGATAGGACGTTCTGGCATGCCCGGCACATGCTTCTGGCACGTCTGAGAGGTGGTTCTGGCATGCCAGGCAGATGATTCCGGAGTGTCGGGTAAGTGATTCTGTTGTAGCCGGCAGTTCATTTTGGCGTGTCCGGCACGTGGGTCCTGCGAGTCGAGCAGGTGGTTCCGGCGTGCTCGGCAGGTGGTCCAGGCGTGTCCGGGAGGTAGTTCCAGTCTGTCCAGGACGTGGTTCCAGCGTGTCCGGCATGTGGTTCTGTTACGTCTGAGAGGTGGTTGCTGCATGCCCGGCAGGTGATTCCGGACTGTCCGACAGGTGGTTCCCGCATAGCCAGCTGTTGATTTTGGCCTGTATGGCAGGTGGTTCCGGCGAGTCGAGCAGGGGACTCCGGCTTGCTCTGCAGGTGTTTCCGACATGTCTGGCAGGTGGTTCCTGTCTGTCCGGGAGGTGTTTCCGGCGTGTCCCGCACGTGCTTCCTGCACGTCTGAGGGGTGGTTCCGGCACACGTGGCAGGAGATTCCGGATTGTCCACCAAGTGGTTCTGGCGTAGCCAGCAGGTGATTTTGGCATGTCCCACAGGTGGTTCTGGCGAGTCGAGCAGGTGGTTCCTGCATGCTCGTCAGGTGGTTCAGGCATGTCCGGCAGGTGGTTCTGTTGTGTCTGGTAGGTGGTGCCGGCGTGTCTGGCACATGGTTCTGGCATGTCTTCGAGGTGGTTCCGGCATGCCCGGCCAGTGATCGCTGAGAGTCCTCCAAGTGGTTCTGGCGTAGCCCGCTGGTGGTTTTGGTGTGTCCAACAGGTGGTTCTGGCGATTCAAGCAGGTGGTTTGGAGTGCTTGGCAGGTGGTTCAGGCAGGTACGGCAGGTGTTTGCAATCTGTCCATGACGTGGTTCCGGCATGCCCGGAAGATGACTCTGGACTGTCCGCAACGTGGTTATGGCATAGCCGGCAGGTGATTTTGGCGTGTCCGGCAGGTGATTTTGGCGTGTTCGGCAGGTGATTTTGGCATGTCCAGCTGGTGATTTTGGTATGTCCAGCAGGTGGCTCCAGGGAGCCGAGCAGGTTGTTCCAGCGTGCTCAGCAGGTGGTACAGGAGGGTCCGGCAGGTGGTTCCGGTCTTTCCAGTAGGTGGTTCTGGCGTTTCCGGCACGTGATTCTGGCACGTCTGAGAGGTGGTTCCGGCATGCCCGGCGGGTGATGCCATAGAGTCCGCCACGTGGTTCTGGCCTAGCCGGCAGGTGATTTTGGCGTCTCCGGTAGGTGGTTCCGGTGAGTCGAGCAGGAGGTTCCGGTGTGCTCGGCAGGTTCATCTGGTGTCTCTGGCACGTGGTTCTGGCACATCTGAGATGTGGTTCTGGCACGACCGACAGGTGATTCCGGAGTGTCCGGCAAGTGGTTCTGGCGTAGCTGTCAGGTGATTCCAGCGTGTCCAGCTGGTGGTTCCGGTCTGTCCGGTAGTGGGTTCCAGCGTGTGCCGCACATGGTTCTGGTACGTCTGAGAGGTGGTTCCCGCATGCCCAGAAGGTGATACCGGACTGTCCGCCATATGCTTTGGGCACATCTGAGAGGTGGTACCGGCATGCCTGGAAGGTGATCCCAGAGAGTCCTCCAAGTGGTTCTGACCTAGCCTGCAGGGGATATTGGTGTGTCCAGCAGGTGGTTCCGGCATGCTCTGCAGGTGGTTCAGGCAGGTCCGGTAGTTGGTTCTGGCCTGTCCCGGAGGTGGTTCCGGTGTGTCCGGCACGTGGTACCGGCACGTCTGACAGGTGGTTCTGGCATGTCTGGCAGGTGATTCCGGATTGTCCACCAAGTGGTTCTGGCGTAGCCGGCAGGTGATTTTGGCGTGTCCCACAGGTGGTTCCGCCGATTCGAGCAGGTGCTTCTGGCTAGCTCGGCAGGTGCTTCTGATGTCTCCGGCACTTGATTTTGGCACATTTGAGAGGTGGGTCTAGCATTCCAGGCAGGTGATTCCGCAAAGTCCGGCATGTGGTTCTGGCATAGCCAACAGGTGATTTTTGCATGTCTGGCAGGTGGGTCCTGCGAGTCGAGCAGGTGGTTCCTGCATGCTTGGCAGGTGGTTCAGGCGTGTCCGGCAGGTGGTTCCGTTGTGTCCGGTAGGTGGTATCGGCATGTCCGGCATGTGGTTCTGGCAAGTCTGAGTGGTGGTTCCAACATGCCCGGCTGGTGATTCCGGAGTGTCTGCCGAGTGGTTCTGGCGTAGCCCCCTGGTGATTTTGGCGTGTCCAGCAGGTGGTTCTGGGTAGTGGATCAGGTGGTTCCGGCATACTCGGGAGGTGGTTCTGGCGTGTCCAGCACATGGTTCTGGCACGTCTGAGAGCTGGTTCCAGCATGCACGGCAGGTGATCCCGTAGAGTCCTCCAAGTAGTTCTGGCATAGCCCGCAGGTGTTTTTGGTGTGTCCAGCAGGTGGTTCTGGCAATTCGAGCAGGTGGTTCGGCGTGCTCGGCAGGTGGTTCAGGCAGGTCCAGAAAGTGATTCCAGTCTGTCCATGACGTGGTTCCGGCATGCCCGGAAGGTGATTCTGGAGTGTCCACCAAGTGGTTTTGGTGTAGCCGGCACGTGATTTTAGCGTGTCAGGCAGGTGGTTCTGGCGAGCTTGGCAGGTGCTTCCAGTCTCTCCAGCACGTGTTTGTGGCATGTCTGAGAGGTGGTTCCGGCATGCCCGACAGGTGATTCTGCAGTTTCTGCCGAGTGGTTCTAGCGTAGCCGGCAGGTGATTTTGGCGTGTCCTGCAGGTGAGTTTGGCATGTCCGGTACGTGTTACTGGCGAGCTGTTCAGGTGGTTCCAGCATTCTCGGCAGGTGATTCCGGCGTGACCGGCAGATGGTTCCTGTCTGTCCGGTAGTGGCTTCCGGCGTGTGCCACACGTGTTTCTGGTACGTCTGAGAGGTGCTTCCCACATGCCCAGAAGGTGATACCGGACTGTCCGCCACGTGGTTCTGGCACATCTGAGAGTTGGTACCGGCATGCCCGGCAGGTGATCCCGGAGAGTCCTCCAAGTGGTTCTGGCCTAGCCCGCAGGGGATTTTGGCGTGTCCGGCAGGTGGTTCTGGAATGCTTGGCAAGTGGTTCAGGCAGGTCCGGTAGATGGTTCCCGTCTGTCCGGGAGGTGGTTCCGGCGTGTCCGGCACGTGGTTCCGGCACGTCTGACAGGTGGTTCTGACATGTCTGGCAGGTGATTCCGGATTGTCCACCAAGTGGTTCTGGCATAGCCGGCAGGTGATTTTGGCGTGTCCCACAGGTGGTTCCAATGATTCGAGCAGGTGCTTCTGGCTAGCTCGGCAGGTGCTTCTGGCATCTCCGGCACTTGATTTTGGCACATTTGAGAGGTGGGTCTGGCATTCCCGGCAGGTGATTCCGCAAAGTCCGGCATGTGGTTCTGGCATAGCCAGCAGGTGATTTTTGCGTGTCTGGCAGGTGGCTCCAGTGAGTTGAGCAGGTTGTTCCGGCGTCCTCAGCAGGTGTTTAAGGCGGGTCCGGCAGGTGGTTCCGGTCTGTCCAATAGGTGGTTCCGGCGTGTCTGGCACGTGCTTCCGGCACGTCGGAGAGGTGGTTCCGGAATGTCCGGCAAGTCATTCTGGCATAGCCGGGTGGTGATTTTGGCGTGTCCAGCAGGTGTCTCCAGCGAGTCGACCAGGTGTTTCAGCCTGGTCCGGCAGGTGTTTCCCGTCTGTCCAGTAGGTGGTTCCGGCATGTCCATCACTTGCTTCGGGCATGCCTGAGAGGTGGTTCTGCATGCACGGCGGGTGACTCCATAGAGTCCACCACGTGGTTCTGACGTAGCCGGCAGGTGATTTTGGTGTGTCCAGCTGGTGTTTCTGGGGAGTGGATCAGGTGGTTCTGGTATACTCGGCAGTTGGTTCCTGCGTGTCCGGTACATGGTTCTGGCACGTCTGAGAGGTGGTTCTGGCATGCCCCGCAGGTGATCCCTGAGAGTCCTCCAAGTGGTTCTGGCGTAGCCCACAGGTGTTTTTGGTGTGTCCAGCAGGTGCTTCTGGCGAGTCAAGCAGGTGGTTCCGGCGTGCTCGGCAGGTGGTTCAGGCAGGTCCGGCATGTGTTTGCAGTCTGTCCATGACATGGTTCCGGCATGCCTGGAAGGTGATTCCGGACTGTCCGCCACGTGGTTCTGGCATAGCTGGCACGTGATTTTGGCGTGTCCGGCACGTGGTTCCAGCAATTCGAGCATGTGGCTCCGGCGTGCTCAGCATGTGGTTCCGACATTTCCTGCGGTGGTTCCAGCGAGTCCAGCAGGTGGTTCCGGCGTGTCCGGCAGCTGGTTCCGGTCTGTCCTGGATGTGGTTATGGCGTGTCCGGCATGTTCTTCTGGCACATCTGAGAGGTGGTGCCGGCATGCCCGGAACGTTATTCCTTCTTGTTCACCAAGTGGTTCTTGCATAGCCGGCAGGTGATTTTGGCGTGTCCGGCAGGTGAGTCCATCGAGTCAAGTAGGTGGTTCCAGTGTGTCTGGCAGGTGGTTCTGGCCTCTCCAGGAAGTGGTTCCGGCGTGTCCGGCACGTGCAGCTGGCACGTCTGAGAGGTTGTGCCAGCATGCCCAGAACGTTATTCCGGCTTGTCTGCCAATTGGTTCTGGCATAGGCGGCTGGTGATTTTGGCGTGACCGGCAGGTGGGTCCGGCGAGTCAAGCAGGTGGTTCCGGTGAGTCTGGCATGTGGTTCTGGTCTGTCCAGGAGGTTGTTCTGGCATGTCCAGCACGTGCTTCTGGCACGTCTGAGTGGTTGTGCTGGCATGCCGGGCATGTGATTCCATAGTGTCCGCCAAGTGGTTCTGACATAGCCCACAGGTGGTTCCGGCGTGCTCAGCATGTGGTTCAGTCGTGTCTGGCAGGTGGTTCCGGTCTGTCCGGGAGGTGGTTCCGGAGTGTCCGGCCTCTGTTTCTGGCACTTGTGAGAAGTGGTTCTGGAATGCCTGGCAGCTTATTCCAGAATGTCCACCACATGGTTCTGGCATAGCTGGCAAGTGATTTTGACCTGTCCGGCAGGTGGTTCCCGCGAGGCGAGCAGGTGGTTCCGGCGTGCTCGGCAGGTGATTCAGACGTGTCTGGTAGGTGGTTGCAGTCTGTCTGGGAGGTGCTTCCAGGGTGTCCAGCACGTGTTTCTGGTGCATCTGAGAGGTGGTTCCAGCATCCCTGGGAGGTGATTCCGGAGTGTCCACCGAATGGTTCTGGCTTAGCCGGCTGGTGATTTGGGCATGTCTGGAAGATGGTTCCGGAGAGTCAAGCAGGCGGTTCTGGAGTGCTCAGCAGGTGGTTCAGACGTGTCCAACAGGTGGTTCCGGTCTGTACGGAAGGTGGGTCCGGCGTGTACGGCACATGGTTCTGGCACATCTAAAGGGGTTTATGGCAGGCCTGACACGTGATTCCGGAGTGTCTGCCAAGTGGTTTTGGCGTGGCTGGCAGGTGATTCGAGACTGTCCGTCAAATGGTTCTGACATAGCCTGCCTGTGTTTCCGGTGTGCTTAGCAGGTGGTTCAAGCATGTCTGGCAGGTGTTTTTGGAATTTCTGAGATGTGGTTCCGGCATTCCCAACAGTTGATTCCGGAGTGTCTTCCAAGTGGTTCTGGCATACCCAGCAGGTGATTCAGGCGTGTCCGGCAGATGGTTCCGGCGAGTCGAGCAGCTGGTTCCGGAGTGCCCGGCAGGTGGTTCCAGACTCTCTGGGAGGTGGTTTATGAGTGTCTGGCACATGGTTCTGGCATGTCTTAGATGTGGTTCCGACACGCCTGGCAGGTGATTCCGGAGTGTCCGCCAAGTGGTTCTGGCATACCCGGCAGGTGATTTTGGCATGTCCGGCAGGTGGTTCCGGAGAGTCGAGGAGGTGGTTACGGCGTGCTCAGCAGGTGGTTAAGGCATGTCCGGCAGGTGGTTCCGGAGAGTCTAGCAGGTGGTTCCGGCGTGCTCGGCAGGTGCTTCCAGTGACTCCAGCACATGTTTCTGGCATGTCTGAGAGGTGGTTCCGGCATGCCCGGCGGGTGATTCCATAGTGTCTGGCAAGTGGGTCTGGCGTAGCCGGCAGGTGATTTTGTCATGTCCGGCAGGTGATTCCGGTGAGTCAAGCAGGTGGCTCCGGCGTGCTCAGCAGATGGTTCCGGCGTGTCCGGCAGGTGGTTCCGCTCTGTCCGGTAGGTGGTTCTGATGTGTCTGGCACCTGGTTCTGGTACGTCTGAGAGGGGGATCCGGCATCCCAGGCAAGAGATCCCGGAGAGTCCTCCAAGTGCTTCTGGCGTAGCTGGCAGGTGATTATGGCATGTCCAGCAGGTGGTTCAGGCAGGTCCGGTAAGTGGTTCCAATGTGTCCGGGAGGTGGTTCCGGCGTGTCCGGCAAGTGTTTCCGGCACGTCTGACAGGTGGTTCTGGCATGTCCGGCTGGTGATTCCGGATTGTCCACAAAGTGGTTCTGGCGTAACCGGCAGTTGATTTTGGCATTCCCCTCAGGTAGGTCTTGCGAGTCGAGCAGGTGGTTCCTGTATGCTTGGCAGGTGGTTCAGGCATGTCTGGCATGTGGTTCCGGCAGGTCTGACAGGTGGTTCTGGCATGTCCGGCAGGTGATTCCAGATTGCCCACAAAGTGGTTCTGGCGTAGCCGGCAGGTGATTTTGAGTGTCCAGCGGTGGTTCTGGCTAGTCAAGCAGGACTTCCAGTGTGGTCGGCAGGTGGTTCAGGCATGTCCGGCAGCTTGTTCCAGTCTGTCCAGTACGTGTTTCCAGCTTGTCCGGCACGTGGTTCTGGTACGTCTGAGAGGTGGTTCCGCCATGGCTGGAGGGTGATTCTGGACTGTCACCCAGGTGGTTCTGGCATAGCCAGCAGTTGATATTGGCCTGTCCGGCAGGTGGTTCCGGCGAGTTGAGCAGTTGGTTCCGACGTGCTCGGCAGGTGCTTCCGGCGTCTCCGGCACGTGTTTCTGGCACATCTGACAGGTCGTTCTGGATTGCCCGAAAGGTGATTCCGGTCTGTCCGGTAGGTGGTTCTGGCGTGTACGACACGTGGTTCTGGTACGTCTCAGAGGTGGTTGCGCATGCCCAACAGTTGATTCTGGACTGTCCGCCACGTTGTTCTGGCACGTCTGAGAGGTGGTTCTGGCATGCCAGGCAGGTGATTCCGGAGTGTCGGGTAAGTGGTTCTGGTGTAGCTGGCAGTTCATTTTGGCATGTCCGGCATGTGGGTCCTGCGAGTCGAGCAGGTGGTTCTGGAGTGCTTGGCAGGTGGTCCAGGCGTGTCCGGCAAGTGGTTCCAGTCTGTCCAGGATGTGTTTCCAGCTTGTCCAGCATGTGTTTCTGGTACGTCTGAGAGGTGGTTCCGCCATGGCTGGCAGGTGATTCTGGACTGTCCGCCAGGTGGTTCCTGCATAGCCAACTGTTGATTTTGGCCTGTCAGGCAGGTGGTTCCGTCGTGCTCGGCAGGTGGTTCAGGCGTGGCCGGCAGGTGGTTCCAGTCTGTCCAGTACGTGTTTCCAGCTTGTCCGGCACGTGGTTCTGGTACCTCTGAGTGGTGGTTCCGCCATGGCTGGCAGGTGAGTCCAGACTGTCCCCCAGGTGGTTCTGGCATAGCCAGCAGTTGACATTGGTGTGTCCGGCAGGTGGTTCCAGCGAGTCGAGCAGGTGGCTGTGGCGTGTTCGGCAGGTGGTTCCGGCATGTCTGGCAGGTGGTTCCGTTCTGTCCGATAGGCCATTCCGGGAAGTCCGGCACGTCCGGCACGTGCTTCTGGCACATCTGAGAGGTGGTTCTGGCATGCCTGGCAGGTGATTCCGGACTGTCCACCAGGTGATTCTGGCATAGGCCGCAGTTGATATTGGGCTGTCCGTCAGGTGGTTCCGGCGAGTCGAGCAGGTGGCTGTGGCGTGTTTGGCAGGTGGTTCTCCTGTGTCCGGAATGAGGTTCTGGCACATCTGAGAGGTTGTGCCGGCATGCCCTTCACGTGATTCCGGCTTCTCCCCCAAGTGGTTCTGGTGTAGCGGGCAGGTGATTTTCGCGTGTCCGGCAGGTGGTTGAGGCGAGTTGAGCATGTGGTTCTGACGTGCTCGGCAGGTGCTTCCAGCGTCTCCGGCACGTATTTCTGGCACATCTGACAGGTGGTTCCGACATTCCCGAAAAGTGATTCCGGTCTGTCTGGTAGGTGTTTCCGGCATGTCCGGCATGTGGTTCTTGTACGTCTGAGATGCAGTTCCGTCATGGCTGGCAGGTGATTTTGGAGTGTCTGCCATGTTTTTCTGGCATAGCCAGCAGGTGATTATGGCGTGTCCGGCACATGGTTCCAGCGAGTCGAGCAGGTTATTCCGGCGTGCTTGGCATGTGCCTCTGGTGTTTTTGGGGGGTGGTTCCGGCGTGTCAGGAATGTGGTTGTGGCAAGTTTGAGAGGTGGTTCCTATATGCCCGCAGGAGATTCCAGAGTGTCCACCAAGTGGTTCTGGTGGAGCCGGCAGGTGATTTTGGCGTGTCCAGCAGGTGGGTCCTGCGTGTCGAGCAGGGGGTTCCTGCATGCTAGGCAAGTGGTTCTGGCGTGTCCGGCAGGTGCTTCTGGTCTGTCCGGGAGCTGGTTCCGGCATGGCCGGCACGTGGTTCTGGCATGTCTGTGAGGTGCTTCGGGCGTGCCCGGTGGGTGATTCCTGGGTGTGCGCCAAGTGGTTCTGGTGTCACCGGCAGGTTATTTTGGTGTGTCCGGCAGGTCTTTCTTGCTTATTGGGCTCATGGCTCTGGCTTGTAAGACAGATGCTTGTGGCATTTCTGGCCCCCGTTCTTACATACTCATCAGCTGGTTTCAGTGTTTCTGGCACCTGTTTGTGGCATATCCAACAGGTGTTTACAATGTGTCTGGCATGTTGTTGTGCTATGTTTGGAATCTGGTTCCGTCATGTCATTGTGTGCGGCTGGCATGTTGAAGAGATGGTTCTGCAGTGTCAGAATCGCTGTTCCACTGTGTCCGGCAGGTGGTTACAGGTGTTTCTGGCATGCAACGTGGGTGCTTCTGGTATGCCTGTTGGGTCATACTGGCATGAATGTGTGGCCCTTTGAGAGTGTGCGGAGGGTGTTTTTGGCATGTCTCCCAGGGTTTTCTGGCACATAAGGGGCATGATTCCTTTTTATACGTCAGGTGAGTTTGTTCTCAGCTTCCTAAAGAGATGGAAGGAAGATGGTCTGTGGCTTGTGGCCCCTTGAGGCATGGAGCCAATGCATGGTGCATTCCAATCTAGAGCAATGGAGGGCATGGCTGAGAGCAAAAGGGTCTTTCTGACATAGCTGCATTCTGACACTCTCTCCACCGGTGCACAATGGTGGCTGGAAAAAGGCTTACACTCTATCGCCTCCTGAGCAGGTGGATGCTCAATCATTTGGGACTCAGCCCAGTTGCTTCAGGGGAAGATGTAGGCATTTCGTCTGAGCAAGGTTGGCAAGGTAGAATTGCGGCAGAAGCAGAAGTCCTAAAGCGGCGAGTGAAGCGCTGGGAAGAAATGGCGTTTGAGCTGACATTGAATGAGAGTTTCCTCGTATGCTGTAACAGCACTGTGGAAAGCGAGTTCTTTCTCAGCTTCCTAAAGAGCTGGTGGCAAGACAGTTTATGGCTTGTCTCCCATTGAAGGAAAGAGGCAGTGCTTTGTGCCTTCCACCTGCAGAGCAATGGAGGGCATGGCTGAGAGCCAAGGGGGCTTTCTGCCATGGGTGCTTTCTGATACCCTGCAGGGGTGGTGCCAGTGCCTCGTGCCTCCTACCTCTAGAGGAATGGAGGGCAAGACCAAGAGTAAAGGGACTTTCTGAAATTGGTGGTTTCTGACACTGCCCCAACCATTGCTCAAGGGCGGTTGGTTAAAAGCCTATTGTCTGTCTCCTCCTCAGCATGTGGAACCACAGTCATCCGCGCCTCGTCCCCATTGCTCAAAGGGCAGATGTACGCATTTCATCTGAGCCGGGTGGGCAAGGTGGAAATGCAGCAGAAGCGGATGTTGCAGATTGGCGAGTTAAGGGCTGAAAAGACACGGCGTTCAGGTGCCTTTGTATGAGATGTTCCCAGGATGCTGCAAGAGCACTGTGGAATGCGAGTGCTTTCCCAGCTTCCTAAAGAGCTGGAAGCAGGACAGTTTATGGCTTGTCTCCCATTGAAGGATGGAGGCAGTGCTTTGTGCCTTCCACCTCTAGAGCAATGGAGGGCACGGCTGAGAGCAAAGGGCCCGTTCTGACATAGGTGCATTCTGACACTCTCTGCACCAGTGCACAATGGCGGTTTGTAAAAAGCCTATTGTCTGCTCCTGCTAAGCATGTGGAAGCACAATCATCTGGGCCTCGTGCCCGTTGCCGGAGGGGAAGATGTAGTCATTTCGTCTGAGCCCGGGTTGGCAAGGTGGAAATGTGCAGGATGCAGATGTCCCAGACTGGCGAGTGAAGTGCTGAAGGAAACGGCGTTCAGCCTCCTTTGTAGGAGATGTTCCCAGGACGCTGTAAGGGCACTGTGGAAAGGGAGTTTTTTCTCAGCTTCCTAAAGTGCTGGAAGCATGACAAGATGTGGTTTGTCTCCCATTGAGGGGTGGATCCAGAGCCAGTGCCTTGTGCCTTCCACCTCTAGAGCAATGAAGGGCATGGCTGTGAGCAAAGGGGGCTTTCTGACATAGCTTCTTTATGAAAATCTCTCCAGCAGTGCACATTGGTGGTTGGAAAAAGGCGTGCAGTCTATCGCCTCCTAAGCACGTGGACGCTCAATCATTTGGGACTCAGCCCAGTTGCTTCAGGGGAAGATGTAGGAATTTCGTCTGAGCCGGGCTGGTAAGGTGCAAATCTGGCAGAAGCAGAACTTCCAAATCGGCGAGTTAAGCGCAGAAAACAAACGGCATATCAGCTGCCTTTGTATGAGATGTTGCCAGGACACAGAAAGAGCACTGTAGAGAGCAAGTTCTTTCTCAGCTTCCTAAAGAGATGGAAGGAAGATGGTCTGTGTCTTGTCACCCCTTGGGGGTGGAGCAAGTGCATTGAGCATTCCACGTCTACAGCAATGGAGGGCACAGCTGAGAGCAAAGGGGTCTTTCTGGCAAAGCTGCTTTCCGACACTCTCTCCACCAGTGCACAATGGTGGTAGGAAAAAGGTGTACACTCTATCACCTCCTAAGCAGGTGGACGCTCAATCATTTGGGACTCAGCACAGTTGCTTCAGGGGAAGATGTAGGCATTTCGTCTGAGCCGGGTTGGCAAGGTGGAACTGCGGCAAAAGCAGAAGTCCTAAAGCGGCGAGTTAAGCGCTGGGAAGAAATGGCATTTGAGCTGCCTTTGTATGAGAGTTTCCTCGTATGCTGTACAGCACTGTGGAAAGCGAGTTCTTTCTCAGCTTCCTAAAGAGCTGGAAGCAAGACAGTTTATGGCTTGTCTCCCATTGAAGGATGGAGGCAGTGCTTTGTGCCTTCCACCTGCAGAGCAATGGAGGGCACGGCTGAGAGTAAAGTAAAGGGGTCTTTCTGCCATTGGTGCTTTCTGACACTCTCCCAGCCATTGCACTTGGTGGTTATTTAAAAGCCTATTGTCTCTCTCCTCCTCAGCATGTGGAACCCAATCATCCGGGCCTCATCGCCATTGCTCAAGGGGAAGATGTAGGCATTTCGTCTGAGCCGGGTTGACAAGGTGGAAATGTGCAGGACGCAGATGTTCCAGACCGGAGAGTGAAGTGCTGGAAAGAAACGGCGTTCAGCCTCCTTTGTAGGAGATGTTCCCAGGACGCTGTAAGAGCCCTGTGGAAAGGGAGTTTTTTCTCAGCTTCCTAAAGTGCTGGAAGCAGGACAAGATGTGGTTTGTCTCCCATTGATGGCTGGATCCAGAGCCAGTGCCTTGTGCCTCTCACCTCTAGAGCAATGGAGGGCACGGCTGACAGCAAAGGGGCCTTTCTGACATAGCTGCTTTCTGACACTCTCTCCAGCAGTGCACAATGGTGGTTGGAAAAAGGCGTGCAGTCCATTGCCTGCTAAAAACGTGGACGCTCAATCATTTGGGACTCAGCCCCGTTGCTTCAGGGGAAGGTGTAGGCATTTCATCTGAGCCGGGTTGGAAAGGTGGAATTGTGGCAGAAGCAGAAGTCCTAAAGCTGCGAGTTAAGGGCTGGGACAAAAATGGCGTTTGAGCTGTCTTTGTATGAGAGGTTCCTGGTATGCTGTAACAGGACTGTGGAAAGCGAGTTGTTCGTCAGCTTCCTAAAGAGCTGGTGGCAAGACAGTTTATGGCTTGTCTCCCATTGAAGGATGGAGGCAGTGCTTTGTGCCTTCCACCTGCAGAGCAATGGAGGGCACGGCTGAGAATAAAGTAAAGGGGTCTTTCTGCCATTGGTGCTTTCTGACACTCTCCCAACCATTGCACTTGGTGGTTAGTTAAAAGCCTATTGTCTCTCTCCTCCTCAGCATGTGGAACCACAATCATCCGGGCCTCGTCCCCATTGCTCAAGGGGAAGATGTAGGCATTTTGTCTGAGCCGGGTTGGCAAGGTGGAATTGTGGAAGAAGCAGAAGTCCTAAAGCTGCGAGGTAAGGTCTGGCAAGAAAGGCCGTTTGACCTTCATTTCTATGACAGTTTCTCCGTAGGTTTTTCCCGGGAGCCGAGCAGGTGTTTCTGGCATTCTCGTCAGGAGGTTCGGGCATGTACGGCAGGTGGTTCCAGTCTGTCCAGGATGTGGTTCTGGCGTGTCTGGCACGTGGTTCTGGTACGTCTCAGAGGTGGTTCCAGCATGCCCGGCCGGTTATCCCGGAGAGTCCACCAAGTGATTCTGGCGTAACTGGAAGGTGATTCTTGCGTGTCCGGCAGGTGGTTCCGGCAAGTCGAGCAGGTGGTTCCAGCGTGCTCGGCAGGTGCTTCCGGGGTCATTGGCACGTGGTTCTGGCATGTCTGAGAGGTGGTTCCGGCATGCCCGGCCGGTGATTCCGGAGTGTTCGCCAAGTGGTTCTTGCGTAGCCGGCCGGTGATTTTGCATGTCCGGTGGTGGTTCCGGCCGGTCGAACCGGTGGTTCCGGCGTGCTCGACAGTTGGTTCAGGCAGGTCCGGCAGGTGGTTCCGGTCTGTCCGGCAGGTGGTCTGGGGTGTCCGGCACAAGGTTCTGGCACGTCTGAGAGGCTGTGCCAGCATGCCCCTCACGTGATTCCAGCTTGTCCCACAAGTGGTTCTGGTGTAGCGGGCAGTTGATTTTGGCGTGACCGGCAGGTGGTTCCAGCAAGCAAGGCAGGTGATTCCGAAGTGTTCACCAACTGCTTGTGGCATAGCCGGCACGGGATTATGGCTTGTCCGGCAGGTGGTTCTAGCGAATCGAACAGGTGGTTCCGCCGTGCTCGGCAGTTGCTTCTGGACTCTCCAGCACGTGGTTGTGGCACCTGTGAGAGGTGGTTCCGGCATGCCTGGCAGGTGATTCCGGAGTGTGTGCCGAGTGGTTCTGGCGTAGACGGCGGGTGATTTTGGCATGTCAAGCAGGTGGTTCAGGGGAGTGGATCAGGTGGTTCCGGCATACTCGGCAGGTGGTTCCGGCGTGTCCGGCAGGTGTTTGCAGTCTGTCCATGACGTGGTTCCGGACTGCCCGACAGGTGATTCTGGAGTGTCCACCAAGTGGTTTTTGTGTAGCCTGCACATGATTTTGGCGTGTCAGGCAGGTGGTTCCGGCATGTCCAGCAGGTGGTTCCGGCGAGCTCGGCAGGTGCTTCCGGTCTCTCCGGCACGTGGTTGTGGCACGTCTGAGAGCTGGTTCCGGCATACCCGGCAGGTGATCCCGGAGAGTCCTCCAAGTGGTTCTGGCATACCCCGTAGGTGTTTCTGTTGTGTCCCGCAGGTGGCTCTGGTGAGTCGAGCAGGTGGTTCCGGCGTGCTCGGCAGGTGGTTCAGGCGGGTCTGGCAGGTGGTTTTGGTCTTTTCGGGGTGTGGTTCCTGCATCTCAGGCACATGGTTCTGGCACGTCTGAGAGGTGGTTCCGGCTGGCCCGACAGGTGTTTCCGGAGTGTCCACCAAGTGGTTCTGGCGTAGCTGGCAGGTGATGTTGGCGTGACCGGCAGGTGGTTCCAGCAAGCCCGGCAGGTGATTCCAGAGAGTCCACCAAGTGGTTTTGGCGTAGCGGGCAGGTGATTTTGGCGTAGCGGGCAGGTGATTTTGGCGTGTCCGGCAGGTGTTTCAGGCGAGATGAGCAGGTCGTTCCGACGTGCTCGGCAGGTGCTTCCGTCATCTCCGGCACGTGTATCTGGCACTTCTGACAGGTGGGTCCTGCATGCCTGAAAGTTGATTCCGGTCTGTCTGGTAGGGGGTTCCGGCGTGTACGGCACGTGGTTCTGGTATGTCTCAGAAGTGGTTGCGCATGCCAAACAGGCGATTCCGGACTGTCCGCCACGTGGTTCTGGCACGTCTGAGAGGTGGTTCCAGCATGCCCGGCAGGTCATCCCAGAGAGTCCTCCAAGTGGTTCTGGTGTAGCCCGCAGGTGATTTTGGCGTGTCCGTCAGGTGGTTCCGTCGTGCTCGGCTGGTGGTTCAGGCGTGGCCGGCAGGTGGTTCCAGTCCGTCCAGTACATGTTTCCAGCTTGTCCGGCACGTGGTTCTGGTACATCTGAGAGGTGGTTCCGCCATGGCTGGCAGGTGATTCCGGACTGTCCCCCAGGTGGTTCTGGCATAGCCAGCAGTTGATATTGGCGTGTCCGGCAGGTGGTTCCGGCGAGTCGAGCAGGTAGCTGTGGCATGTTCGGCAGGTGGTTCCGGCGTGTCTGGCAGGTGGTTCGGTTCTGTCCGATAGGTCGTTGCGACATGTCCGGCACCTGCTTCTGGCATGTCTGAGAGGTGGTTCTGGCATGCCGGGCGGGTGATTACGGAATGTCGGGTAAGTGGTTATGGTGTAGCCGGCAGTTCATTTTGGCGTGTCTGGCACGTGGGTCCTGCGACTCGAGCAGGTGGTTCCGTCGTGCTCGGCAGGTGGTCCAGGCATGTCCGGCAGGTGGTTCCAGTCTCTCCAGGACGTGGTTCCAGCGTGTACGGCACGTAGTTCTGGCACGTCTGAGAGGTGGTTCCTGCATGCCTTTCAGGTGATTCCGGACTGTCTGCCAGGTGGTTCCCGCATAGCCAGCTGTTGATTTTGACCTGTCCGGCTGGTGGTTCCGGCGATCGAGCAGGTGGCTCCGGCGTGCTCGGCAGGTGCTTCCGGTGTCATTGGCATGTGGTTCTGGCATGTCTGTGACGTGGTTCCGGCATGCCCGGCAGGTGATTCCGGAGTGTTCTCCAAGTGGTTCTGGCGTAGCCAGCAGTTGATTTTGCATGTCAGGCAGTCGTTCCAGCGAGTCGAGCCGGTGGTTCCGGCGTGCTCGGCAGGTGGTTCAGGCAGGTCTGGCAGGTGGTTTCGGTGTGTTCGGGGTGTGGTTCCGGCACCTCAGGCACATGGTTCTGGCACGTCTGGGAGGAGGTTCCGGCCGGCCCGACAGGTGTTTCCGGAGTGTCTGCCAAGTGGTACTGGCGTAGCTGGCAGGTGATGTTGGCGTGACCGGCAGGTGGTTCCAGCAAGCCCGGCCGGTGATTCCGAAGTGTTGACCAACAGGTTGTGACGTAACTGGCAGGTGGTTCTGGCGAGTGGAGCAGGTGGTTACGGCGTGTCCGGCAGGTGTTTGCAGTCTGTCCATGACGTGGTTCCGGCATGCCCGCCAGGTGATTCTGGAGTGTCCACCAAGTGGTTTTGGCGTAGCCGGCATATGATTTTGGCCTGTGAGGCAGGTGGTTCCGGCATGTTCAGCAGGTGTTTCCGGCGACCTTGACAGTTGCTTCTGGTCTCTCCGGCATGTGGTTCTGGCACCTCTGAGAGTGGTTCCAGCATGCCCGGCAGGTGATACTGGAGTGTCTGCCGAGTGGTTCTGGCGTAGCTGGCAGGTGATTTTGGCGTGTCCAGCAGGTGATTCTGCGGAGTGGATCAGGTGGTTCCGGCATACTTGGCAGGTGGTACCGCCGTGTCCAGAACATGGTTCTGGCAAGTCTGAGAGGTGGTTCCTCCTGCCCGACAGGTGATTCCGGAGTGTCTGCCAAGTGGTTCTGGCATAGCCGGCAGGTGATTTTGGCGTGACCGGCAGGTGTTTCTTGCGAGTCGAGCATGTGGCTCAGGCATGCTCAGCAGGTGCTCCCGGTGTCTGTGACACGTTGTTCTGGTGTGTTTGAGAGCTGGTTCTAGCATGTCCGGCAGATGATTCCTGAGTGTCCACCAAGTGGTTCTGACGTAACCGGCAGGTGAATTTGGTGTGTCCGGCAGTGGTTTCTTGAGAGTCAAGCAGGTGGTTCTGGCGTGCTCGGCATGTGGTTCCGGAGTGTCCGACAAGTGGTTGTGGCGTAGCCGGCTGGTGATTTTGGCGTGTCCGGCAGGTGGTTCTGGTGAATCAAGCAGGTGGTCCCGGCGTGTCCGGCAGGTGGTTCCGGGCTGTCCTGGAGGTGGTTCTGGAGTGTCTGCCGAGTGGTTCTGGCGTAGCTGGCAGGTGATTTTGGCGTGTCCGGCAGGTGGTTCAGGCGAGTCGTGCAGGTGGTTCCGGCGTGCTCGGCAGGTGCTTCCGGTGTCATTGGCATGTGGTTGTGGCATGTCTGAGAGGTGGTTCCGTCATGCCCGGCACGTGATTCCGGAGTGTTCGCCAAGTGGTTCTGGCGTAGCCGGCAGGTGATTTTGCATGCTGGGCGGTGGTTCCAGGGAGTCGAGCCGGTGTTTCCGGCGTGTCCGGCAGTTCGTTCCGGTCTGTCCGGCAGGTGTTTCTGGGGTGTCCAGCACGAGGTTCTGGCACGTCTGAGCGGTTGTGTCGGCATGCCTTTCACGTGATTCCGGCTTGTGCGCCAAGTGGTTCTGGCATAGCTGGCAGGTGATTTTGGCGTGTCCGGCGGTGTTTCTTCCGAGTCGACAGGTGGCTCAGGCATGCTCAGTAGGTGCTTCCGGCGTCTCCAGCACGTGGTTCTGGTGTGTCTGAGAGCTGGTTCTGGCATGTCCGGCAGATGATTCCGGAGTGTCCACCAAGTGGTTCTGGTGTAGCTGGCAGGTGATTTTGGCGTGTCCAGCAGGTGGTTCTGGGGAGTGGATCAGGTGGTTCCGGCATACTCGGCATGCCGGTACATGGTTCTGGCAAGTCTGAGCAGTGGTTCCGCCTGCCCCACAGGTGATTCTGGAGGGTGCAGCAAGTGGTTCTGGCATACACGGCAGGTGATTTTGGTGTGTCAGGTAGTTGGTTCTGTCGAGTCGAGCAGGTGGTTCCGGCGTTTCTCTCAGGTGGTCTCGGTCTGTTGGGAGTGTGGTTTCCGGCATCTCAGGCACATGGTTCTGGCACATCTGAGAGGTGGTTCCGGCCGGCCTGACAGGCGTTTCCGGAATGTCCGCCAAGTGGTTCTGGCTTAGCTGGCAGGTGATGTTGGTGTGACCAGCAGGTGGTTCCAGCAAGCCAGGCAGGTGATTCCAAAGTGTTCACCAACTGGTTGTGGCATAGCCAGCAGGTGATTTTGGAGTGACAGGCAGGTGGTTCTGGCGAGTCGAGCAGGTGGTTCCGGTGTGCTCGGCAGGTGCTTCCGGTGTCATTGGCATGTGGTTGTGGCATGTGAGAGGTGGTTCCGTCATGCCCGGCAGGTGATTCCGGAGTGTTCGCCAAGTGGTTCTGGCGTAGCCGGCAGGTGATTTTGCATGCCCGGCAGTGGTTCTGGTGAGTCGAGCTGGTGGTTCCGGCGTTTCTGGCAGGTGGTTCAGGTCTGTCCGGCAGGTGTTTCTGGGGTGTCCGGCACGAGGTTCTGGCACGTCAGAGCGGTTGTGTCGGCATGCCCTTCACGTGATTCCGGCTTGTCCGCCAAGTGGTTCTGGCGTAGCTGGCAGGTGATTTTGGCGTGTCTGGCAGGTGTTTCTTGCGAGTCTACAGGTGGCTTAGGCATGCTCAGCAGGTGCTTCTGGCGTCTCCAGCAGGTGGTTCTGGTGTGTCTGAGAGCTGGTTCCGGCATGCCCGGCAGGTGATTCTGGAGTGTCTGCCGAGTGGTTCTGGCGTAGCCGGCGGGTGATTTTGGCGTGTCAAGCAGGTGGTTCAGGGGAGTGTATCAGGTGGTTCCAGCATACTCGGCAGGTGGTTCCGGCGTGTCCGGAACATGGTTCTGGCAAGTCTGCGATGTGGTTCCGCCTGCCTGACAGGTGATTCCGGAGTGTCCACCAAGTGGTTCTGGTGTACCCGGCAGGTGATTTTTGCGTGTCTGGCAGGTGGTTCTGGCGAGTCAAGCAGGTGGTCCCGGCGTGTCCGGCAGCTGATTCCGGTCTGTCCTGGAGGTGGTTCCTGAGTGTCTGCCGAGTGGTTCTGGCGTAGCCGGCAGGTGATTTTGGCGTGACCGGCAGGTGGTTCCAGCAAGCGCAGCAGGTGATTCCGAAGTGTTCACCAACTGGTTGTGGCGTAGCCGGCAGGTGATTTTAGCGTGTGCGGCAGGTGGTTCTGGCGAGTCGAGCAGGTGGTTCCGGCGTGCTCGGCAGTTGCTTCTGGACTCTCCAGCACGTGGTTGTGGCACCTCTGAGAGGTGGTTCCGGCATGCCCGGCAGGTGATTCCGGAGTGTCTGCCGAGTGGTTCTGGCATAGCCGGAGGGTGATTTTGGCGTATCAAGCAGGTGGTTCAGGGGAGTGGATCAGGTGGATCCGGCATACTCGGCAGGTGGTTCCGGAGTGTCCGGCAGGTGTTTGCAGTCTGTCCATGACGTGGTTCCGGACTGCCCGCCAGGTGATTCTGGAGTGTCCACCAAGTGGTTTTGGTGTAGCCGGCATATGATTTTGGCCTGTCAGGCAGGTGGTTCCGGCATGTCCAGTAGGTGTTTCCGCCGAGCTCGGCAGTGGCTTCCGGTCTCTCCGGCATGTGGTTCTGGCACCTCTGAGAGGTGGTTCCGGCATGCCCGGCAGGTGATACCGGGGTGTCTGCCGAGTGGTTCTGGCGTACCTGGCCAGTGATTTTGGCGTGTCCAGCAGGTGGTTCTGGATAGTGGATCAGGTGGTTCCGGCATACTCGGCAGGTGGTACCGGCATGCCCGGAACATGGTTCTTGCAAGTCTGAGAGGTGGTTCCGGCATTCCCGACAGGTGATTCGGGAGTGTCCGCCAAGTGGTTCTGGCATAGCCGGCAGGTGATTTTGGCGTGACCGGCAGGTGTTTCTTGCGAGTCGAGCATGTGTCTCAGGCATGCTCAGCAGGTGCTCCCGGTGTCTGTGACACGTTGTTCTGGTGTGTTTGAGAGCTGGTTCTAGCATGTCCGGCAGATGATTCCTGAGTGTCCACCAAGTGGTTCTGGCATACCCTGCAGGTGAATTTGGTGTGTCCGGCAGGGGTTTCTTGAGAGTCAAGCAGGTGGTTCTGGCGTGCTCGGCAGGTGGTTCCGGAGTGTCCGACAAGTGGTTGTGGCGTAGCCGGCTGGTGATTTTGGCGTGTCCGGCAGGTGGTTCTGGTGAATCAAGCAGGTGATCCCGGCGTGTCCGGCAGGTGGTTCCGGGCTGTCCTGGAGATGGTTCCGGAGTGTCTGCCGAGTGTTTCTGGCGTAGCCGGCAAGTCATTTTGGCGTGTCCGGAAGGTGGTTCTGGCGAATCGATCAGGAGGTTCCGGCGTGCTCGGCAGGTGCTTCCGGTGTCATTGGCATCTGGTTATGGCATGTCGGAGAGGTGATTCCTGCATGTCCGGCCGGTGATTACAGAGTCTTCGCCAAGTGGTTCTGGCATAGCCAGCAGGTGATGTTGCATGTCCGGCGGTGGTTCCGGCCGGTCGAGCCGGTGGTTCCGCCGTGTCCGGCTGGTCTTTGTGGTGTGTCCGGCAGGTGGTTCTGGGCTGTCCATCACGAGGTTCTGGCACGTCTGAGAGGTTGTGCTGGCATGCCCTTCACGTTATTCCGGCTTGTCCCCCTAGTGGTTCTGGTGTAGCAGGCAGGTGATTTTGGCGTGTCCGGCAGTTGCGACCGGTGAGTCAAGCAGGTCGTTCCGGCGAGTGTTTTCTGTGGTTCGGTCTGTCCGGGAGATGGTTCCGGCCTGTCCAGCACGTGCTTCTGGCACTTCTGAGATGTTGTGCTGGCATGCCCGGCTGGTGATTCCGGAGTGTCCGCCAAGTGGTTCTGGCGTAGCCGGCAGGTGATTTTGCCATGTCCGGACTGTGGTTGCAGTGAGTAGAGCATGTGGTTCCGGTCTGCTCGACAGTTGGTTCAGGCATGTCCGGCAGGTGGTTCCGGTCTGTCCGGGAGGTGGTTTCGGCGTGTCCGGCACGTGGTTCCGGCACGTCTGAGAGGTGGTTCTATCATGCCCGGCACATGATTCCAGAGAGTCCACCAAGTGGTTTTGGCGTAGCCGGCAGGTGATTTTGGCGTGTCCGGCAGGTGGTTCAGGCGAGTTGAGCAGGTGGTTCCGATGTGCTCGGCAGGTGTTTCCGGCGTCTCCGGCACGTGATTCTGGCACATCTGACAGGTGGTTCCGGCCTGCCCAAGAGCTGATTCCGGTCTGTCCGGTAGGTGGTTCCGGCGTGTACTGCACGTGGTTCTGGTACGTCTCAGAGGTGGTTGCGCATGACCAACAGGTGATTCTGGACTGTCCGCCACGTGGTTCTGGCACGTCTGAGAGGTGGTTCCAGCATGCCCGGCAGGTCATCCCGGAGAGTCCTCCAAGTGGTTCTGGCATAGCCCGCAGGTGATTTGGGCGTGTCCGGCAGGTGGTTCCATCGTGCTCAGCAGGTGGTTCAGGCGTGGCCGCCAGGTGGTTCCAGACTGTCCAGTACGTGTTTCCCGCTTGTGTGGCACGTGGTTCTGGTACGTCTGAGAGGTGGTTCCTGCATGCCCGACAGGAGATTCCAGACTGTCCGGCAGGTGGTTCTCGCATAGGCAGCTGTTGATTTTGGCCTGTCTGGCAGGTGGTTCTGGAAAATCGAGCAGGTGGCTCCGGCATGCTCGGCAGGTGGTTCCAGCATGTCTGGCAGGTGGTTCCGTTCTGTCCGGAATGTGTTTCCGTCATGTCCGTCACGTGCTTCCGGCACATCTGAGAGGTGGTTCCGGCATGCACGGCTGGTGATTCCGGAGTGTCCGCCAGGTGGCTCTGGTGTACCCGGCAGGTGATTTTGGCTTGTCCGGCAGCTGTTTTTGGCAAGTCGAGCATGTGGGTCCGGCATGCTCGGTAGGTGCTTCCGGCGTCTCCGGCACGTGGTTGTGGTGTGTCTGAGAGCTGGTTCCGGTATGTCCGGCAGATGATTCCGGAGTGTCTGCCAAGTGGTTCTGGCATACCTGGCAGGTGATTTTGGCGTGTCAGGTAGGTCGTTCCAGAGAGACGAGCAGGTGTTTCCGGCGTGCTCGGCAGGTGGTTCAGGCGGGTCTGGCAGGTGGTTTCCTTCTGTTCGGGGTGTGGTTACGGCATCTCATGCACATGGTTCTGGCACGTCTGAGATGTGGTACCGTCCGGCCCGACAGGTGTTTCCGCAGTGTCCGCCAAGTGGTTCTGGCGTAGTTGGCAGGTGATTTTGGCATGACCGGCAGGTGGTTCCAGCATGCCCGGCAGGTGATTCCGGAATGTTCGGCAAGTGGTTCTGGCATAGCCGGCAGGTGATTTTGCATGTCCGGTGATGGTTCCGGTGGGTCGAGCCAGTGGTTCAGGCAGGTCCGGCAGGTGGTTCCGGTCTGTCCGGGAGGTGGTTCCGGCGTGTCCGGCACGTGGTTCCGGCACGTCTGAGAGGTGGTTCTATCATGCCCGGCAGGTGATTCCAGAGAGTCCACCAAGTGGTTTTGGCGTAGCCGGCAGATGATTTTGGCATGTCCGGCAGTTGGTTCAGGCGAGATGAGCAGGTGGTTCCGACGTGCTCGGCAGGTGGTTCCGGCGTCTCCGGCACGTGTTTCTGGCACATCTGAAAGGTGGTTCCGGCATGCCCGAAAGGTGATTCCGGTCTGTCCGGTAGGTGGTTCCGGCGTGTACGGCACGTGGTTCTGGTACGTCTCAGAGGTGGTTGAGCCTGCCCAAAAGGTGACTCCGGACAGTCCGCCATGTGTTCTGGCACGTCTGAGAGGTGGTTCCAGCATGCCCGACAGGTCATCCCGGAGAGTCCTCCAAGTCGTTCTGGCGTAGCCCGCAGGTGATTTGGGCGTGTCCGGCAGGTGGTTCCATCGTGCTCGGCAGGTGGTTCAGGCGTGGCCGCCAGATGGTTCTAGTCTGTCCAGTACATGTTTCCAGCTTGTGCGGCATGTGGTTCTGGTACGTCTGAGAGGTGGTTCCGCCATGGCTGGCAGGTGATTCCGGACTGCCCCCCAGGTGGTTCTGCCATAGCCAGCAGTTGATATTGGCGTGTCTGGCAGGTGGTTCCATTGAGTCGAGCAGCTGGCTGTGGCGTGTTCGGCAGTTGGTTCTGGCGTGTCTGGCAGGTGGTTCCGTACTGTCCGATAGGTCGTTCCGGCATATCCAGCACGTGCTTCTGGCCCGTCTGAGAGGTGGTTCTGGCATGCCAGGCCGGTGATTCCGGAGTGTCGGGTAAGTGGTTCTCGTGTAGCCGGCAGTTCATTTTGGCGTGTCTGGCACGTGGGTCTTGTGAGTCGAGCAGGTGGTTCCGGCGTGCTCGGCAGGTGTTCCAGGCGTGTCCAGCAGGTGGTTCCAGTCTGTCCGGGCCGTGGTTCCAGCGTGTCCAGCACGTGGTTCTGTAACGTCTGAGAGGTAGTTCCTGCATGCCTGGCAGGTGATTCTGGACTGTCCACCAGGTGGACCCTGCATAGCCAGCTGTTGATTTTGGACTGTCTGGCAGGTGGTTCCGGCGAGTCGAGCAGCTGGCTGCGGCGTGTTTGGCAGGTCATTCCGGCGTGTCTGGCAGGTGGTTCCGTACTGTCTGATAGGTCGTTCCGGCATGTCCGGCACCCACTTCTGGGACGTCTGAGAGGTGGTTCTGTCATGCCAGGCAGGTGATTCTGGAGAGTCGTGTAAGTGGTTCTGGTGTAGCCGGCAGTTCCTTTTGGCGTGTCCGGCACGAGTGTCCTGTGACTCGAGCGGGTGGTTCCGGCGTGCTCGGCAGGTGGTTCCAGTCTGTCCAGGACCTGCTTCAAGCGTGTCCGGCACGTGGTTCTGTTACGTCTGAGAGGTGGTTCCTGCATGCCTGGCAGGTGATTCCAGACTGTCCGCCAGGTGCTTCCCACATAGCCAGCTGTTGATTTTGGCCTGTCCGGCAGGTGGTTGTGGCGTAGCCGGCAGGTGCTTTTGGCGCGTTCGGCATGTTGTTCTGGCGAGTCGAGCAGGTGCTTCTGGTGTCATTGGCATGCGTTTCTGGCAGGTCTGAGAGGTGGTTCCGGCATGCCCGGCAGGTGATTCCGCAGTGTTCGCCAAGTGGTTCTGGCGTAGCTGGCAGGTGATTTTGCATGTCCGGCGGAGGTTCCGGCGGGTCGAGCCGGTGGTTCCGGCGTGTCCGGCAGGTGGTTCCCGTCTGTCCGGCAGGTGGTTCTGGGGTGTCCAGCACGAGGTTCTGGCACCTCTGAGAGGTTGTGTCCGCATTTCCATCACGTGATTCCGGCTTTTCTGCCATGTGGTTCTGGTTTAGGGGGCAGGTGATTATGGCGTGTCCGGCAGGTGGGACCGGTGAGTCAAGCAGGTGGTTCCGACGAGTGTTTCCTGTGGTGCCGGCCTTTCTGGGAGATGGTTCCGGCCTGTCTGGCACGTGCTTCGGGCACGTCTGAGAGGTTGTGCTGGCATGCCCGGCTGGTGATTTTGGAGTGTACGCCAAGTGCTTCTGGACCAGCCGGCAGGTGATTTTGGTGTGTCCGGCAGGTGGTTCTGGGGAGTGGATCAGGAACTTCCGGCATTCTAGCAGGTGCTTCTGCCGTCTCCGGCATGTGGTTGTGGCACCTCTGAGAGGTGGTTCCAGCATGCCCGGCAGGTGATTCCAGAGTGTCCGACAAGTGATTGTGGCGTAGCCGGCTGGTGATTTTGGCGTGTCCGGCAGGGGGTTTTGGCGAGTCAAGCAGGTTGTCCTGGCGTGTCCTGCAGGTGGTTCCGGTCTGTCCTGGAGGTGGTCCCGGAGTGTCTGCCGAGTGGTTTTGGCGTAGCCGGCAGTTGATTTTGTCGTGTCCAGCAGGTGGTTCTGGGGAGTGGATCAGGTGGCTCCGGCATACTCGGCAGATGGTTCCAGTGTGTCCGGCACATGGTTCTGGCACGTCTGAGAGGTGATTCCGGCATGCCCGGCAGGTGATTCCGAAGTTTCCGCCAAGTGGTTCTGGCGTAGCCAGCAGGTGATTTTGGCGTGTCTGGCAGGCATTTCTTGCGAGTCGAGCAGGTGGCTCAGGCATGCTAAGCAGGTGCTTCCGGCATCTCTGGCACGTGGTTCTGGCACATCTGAGAGGTGGTACCGGTCGGCCCAACAGGTGTGTCTGCCAAGTGGTTCTGGCGTAGCTGGCAGGTGATGTTGTCGTGACTGGCAGGTGGTTCCAGCCAGCCTGGCAGGTGATTCCGAAGTGTTCACCAACTGGTTGTGGCGTGTCCGGCAGGTGGTTCTGGTGAGTCGAGCAGGAGGGTCCGGAGTGCTCAGCAGGTGCTTCCGGTGTCATTGGCATGTGGTTCTGGCATGTCTGAGAGGTGGTTCCAGCATGCCCGGCAGGTAATTCCAGAGTGTCCTACAAGTGGTTGTGTCGTAGCCGGCTGGTGATTTTGGCGTGTCTGGCAGGTGGTTCTGGCGAGTCAAGCAGGTGGTCCCGGCGTTCCGGCAGGTGGTTCCGGTCTGTCCTGGAAGTGGTTCCGGAATGTCTGCTGAGTTGTTATGGTGTAGCTGGCAGGTGATTTTGGCGTGTCCAGCAGGGTGTTCTGGGGAGTGGATCAGGTGGTTCCGGCATACTCGGCAGGTGGTTCCGGCGTGTCCGGCACGTCTGAGAGGTGGTTCCGGCATGCCCGGCAAGTGATCCAGGAGAGTCCTCCAAGTGGTTCTGGCATACCCCTCAGGTGTTTCTGGTGTGTCCGGCAGGTGGCTCTGGTGAGTCGAGCAGGTGGTTCCGGCGTTCTCGGCAGGTGGTTCAGGCAGGTCCGGCAGGTGTTTGCAGTCTGTCCATGACGTGGTTCCGGCATGCCCGCAAGGTGATTCTGGAGTTTCCACCAAGTGGTTTTGGCGTAGCCAGCATATGATTTTGGTCTGTCAGGCAGGTGGTTCCGGCATATCCAGCAGGTGGTTCTGGCAAGCTCGGCAGGTGCTTCCGGTCTCTCCGGCACGTGGTTGTGGCATGTCTGAGAGATGGTTCTGGCATGCCCGGTAGGTGATTCCGGAGTCTCCAGAATGTGGTTCTGGCACCTCTGAGAGGTGGTTCTGGCATGCCCAGCAGGTGATTCCGGAGTGTCTGCCGAGTGGTTCTGGCGTAGCTGGCAGGTGATTTTGGCGTGTCTGGCAGGTGGTTCTGGCGAGTCAAGCAGGTGGTCCTGTCGTGTCCTGCAGGTGGTTGCGATCTGTCCTGGAGGTGGTCCCGGAGTGTCTGCCGAGTGGTTTTGGCGTAGCCGGCAGGTGATTTTGTCGTGTCCAGCAGGTGGTTCTGGGCAGTGGATCAGGTGGTTCCGGCGTACTCGGCAGGTGGTTGGATCGTGTCCAGCACATGGTTCTGGCATGTCTGAGAGCTGGTTCCGTCATGCCCGGCAGGTGATTCCGAAGTTTCCGCCAAGTGGTTCTGGCGTAGCCAGCAGGTGATTTTGGCGTGTCCGGCAGGTGGGTCTTGGGAGTCAAGCAGGTGTTCCCAGCGTGTCCTGCAGGTGGTTCTGGGCTGTCCTGGAGGTGGTTCCGGAGTGTCTGCTGAGTGTTTCCGGCGTAGCCAGCAGGTGATTTTGGCGTGTCCAGCATGTGGTTCTGGGGAGTGGATCAGGTGGTTCCGGCATACTCGGCAGGTGGTACCGGCGTGTCCGGAACATGGTTCTGGCAAGTCTGAGAGGTGGTTCCACCTGCCCGACAGGTGATTCCGGAAGGTGCACCAATTGCTTCTGGCATACCCGGCAGGTGATTTTGGTGTGTCAATTAGGTGGTTCTGGTGAGTCGAGCAGGTGGTTCCGGCGTGCTCGGCAGGTGATTCACGGGGGTCTGGCATGTGGTCTCGGTGTGTTCGGAGTGTGGTTCCGGCATATAAGGCACATGGTTCTGGCACATCTGAGAGGTGGTTCCGGCCGGCCCGACAGGTGTTTCCGGAATGTCCGCCAAGTGGTTGTGGGGTAGCTCGCAGGTGATGTTGGCATGACCGGCAGGTGGTTCCAGCAAGCCCGGCAGGTGATTCCAAAGTGTTCACCAACTGGTTGTGGCGTAGCCGGCTGGTGCTTTTGGCGTGTCCGGCAGGTGGTTCTGGCGAGTCGAGCAGGTGGTTCCGGCGTGCTCGGCAGGTGCTTCAGGTGTCATTGGCATGTGGTTCTGGCATGTCTGAGAAGTGGTTCTGGCATGCCCGTCACGTGATATCGGAGTGCCTGCCGAGTGGTTCTGGCGTAGCAGGCAGGTGATTTTGCATGTCCAGCGGTGGTTCCGGCGAGTCGCGCCGGTGGTTCCGGCGTGTCCAGCACGTGGTTCTGATCTGTCCAGCAGGTGGTTCTGGGGTGTCCGGCACGAGGTTCTGGTACGTCTGAGAGGTTGTGTTGGCATGCCCTTTACGTGATTCCCACTTGTCTGCCAAGTGATTCTGGTGTAGAGGGCAGGTGATTTTGGCGTGTCCGGCAGGTTGGACCAGTGATTCAAGCAGGTGGTTCCAACGAGTGTTTTCTGTGGTTACGGTCTCTCCGGGAGATGGTTCCGGCCTGTCCGGCACATGCTTCCAGCACTTTTGAGAGGTTGTGCTGGCATGCCCGGCAGGTGATTCTGGAGTGTCCGCCAAGTGGTCTGGCGTAGCCGGCAGGTGATTTTGGCATGTCCAGCAGGTGGTTCTGTGGAGTGGAGCAGGAAGTTCCGGCATTCTCGGCAGGTGCTTCCGCCGTCTCCGGCATGTGGTTGTGGCACCTCTGAGAGGTGGTTCCAACATGCCCTGCAGGTCAATCCAGAGTGTCCTACAAGTGGTTGTGGTGTAGCCGGCTGGTGATTTTGGCGTGTCCGGCAGGTGGTTCTGGCAAGTCAAGCAGGTGGTCCTGTCGTGTCCGGCAGGTGGTTCTGGTCTGTCCTGGAGGTGGTTCCGCAGTGTCTGCCGAATGGTTCTGGCGTGGCCGGCAGGTGATTTTGGCGTGTCCAGCAGGTGGTTCTGGGGAGTGGATCAGGTGGTTCTGGCATACTCAGTAGGTGGTACCGGCGTGTCCGGCACATGGTTCTGGCAAGTGTGAGTGGTTGTTCCGGCATGCCCGGCCGGTGATTACAGAGTGTTCGCCAAGTGGTTTTGGCATAGCCGGCAGGTGATTTTGCCATGTCCGGCATGTGGTTCCAGAATGTCAAGCTTAGGGTTCCGGCGTGCTCGACAATTGGTTCAGGCAGGTCCGGCAGAGGGTTCCGGTCTGTCCGGGAGGTGGTTCCGGCGTGTCCGGCATTGGTTCCGGCACGTCTGAGAGGTGGTTCTATCATGCCCGGCAAGTGATTCAGAGAGTCCACCACGTGGTGTTGGCGTAGCCGGCAGGTGATTTTGGTGTGTCCGGCAGGTTGTTAAGGCGAGTTGAGCAGGTGCTTCCGGCATGCCAGAAAGCTGATTCCGGTCTGTCTGGTAGGTGGTTCCGGCGTGTACGGCACGTGGTTCTGGTATGTCTCAGAGGTGGTTGCGCATTCCCAACAGGTGATTCCGGACTGTCCGCCAGGTGGTTCTCGCATAGCCAGCTGTTGATTTTGGCCTGTGTGGCAGGTGGTTCTGGTGAGTCGAGCAGGAGGCTCTGGCGTGCTCGGCAGGTGGTTCCGGCATGTCTGGCTGGTGGTTCTGGTCTGTCCAGTAGGTCGTTCCAGCATGTCCGGCACGTGCTTCTGGCACTTCTGAGAGGTGGTTCTGGCATGCCAGGCAGGTGATTCTGGAGTGTCGGGTAAGTGGTTCTGGTGTAGCCGGCAGTTCCTTTTGGTGTTTCCGGCACGACTGTCCTGCGAGTCAAGCAGGTGGTTCCGGCGTGCTTGGCAGGTGGTTCCAGTCTGTCCAGGACGTGGTTCCAGGGTTTCCGGCATGTGGTTCTGTTACGTCTGAGAGGTGGTTCCTGCATGCCTGGCAGGTGATTCCGGACTGTCCGTCAGGTGGTTCTCGCATAGCCAGCTGTTGATTTTGGCCTGTCTGGCAGGTGGTTGCAGCAAATCGAGCAGGTGGATCCGGCGTGCTCGGCAGGTGGTTCTGGCATGTCTGGCAGGTGGTTCCGGTCTGTCCGGTAGGTGTTTCCGGCGTGTCCGGCACGTGCTTCCGGCACGTCTGAGAGGTGGTTCTATCATGCCCGGCAGGTAATTCCAGAGAGTCCACCAAGTGTTTTTGGCGTAGCCGGAAGGTGATTTTGGCGTGTCCGGCATGTGGTTCCGGTCTGTCTGGTATGTCTTTCCGGCGTGTCCGGCACGTGCTTCCGGCACGTCTAAGAGGTGGTTCCGGCATGCGCGGCAGGTGATTCCGGAGTGTCCGCCAGGTGGTTCTGGCGTACCTGCCTGATGATTTTCCGTGTCCGGCAGGTGTTTCTGGCGAGTCGAGCAGGTGGGTCCGGAATGCTCGGCAGGTGCTTCCGGCGTCTCCGGCACGTGGTTGTGGTGTGTCTGAGAGCTGGTTCCGGCATGTCTGGCAGATGATTCCGGAGTGTCCGCCAAGTGGTTCTGCCATACCCGGCAGGTGATTTTGGAGTGTCAGGTAGGTGGTTCCGGCGAGTCGAGCAGGTGGTTCCGGCGTGCTCGGCAGGTGGTTCAGGCGGGTCTGGCAGGTGGTTTCCGTCTGTTAGGGGTGTGGTTCCGGCATCTCATGCACATGGTTCTAGCACGTCTGAGATGTGGTTCCGGCCAGCCCAACAGGTGTTTCCGCAGTGTCCGCCAAGTGGTTCTGGCATAGTTGGCAGGTGATTTTCGCATGACCGGCAGGTGGTTCCGGCATGCCCGGCAGGTGATTCCGGAGTGTTCGGCAAGTGGTTCTGGCGTAGCCGGCAGGTGATTTTGCATGTCCTGCGGTGGTTCCGGCGGGTCGATCCGGTGGTTCCGGCCTGTCCGGCAGGTGGTTGCGGACTGTCCGGCAGGTGATTCTGGGGTGTCCGGCACGTGGTTCTGGCACGTCTGAGAGGTGGTTCTATCATGCCCGGGAGGTGATTCCAGAGAGTCCACCAAGTGGTTTTGGCGTAGCCGGCAGGTGATTTTGGCATGTCCGGCAGGTGGTTCAGGCGAGATGAGCAGGTGGTTCCGCTGTGCTCGGCAGGTGCTTCCGGCATCTCCGGCACGTGTTTCTGGCACATCTGACAGATGGTTCCGGCATGCCCGAAAGGTGATTCTGGTCTGTCCGGTAGGTGGTTCCGGCTTGTACGGCACATGGTTCTGGTACGTCTCAGAGGTGGTTGCGCATGCCCAACAGGTGATTCCGGACTGTCTGCCACGTGGTTCTTGCATGTCTGAGAGGTGGTTCCAGCGTGCCCAGCAGGTCATCCCGGAGAGTCCTCCAAGTGGTTCTGGCATAGCCCGGAGGTGATTTGGGCGTGTCCAGCAGGTGGTTCCATCGTGCTCGGCAGGTGGTTCAGGCATGGCCGCCAGGTGGTTCTAGTCTGTCCAGTACATGTTTCCAGCTTGTGTGGCACGTGGTTCTGGTACGTCTGAGAGGTGGTTCCGCCATGGCTGGCAGGTGATTCCGGACTGTCCCCCAGGTGGTTCTGCCATAGCCAGCAGTTGATTTTGGCGTGTCTGGCAGGTGGTTCCATTGAGTCGAGCAGCTGGCTGTGGCGTGTTCGGCAGTTGGTTCTGGCGTGTCTGGCAGGTGGTTCCGTACTGTCCGATAGGTCGTTCCGGCATATCCAGCACGTGCTTCTGGCCCGTCTGAGAGGTGGTTCTGGCATGCCAAGCAGGTGATTCCGGAGTGTCAGGTAAGTGGTTGTGGTGTAGCCGGCAGTTCATTTTGGCGTGTCTGGCACGTGGGTCCTGTGAGTCGAGCAGGTGGTTCCGGCGTGCTCGGCAAGTGTTCCAGGCGTGTCCAGCAGGTGGTTCCAGTCTGTCCAGGATGTGGTTCCAGCGTGTCCAGCACGTGATTCTGTTACGTCTGAGAGGTAGTTCCTTCATGCCTGGCAGGTGATTCTGGACTGTCCACCGGGTGGACCCTGCATAGCCAGCTGTTGATTTTGGACTGTCCGGCAGGTGGTTCCGGCGAGTCGAGCAGCTGGCTGTGGCGTGTTCGGCAGGTCGTTCCGGCATGTCTGGCAGGTGGTTCCGTACTGTCTGATAGGTCGTTCCGGCATGTCCGGCACGTGCTTCTGGCACGTCTGAGAGGTGGTTCTGTCATGCCAGGCAGGTGATTCTGGAGAGTCGTGTAAGTGGTTCTGGTGTAGCCGGCAGTTCCTATTGGCGTGTCCGGCACGGGTGTCCTGCGACTCGAGCAGGTGGTTCCGGCATGCTCGGCAGGTCGTTCCAGTCTGTCCAGGACCTGGTTCCAGCGTGTCCGGCACGTGGTTCTGTTACGTCTGAGAGTTGGTTCCTGCATGCCTGTCCGCCAGGTGGTTCCCACATAACCAGCTGTTGATTTTGGCCTGTCCGGCAGGTGGTTCTGGCGAGTCGAGCAGGTGGTTCCGGCGTTCTCAGCAGGTGCTTCCGGTTTCATTGGCACGTGTTTCTGGCATGTCTGAGAGGTGGTTCCGGCATGCGCGGCAGGTGATTCCGGAGTGTCCACCAAGTGGTTCTGGCGTAGTTGGCAGGTGATTTTGGCATGACCGGCAGGTGGTTCCAGCAAGCCCGGCAGGTGATTCCGGAGTGTTCGCCAAGTGGTTCTGGCATAGCCGGCTGGTGATTTTGCATGTTCGGCAGTGGTTCCGGTGGGTCGAGCCGGTGGTTCAGGCGTGTCTTGCACGTGCTTCTGACACGTCTGCCAGGTGGTTCTGGCAAGCTCGGCAGGTGATTCTGGAGTATCCGCCTGGTGGTTCTGGCATACCCGGCAGGTGATTTTGGTGTGTCCGGCAGGTGTTTCTGGCGAGTCGAGAAGGTGGGTCTGGCATGCTCGGCAGGTGCCTTCGGAGAGTCCTCCAAGTGGTTCTGGCGTACCCCGCAGGTGTTTCTGGTGTGTCCGGCAGGTGGCTCTGGTGAGTCGAGCAGGTGGTTCCGGCGTGCTCGGCAGGTGGTTCAGGCAGGTCCGGCAGGTGTTTGCAGTCTGTCCATGACGTGGTTCTGGCATGCCCGCAAGGTGATTCTGGAGTGTCCACCAAGTGGTTTTGGCATAGCCGGCATATGATTTTGGCCTGTCAGGCAGGTGGTTCCGGCATGTCCAGCAGGTGGTTCCGGCGAGCTCGGCAGGTGCTTCCGGTCTCTCCGGTACGTGGTTGTGGCACGTCTGAGACATGCTTCCGGCATGCCCAGCAGGTGATTCCGGAGTCTCCGGCACGCGGTTATGGCACCTCTGTGAGGTGGCTCAGGCATGCGCAGCAGGTGCTTCCGGCATGTCCGGCACGTGATTCTGGTGTGTCTGAGAGCTGGTTCTGGCATGTCCGGCAGATGATTCCAGAGTGTCCACAAAGTGGTTCTGGCATACCCGGCACGTGATTTTGGAGTGTCAGGTAGGTGGTTCCGGCGAGTCGAGCAGGTGGTTCCGGCGTGCCCGGCAGGTGGTTCAGGCGGCTCTGGCAGGTGGTTTCGGTCTGTTCGGGATGTGGTTCCGGCATCTCAGGCACATGGTTCTGGCACGTCTGAGAGGTGGTTCCGGCCGGCCAGACAGGTGTTTCCGGAGTGTCCAGCAAGTGGTTCTGGCGTAGCTGGCAGGTGATGTTGGCGTGACCGGCAGGTGGTTCCAGCAAGCCCGGCAGGTGATTCCAGAGAGTCCACCAACTGGTTGTGGCGTAGCCGGCAGGTGATTGTGGTGTGTCTGGCAGGTGGTTCTGTGGAGTGGATCAGGAACTCCCAGCATTCTCGGCAGGTGCTTCCATGATCTCCTGCATGTGTTTGTGGCACCTCTGAGAGGTGGTTCCAGCATGCCCGGCAGGTGATACCGGAGTGTTCGCCAAGTGGTTCTCTCGTAGCCGGCAGTTGATTTTGCATGTTTGGCAGTGGTTCCGGCAGGTCGAGCCGGTGGTTCCGGCGTGTCCGGCATGTGATTCCGGAGTGTCTGCCGAGTGGTTCTGGCATAGCCGCCAGGTGATTCTGGCATGTCCAGCAGGTGGTTGTGGGGAGTGGATGAGGTGGTTCCGACATACTCGGCAGGTCGTACCGGCATGTCCAGAACATGGTTCTGGCCAGTCTGAGAGGTGGATCCGGCATGCGCGGCAGGTGATTCTGGAGTGTCCGCCAAGTGGTTCTGGTTTAGCCGGCAGGTGATGTTGGCGTGACCGGCAGGTGGTTCCAGCAAGCGTGGCAGGTGATTCTGAAGTGTTGACCAACTGGTTGTGGCATAGCCGGCAGGTGCTTTTGGCGTGTCCGGCAGGTGGTTCTGGCGAGTCGAGCAGGTGGTTCCGGCGTGCTTGGTAGGTGCTTCCGGTGTCATTAGCATGTGGTTCTGGCATGTCTGAGAGGTGGTTCCGGCATGCCCACCAGGTGATTCCGGAGTGTTCGCCAAGTGGTTCTGGCGTAGCCGGCCGTTGATTTTACATGTCCGGTGGTGGTTCTGGCGAGTCGAGCCGGTGGTTCCGGCGTGTCCGGAAGGTGGTTCCAGTCTGTCCGGGAGATGGTTCCGGCCTGTCCGGCACGTGCTTCAGGCACGTCTGAGAGGTTGTGCTGGCATGCCCGGCAGTGGATTCCAGAGAGTCCACCAAGTGGTTTTGGTGTAGCCCCCAGGTGATTTTGGCGTGTCCGGCAGGTGGTTCAGGCGAGATGAGCAGGTGGTTCCGACGTGCTCGGCAGGTGCTTCTGGCGTCTCCGGCACGTGTTTCTGGCACATCTGACAGGTGGTTCCGGCATGCCCGAAAGGTGACTCCGGTCTGTCCGGTAGGTGGTTCCGGTGTGTACAGCACGTGGTTCTGGTACGTCTCAGAGGTGGTTGAGCATGCCCAACAGGTGATTCTGGACTGTCCGCCACGTGCTTCTGGCACGTCTGAGAGGTGGTTCCAGCATGCCCGGCAGGTCATCCCGGAGAGTCCTCCAAGTGGTTCTGGCGTTGCCCGCAGGTGGGCGTGTCCAGCAGGTGGCTCCGGCGTGCTCGGCAGGTGGTTCTGGCATGTCTGGCAGGTGGTTCCGGTCTGTCCAGTAGGTCGTTCTGGCATGTCCGGCATGTGCTTCTGGCACGTCTGAGAGGTGGTTCTGGCATGCCGGGCAAGTGATTCCGGAGTGTCGGGTAAGTGGTTCTGGTGTAGCAGGCAGTTCATTTTGGCGTGTCTGGCACGCGCGTCCTGCAAGTCGAGCAGGTGGTTCCGGCGTGCTCGGCAGGTGCTTCCGGTGTCATTGGCATGTGGTTCTGGCATCTCAGAGAGGTGGTTCCGGCTTGCCCGGCAGGTGATTCCGGAGTGTTTGCCAAGTGTTTCTGGCATAGCCGGCAGTTGATTTTGCATGTCAGGTGGTGGATCCGGCGAGGCGAGCCGGTGGTTCCGGCGTGTCGGAAGATGGTTCCGGCCTGTCTGGCACGTGCTTTGGGCACGTCTGAGAGGTTGTGCTGGCATGCCCGGCAGGTGATTCTGGAGTGTCCGCCAAGTGGTTCTGGCGTAGCCAGCAGCTGATTTTGGCGTGTCCGGCAGGTGGTTCTGGGGAGTGGATCAGGAGCTTCCGGCATACTCGGCAGGTGGTTCCGGCGTGTCCGGCACATGGTTCTGGCACGTGTGAGTGGTGGTTCCGGCATGCCCGGCAGGTGACCCCGGAGAGTCCTCCAAGTGGCTCTGGCGTACCCCGCAGGTGTTTCTGGTGTGTCCGGTAGGTGGATCTGGTGAGTCGAGCAGGTGGTTCCGGCGTGTTTGGCAGGTGGTTCAGGCAGGTCCAGCAGGTGTTTGCTGTCTGTCCATGACGTGGTTCCGGCATGCCTGCAAGGTGATTCTGGAGTGTCCACCAAGTGGTTTTGGTGTAGCCGGCATATGAATTTGGCCTGTCAGGCGGGTGGTTCCGGCATGGCCAGCAGATGGTTCCAGTGAGCTCGGCAGGTGCTTCAGGTCTCTCCGGCACATGGTTGTGGCACGTCTGAGAGATGGTTCCGGCATGCCCGGCAGCTGACTCCGGAGTGTCCGCCAGTTGGTTCTGGCGTACCCGGCAGCTGATTTTGCCATGTCAGGTAGGTGGTTTTGGTGAGTCAAGCACGTGGCTCCGGTGTTCTCGGCAGGTGGTTCAGGCGGGTCTGGCAGGTGCTTTCCGTCTGTTCGGGGTGTGGTTCCAGCGTCTCATGCACATGGTTCTGGCACGTCTGAGAGGTGGTTCCGGCCGGCCCGACATGTGATTCTGCAGTGTCTGCGAAGCGCTTCTGGCGTAGTTGGCAGGTGATTTTGGCATGAGCGGCAGGTGATTCCAGCAAGCTCATCAGGTGATTCCGAATTGTTCACCAACTGGTTGTGGCGTAGCCGGCAGGTGATTTAGGCGTGTCCGGCAGGTGGTTCCGGCATGGCTGGCAGGTTGTTCCAGGCTGTCCGGTAGGTGTTTCCAGTATGTCCGGCACTTGCTTCCAGCACGTCTGAGAGGTGGTTCCGGAATGCACGGCAGATGATTCTGGAGTGTCCGCCGGGTAGTTCTGGCGTACCCGGCAGGTGATTTTGGCATGTCCGGCAGGTGTTTCTGGCGAGTCGAGCAGGTGTCTCCGGCATGCTGGGCAGGTGCTTCCGGCGTCTCCGGTACGTGGTTCTGGTGTGTCTGAGAGCTGGTTCCGGCATGTCCGGCAGATGATTCCGGAGTGTCCGCCAAGTGGGTCTGGGATACCCGGCAGGTGATTTTGGCGTGACAGGTAGGTGGTTCCGGCGAGTCGAGCAGGTGGTTCCGGGGTGCTCAGCAGGTTGTTCGGGCGGGTCTGGCAGGTGGTTTCCGTCTGTTTGGGTTGTGGCTCCAGCATCTCATGCACATGGTTCTGGCACATCTGAGATGTGGTTCCAGCCGGCCCAATAGGTGTTTCCGCATTGTCCGCCAAGCAGTTCTGGCATAGTTGGCAGGTGATTTTGGCATGACCGGCAGGTGATTCCGAAGTGTTCACCAACTGGTTGTGGCGTAGCCGGCAGGTGAATTTGGGTTTCCGGCAGGTGGTTCTGGCGAGTCGAACAGGTGGTTCCGGCGTGCTCGGCAGTTGCTTCCGGGGTCACTGGCATGTGGTTCTGGCATGTGTGAGAGGTGGTTCTGGCATGCCCGGCAGGTGATTCCGGAGTGCTCGCCAAGTGTTTCTGGCGTAGCCGGCAGGTGGTTTTGCATGTCCGGCGGTGGTTCTGGCAGGTCGAGCCGGTGGTTCTGGCGTTTGCGGCAGGTGGTTCCGGTCTGTCCGGCAGGTGGTTCTGGGGTGTCCGGCACGAGGTTCTGGCACATCTGAGAGGCTGTGCCGGCATGCCCCTCACGTGATTCTGGCTTTTCCCTCAAGTGGTTCTGGTGTAGTGGGCAGGTGATTTTGGCGTGTCCGGCAGGTGGGACCGGTGAGTCAAGCAAGTGGTTCCGGCGAGTGTTTCCTGTGTTTCCGGTCTGTCTGGGAGATGGTTCCAGCCTGTCCAGCATGTGCTTCTGGCACTTCTGAGAGGTTGTGCTGGCATGCCCGACAGGAGATTCCGGAGTGTCCGCCAAGTGGTTGTATCGTAGCCGGCAGGTGATTTTGCCATGTCCGGGATGTGGTTGCAGCGAGTCGAGCATGTGGTTCCGGCGTGCTCGACTGTTGGTTCAGGCAGGCCCGGCTGGTGGTTCCGGTCTGTCCGGGAGGTGGTTCCGGTGTGTCCGGCATGTGGTTCCGGCACGTCTGAGATGTGGTTCTATCATGCCCGGCAGGTGATTCCAGAGAGTCCACCAACTGGTTGTGGCGTAGCCGGCAGGTGATTTTTGCGTGTCCGGCAGGTGGTTCTGGCGATTCGAGCAGGTGGTTCCGGCGTGCTCGGCAGGTGCTTCCGGGGTCATTGGCACATGCTTCTGGCATGTGTGAGAGGTGGTTCCGGCATGCATGTCAGGTGGTTCCAGCGTGTCCAGAAGGTGCTTCTGGTCTGTCCGGGAGCTGGTTCCGGCATCGCCGGCACGTGGTTCTGACACGTCTCTGAGGTGCTTCAGGCGTGCCCGGCAGGTGATTCCAGGGTTTCCGCCAAGTGGTTCTGGCGTCACCGGCAGGTTATTTTGGTGTGTCCGGCACGTCTTTCCTGCCTTTTGGGCTCGTGGCTCTGGCTTGTAAGACAGATGCTTGTGGCATTTCTGGCCCCCGTTCTTTCATACTCCTCAGCTGGTTTCAGTGTTTCTGGCTCCTGTTTGTGGCATATCCAACAGTTGTTTACAATGTGTCTGGCATGTCGTTGTGCTATGTTTGGAATCTAGTTCCGTCATGTCATTGTGTGCGGCTGGCATGTTAAAGAGATGGTTCTGCAGTGTCAGAATCGCTGTTCCACTGTGTCTGGCAGGTGGTTACAGGTGGTTCTGGCATGCAACGTGCGTGCTTCTGGTATGCCTGTTGGGTCATACTGGCATGAATGTGTGGCCCTTTGAGAGTGTGCGGAGGGTGTTTTTGGCATGTCTCCCGGGGTTTTCTGGCACATAAGGGGCATGATTCCTTTTTATACGTCAGGTGAGTTTGTTCTCAGCTTCCTAAAGAGATGGAAGGAAGATGGTCTGTGGCTTGTGGCCCCTTGAGGCATGGAGCCAATGCATGGTGCATTCCAATCTAGAGCAATGGAGGGCATGGCTGAGAGCAAAAGGGTCTTTCTGACATAGCTGCATTCTGACACTCTCTCCACCGGTGCACAATGGTGTTTGGAAAAAGGCTTACAGTCTATCGCCTCCTGAGCAGGTGGATGCTCAATCATTTGGGACTCAGCCCAGTTGCTTCAGGGGAAGATGTAGGCATTTCGTCTGAGCAAGGTTGGCAAGGTAGAACTGTGGCAGAAGCAGAAGTCCTAAAGCGGCGAGTTAAGGGCTGGGAATAAATGGCGTTTGAGCTGCCTTTGTATGAGAGTTTCCTCGTATGCTGTACAGCACTGTGGAAAGCGAGTTCTTTCTCAGCTTCCTAAAGAGCTGGAGGCAAGACAGTTTATGGCTTGTCTCCCATTGAAGGAAAGAGGCAGTGCTTTGTGCCTTCCACCTGCAGAGCAATGGAGGGCATGGCTGAGAGCCAAGGGTTCTTTCTGCCATTGGTGCTTTCTGATAACCTTCAGGGGTGGTGCCAGTGCCTTTTGCCTCCTACCTCTAGAGGAATGAAGGGCAAGACCAAGAGTAAAGGGACTTTCTGAAATTGGTGGTTTCTGACACTGCCCCAACCATTGCTCAAGGGCGCTTGGTTAAAAGCCTATTGTCTGTCTCCTCCTCAGCATGTGGACCCACAATCATCCAGGCCTCGTCCCTGTTGCTCTAGGGGAAGATGTAGGCCTTTCGTCTGAGCAGGGTGGGCAAGGTGGAAATCTGGCAGAAGCACAACTTACAAATCGGCAAGTTAAGCGCTGAAAAGAAACGGAATATCAGCTGCCTTTGTATGAGATGTTGCCAGGACACAGAAAGAGCACTGTTGAAAGGGAGTTCTTTCTCAGCTGTCAGAAGAGATGGAAGGAAGATGGTCTGTGGCTTGTCGCCCCTTGAGGGGTGGAGCCAGTGCATTGTGCATTCCACGTCTAGAGCAATGGAGGGCACGGCTGCCTGCAAAGGGGTCTTTCTGACACAGCTGCTTTCTGACACTCTGTCCACCAGTGGACAATGGTGGTTGGAAAAAGGCATACAGTCTATCGCCTCCTAAGCACGTGGACGCTCAATCATTTGGGACTCAGCCCAGTTGCTTCAGGGGAAGATGTAGTCATTTTGTCTGAGCCGGGTTGGCAAGGTGGAACGCCTGAATGACCTGCTGGGCACACCTTAAGCACCTGCTGGATAGGCCAGAAGCAGCTGCCGCACACGCCAGAACCAGGTGCCAGACACAAGTGAACCACCAGCCAGACATGCCAGAAACACCTTCTGGACATGCTGGACTATCTGTTGCGCATGCCAGAACCACCTGACGAACACGCCTGAACCACCTTCCTGACATGCAGGAACCACCTCCTGGATGCACCGGAACCATCCGTTGGACATGTTGGAACCACCTGTTGGACATGCCAGAACCAGGTGCCAGACACACCAGAACCACCTGCTGGACACTCCAGAACAACCTGACAGACGTGCCTGAACCATCTTCCTGAGACACTAGAACTACCTGCTGGAAGCACCGAAACCACCTTCTGGAGACACCAGAAACAGGTGCCTGTCACGCCTGAACCACCTGCCTTATACCCCGGAACCACCAGCCAGAAATGCCAGAACCAGGTGTGAGACTCACCAGAACCACCTGCAAGATGTGCTGGAACAAGATGCCAGACACATCTGAACCACATGCCAGAGAAGACTGAACTACATGCCAGATATGCCTGAATCACTTGACGGGCATCCAGAACCACCTGCCGGCCATGCCTGCACGACCTGCCAGATAAGCTGGCACCAGGTGCTGGACATGCTGGAACCACATGATGGGTATGCCGGAATCACCTGCCGGACATGAGTGAACCACCTGCAGGATACTCCAGAAACAGGTGTCGCACACACCAGAACCTGGTGCTAGACACGACTGAACCACCTGCCAGACATGAAGGAACCACTTTCTGGACATGCTGGAACCACTCCTCAGACATGCTGGAACAACCCGCAAGACACGATGGAACCAATTTCTGGACACGCCAGAACCACCTGTCGGATACGCCAGAACCAGGTGCTTGCTTCCCTGAAAGTACCAGCCGGATACAGCAGAACCATGTGCCGGACACACTGGAATCACCTGCTGGACACGCCAGAACCACCTGCCGAATAAGCCAGTAACAAGTGCCACACACGCTGGAACCAGGTGCCAGATATGCCTGAACCACCTGCCTGACATGACTGAACTACCTGCCAGACATGCTGGAACCACCAGCCTGACCTGCCAGAGTCACCCACCGGACACTCAGGAGCCACCCACCACACATGCTGGAGTTGCTTTCTGGACATGCTGGAACCACATGCCAGACACACTGAAACCACTTGCTGGATTCGACAGAATCAGGTGGCAGAAAAGCTGGAACCAGGTGCCGGACACGCCTGAACCACCTGCTGGACATGCCAGAATCACCCACCAATCATGCTTGATCCAACTGCCAAACAGGCTGGAGCCACCACTCAGACTGCCAGAGCCACCTGCCTGACATGCCATAAGCACCTGAATGACACGCAGGAAGCAACTGTTGGATACTGCAGAACCAAGTGCCAGATACCCAGAAGCCACCTGCCAGATACACTAGAACCAGGTGCTGGACATGCCAGAACCACATGCCTGACATGCCAGGACAACCTGTTGGACATGCTGAAATAACCTGCCAGATATGCCTGAACCAGGTGCCAGATACGCTGGTAACACCTGCTGGACATGTTGGAATCACCACATGGATATGCTAGAACCAGTCACCACAGACGCCAGAACCACCACCCTGACATGCTGGAACCACCTGCCAGACATGCCAGAACCACCTGCCGGACATGCTGGAATCAGGTCCTGGACATGGCAGAGCCACCTCCCAGACGTGCCAGAAGCACCTGCTGGAAGCTGCAGAAACAAATGATGGACACTCCAGAACCAGGTGCCGGACATGCCGGAACCACCAGCCAGACAACCCTTATCCCAACCGCCTGACATGCTGGAACCACAGGCCAGTCATACAGGAATGACGTGCTGGACACGCCAGAACCACATGCTGGACAGGCCGAAAACATCTGCTGGAGAGGCCTGGACCAGCTGCCAGACACACCAGAATCACCTACTGGACATGCCTTAACCACCTGCTGGACATGCCAGATCCACCTTCTGGACACGCCAGAACCAGGTGACAGACACACCAGAACCACCTGCTGGACATGCCTTAACTACCTGCCAGAAATACCAGAATCACCCCCCAGACACACAGGAACCAGGTGCCAGACATGCCAGGACCACCTGCAGGACACACCGGAACCAGGTGCTGGACATGCTGGAACCATATGCTGGACACTATGGAACCATCTGTTGGATACAACGGAATCAGGTGCCAGACATGCTGAAACCAACTGCTGGACGCGTCAAAATCACCTGCCGGATATGCCAGAACCAAGTGCCGAACATGCCAGAACTGCATAACAGACACACCGGAACCACCTCTCGGATATGCCAGAACCAGGTGCTGGACATGCCAGAACAACCTGCCGGACATGTAAAAATCACCTGCATGATACTCCAGAACCATGTACCTGACATGCCAAAACCACCTGCCAGACATGCCAGAACCACCTGCTGGATATGCCAGAAACAGGTGCAGCACATGCTGGAACCAGGTGCGAGACACGACTGAACCACCTGCCAGTTGTGCCAGAACCAGGTACTGGAGTCCCCAGAACCACCTGCCGACATGCCAGAATCACTCACTGGACACGCCAAAACTAACCGTAGGTCATGCTGGAACCACTCACTGGATATGGCAGAACAAGATGGCCATTATGCCCGAACCGTGTGACAGACATGCCTGAACCACTCCATAGACATGCCTGAATCACTCGCCAGACATGGTTGATCAACCCTCCAGACACGCTGGCACAACCAGCCGGACCACTGGAACCACCTGCTGGACATGTCAGAACCAACCACCAGATAACATGGAACCACCTTCTGGACATGCCACAACCACCTGCATGACATGCTGGAACCACCTGAAGGACATGCCGGAACTACCTGCCACACATGCCGGAACCACCTGCCACACATGCCTGAACCAACTGCCAGACCTGCAGGAATGACCTGTCAGATACAATGAAACCAGATAATGGATACCCTGAAGCCACCTGCCTGATATGCCAGAACCATGTGCTGGAAACTCTGGAACCAACTGATGGACATGCTGGAACCACCTGTTGGATACACCAGAAACAGGTGCTGCACACACCAGAAAAAGGATCTGGACATGACTGAACCACCTGCCAGACAACCCTGATCCACCTGATGGACACGCTGGAGGCACAGGCCAGACACGCCGGAACCACCTGCTGGACACTTCAGAACCACCCTCCTGACATGCCAGAACCACTCCCCGGAAACGATGGAACCAGGTGTCAGACATGCCAGAACCACCTGAGCCATGTGCCGGACAGTCTGGAACCACGTGCCGGACATGCCAGAAGCACTTGCTTGACACACCGGAACCACCTGCTGGACACACCATAACAACTTGCTGGACATGCCGAAATCACATGTGGGATACACTGGAACCAGGTCCTGGATACCCTGGAACCAACTTTTGGACATGCCGGAACCACAAGCCAGACACACCAGAACCACCACATGGACACACCAAAACCACCCACTGGACATGACAGAATAAGGTCCCGGATATGCCAGAGCCACCTCCTGGACACGCCAGAAGCAGCTGCCTGCTATGCCAGAACCATGCTCCGTATACACTGGAACAACCTGCTGGAAATGCTAGAACTTCCCACCAGAAACGCTGGACCCACCACTCAGACACACTGGAACCACCTGACAGACACACCGGAATCAGGTCCGTGAGACACCAGAACCACCTGCCGGACACACCAGAAACGGCCGCTGGACACACCTGTCGACGAAAATAATCCATAGTCAATCTATAAATGAAAAATTGGGAGAGTTTATTCTGAGCTGAAATCTGAGGACCATGGCCCAGGGTCTTTCTTCCCAAAGGAAGAAAGGGCTCCAAAGAAGTGGGGTGCACAGAGTGGTTATATACCCCAAGAGAGGATGTTTCACATGGGATTGAAATGTCCCTTTTACAATAGTCACAAGACTGCTCTGTCAGCACAGCAATTGATGAAAATAGAAGGTAGGTCTTCTGTCTCAGTGAACACAGCAGGGTGGCAGTCTGTTGTCTCAAGCTGGGTGGTCACAGGTGAGCTGGGTGGTCAAAGGTGAGTGCAGCAATCAGTTCCTAGCCTAAGGAAAGATGCTTATCCTCAAGGAAATGCCAATGGGGGGGAAGTTACACCTTTATCTCAAGGGCCTTTGTTCTTGCCATAGGAAATGTTTTAAAGCAGATATACAATGCATGCCCAATGGCCACAGTCAGGCCCTTTTGGAAAAGACAAAGTCAGGCCAAATTAGGTTTATACCAAATGGCTTCCTCATATGCTTCAATATATCCTATTGCTTGCCATTTTTATTTATCACACCTGAACCACCCGCTGGACACACATGAATCACCTGCCAGACAAGCTTGATCCACCTGCCATACAGGCAAGAACCACCAGTCGGACAACAAGAACCACATGCCTGACATGCCATAACCACCTGCTGGACACGCCAGAACCACCTTCCTGATATGCCAGAATCACTCCCCGGACATGAGAGAACCACCTTCCTGACATGCCGGCACTGCACCCAGGACATGGAGTAAGCACCCACAGGACACGATTGACACATCAGCCAGACACCATTCATCCACTTGCTGAACACAGCTGACCCAACCCCTGCACACACTGGAATCACCTTCCAGACATGCCTCAATCACCCACAGGACATACTGGAACCACCTGCCAGACATGCTGGAACCACCAGCCAGACATGCCGGAACCACCTCCTGGACATGCCAGAATGAGGTGCTAGACACAATAACTACCTGCCAGATACACTGAAATCACCTACAGGATATGCCAGAATCAGGTGCTGGACACATCAGAACCATCTGCAGGATACGCCAAAATCACATGCCAAATACTCCTGAACCAGGTGATGGATATGCTGGAACAACCCATTGGACATGCTGGAATCACCACACGGACACACCAGAACCACATGCTTGACACTCCAGAATCAGTTCCAGGACACGCTGGAACCACCAGCCAGACACCCCAGAACAACCAGCCCGACACAGTGGAATCACCTGCCGGACAAGCCAGAACCAGCACCTGACATGCTGGAACCACCCACCTGACATGCCAGAACCACCTGCTGGAGATGCCAAAATCACCTGCTGGATATGCCAGTACCAGGCCACTTATACGCAGGAACAACCTGCCAGACATGCCGGAACCACCCACTGTATGCCAGAATCAGGTCTGGGACATGCTGGAACCACTTGCTGGACAGTCTGGAACCACCTGCCCGACAAGCTGGAGTCACCCACTGGACACCCCAGACCCAACTTCCAGACAGGCCGGAAGCATCTACCAGACACGCCGGAACCCACTTCCGGACACACTGGAACCACACCAGACACACTGGAACCACCTGCCAGACATGCCAGAATCACTTGTCAGATACGCTGGAATCAGGTGCCGAATATGCTGAAACCACCTGTGGAATACGCCAGAGCCGGCTGACAGAAACACTGGAACCAAGTGATGGGAACGTCTAAATCACCTACCTGATATGCCGGAACCATGTGCCAGACACCCCAGAACCACCTGCCGGAGACGCTGGGACCACCAGCCAGATATGCCGGGAAGAGGTGCAGCACAGGCTGGAACCAGATGCTGGACACGTTGGAACCACTTGCTGGACATGCCCGAGCCACCTGACGGACATGCAAGAACCCCCCACCAGAAGCTATGGGACCACCACCCGCACACGCCAGAACCACCTGAAGGACAACCATTATCCACCCTCCAGACACCCGGAAACACAGGCCAGACATGCCGGAACCAACTGCCAGAAACATCAGAACCACAAGTTGGATATGCCTGAAGCAGGTGCCAGATATGCTGAAACCACCTGCCAGATATGCCGAAACAAGGTGTGGGACAAGCCTGAACCAACTGTAGGATATGCCTGAACCAACTGACAGACACTCCGAAAACCCTTGCCTGGCACGCAGGAACCACCTGCCAGATATGCCGGAACCAGGTGATGGACACAATGGAACCACCACATGGACACGCCAGAACCACCCACCGGAAACACCCGAACAACCCACTGGACACGACTGAATCACCCTCCGGACACCCCTAAACCACCCGCCAGAGACGCCTCAACCACCCACCAGACATGTCTGAAACATCCACCGGACACACCTGAACAAATCCCTGGACACACCTGAATAACCTGACGGACATGCTTGATCTACCCTCCAGACACAATGGAACAACCTTCTGGACCACCAGAACCACCTGCCGGACATGCTGGAACAAGGTGCAGGACATGCAGGAACCACCTGCCAGCTATGCTAAAGCCACCTGCCAGATGCACCCGAACCAGGTACCAGAAATACCAGAATGACCTGCTGGACATGCCGATACCACCTGTTGGATATGGGAGAACAGGTGCCGCACAGGCCGGGAACAGGAGCCGGACACATATGAACCACCCGCGAGAGAAGCCTGAACCACCTGCCAGTCATGCCTGAACCACCTACCAGACATGCATGATCCACCTGAAGGACACACCGTAACCACATCCCAGACATGCCAGAATGACCTGCTGGACACTCCAGAACCATGTGTTGGATATGCTGGAACAGGGTCCCTGATAAGCCAGAGCCACCTGCCAGACAGGCCTGAACCAAGTGCCAGACAGGCAGGAACCACCTGCCGGACATGCTAGAGTCACCACACAGACAAGCCAGAACCACCTGCTGGACACGCCAGAACCTGGTGCTGGACACACTGGAACCAACCCTTGGACAACCCTTATCCACCTGTGTGGCATGGCAGAACCACAGGCCAGATGTACAGGAAGGACACGCTGGACATGCCAGAACCACGTGCTGGAGATGCCCAAAGCACCTGCTGGAGAGGCCTGAACCAGCTGCCAGATACACCAGAACCATGTCGTGGACACCCCAGACCATGTGCAAGACACACACAAATCACCTGTTGGACAAGCCTGAACCAAGTGCCGGACATGCCAGAACGACCTGCCATACACGCCAGAACCACCTGTCAGACAATCATGAATCAAGTGCCAGACATGCCTGAACCACCTGCCGGACATGCCAGAACCAGCTGCCAGATGCACGGGAACCACCCACCGGACACACCCGGGCCACAGTGGGTCATGCCCAAAGCACCTGGCAGACACACCCAATCCACCTTTCGGGCACCTCAGAACCACATTTCAGAAACACCTGGACCACGAGATGGCCATGGATGGACCATGTGCCAGATGCACCTGGATCACCTATTGGACACACCTGAATAACTTGCCAGGCTGCCAGAACCACCTACCGACATGCCAGAGCCAGGTGCTGGACATGAAAGAAACACCTGCCAGAAGCACTGGAACCACCTCCCAGATATGCCAGATCCAGGTGCCTATAAGTCCAGAAACACCTGATGGGCACACCAGAGCCAGGTGCCAGACGTGGCAGAATCAACTGCCTGATATGCCAGAACCACCTGTTGGACATACCTGAACCACCTGCTGGAAACAATAGAACCACCTTCCAGACACGCCCCAAAAACATGCCAGACATGCCAGAATGACCTGACAGATACGCTGGGACCATGTGCTTGACACGCCAGAACAGGTGCCAGACACACCTGAACCACATGTTGGACAAGCCTGAATCAAGTGCCGGAAATGCCTGAACCACCTGCCAGGTATGCCAGAACAGCCTGCTGTGAGCACCAGAACCACATCATAGATATGCCAGAACCAGGTGCCTGTAAGACTGGAAACACCTGATGGACACACCAGAACCAGGTGCCGGTCATGGTGGAACCACCTGCCTGATACACTAGAACCACCTGCCGGACATGCTGGAACCAGGTGCCAGGCACTCTGGAACCACCTGCAAGACACGCTGGAACCAGCTACTGGACAAGCCTGAACCACATTCCAGACGAGACTGAGCCACCTGCCAAATACCCCTGAACCACTTGATGGACAGTCCAGAATCACCTGTCAGACAAGACTGAACCACCTGCCAGATAGGCCAGAAACAGGTGCAGTACATGCCAGAACCAGATGCCAGACATGTCGGAACCACCTGCTGGGCATGCAGGAACCACCAGATGGGCACCACAGAACCACTCGGACACAATGGAACCACCATCTGCACACGCCAGTCGCACCAACAAGACAACCCTTATCCACCCAGAAGACATGCAGGAACCAACTGCCAGACATGCGGGAAGCACCCACCGGACACATTGGAACTGCCTTACAGACATAGCAGAAACTCATGCCAGACATACAGGAAGCCCCTGCCTGAAACGCCAGAACCACCTGAATGACACGACAGTACCACCTGCTGGATATGCCAGAAACCAGTGTCACATACGCCGAAACAAGGTGCTGGACATGAGTAAACCACCTACAGGACACCCTGGAGCCACAGGCTAGATACACCAGAAACAGGTCTCTCACATGCCAGAACCAGGTGCCGGACATGCCACAACCAACTTCCGGACATGCCAGAACCATCTGGTGGACCTGCCAGAGCGACCTACCAAACACGCTGGAACAGGTGCTGGACACACCAGAACCACAGGCCAGACATACTGGAAGGACACTCCAGACATGCTGAAACCACTTGCCGGACACACCTGGATCACCTGCTGGGCACCCTCAAATCACCTCCCGGAAAGGCCTGAATCAGCTGCCAGACACACCGAATCCATGTGCCAGTCACGCTGGAACCACCTCCCGGACATGTTGAAATCACCTGCCTGATACACTGGAACCATGTGCTGGACACGCTGGAACCACCTACCTGATATGCCAGAAAGGTGCAGCACACGCTGGAAGCACATGCCAGACACGTCGGAACCACCTGCTGGACACGCCAGAACCACCAGGCGGACATGATGGAACCACCACTGGGACATGACAGAACCATCCAGAGGACAACCCTTATCCAACAGCCAGACACGCCAGTACCAAAGGCCAGACATGCTGGAAGGACACCCCAGAGAGGCTAGAAACACCCACTGGACACACCCGGACCTCCTGCCAGACCCACACAAAGAACCTGCTGGACATGCCTGAACCACCTGCCAACTTGTGTGAACCACCTGCTGGACACGATGGAACCATCTGCCTGATATGCGAGAAAATGGTGTCACACATGCTGGAACCAGGTGCTGGAAACGACTGAAGCACCTGCTGGAAAAGCCTGAACCACCTACTGGACATGCCGGAACCACCTTCCTGATGCTCTGGAACCATCTGGTGGGCATGCTGGGACCACCTGCTGAGTGCCGCCAGGTCCAGCTGCCGGATAAGCCAGAACCACCTGCTGGACATGCCGGAACCACAGGCCAGACATACTAGAAGGACACACTGGACATGCCAGAACCACTTGCTGGAGACACCTGGACCACCTGCCGGACATGCCAAAAGCACCTCCTGGAAATGCCAGAATCAGCTGCCAGATACTCCAAAATCACCTTTCAGATACGTCAGAACCACGTTTCAGAAATGTCTGGATCATGGGATGTCCATGCCTGGACCATGTGCCATATGCACCTGGACCAGCTGACAGACATGCCTGAACAACCTGCCGGACACATCAGAACTACCTGATGTACATACTGGAACCATCCACCAGAAATGCCTGAGCCACCTGCCTGAAACGCTGGTACCAACTGCCAGACACATTGGAACCACCACCCGGACACTCTGGAACCACCTGTCGGAGACGCCAGAATGAGGTCCCAGACACGCCAGAATCACCCACTGGACATGAGGGAACCACTTTCCAGACACACCTGAACCACCCGCCGTACAAGCCGGAACCATGTTCCTGACACACCGGAACAACCTGCCAGACACGCTAGAATCACCCTCTGGACATGCAGGAAGCAAGTGCCGGACACGCCAGAACCTCAACCCAGGCAGGGTAAAACCACCAAATGGACACAACAGAATCAGGTCCAGGACACGCTGTAGCCACCTGCCAGACACACCAGAATCAGCCTCCAGACATGCGAGAACCAACTGCTGGACCTGCCAGAAGCACCCAACGGACATGTTGGAACCACCTTCCAGACATACCAGAAACTCATGCCAGACACTCAGGAACCCCTTGCCTGACATGCCGGAAACACGTGAATGACATGCTGGTACAACCTGCCAGACATGCCGGAACAACCTGCCAGCCAAAAATGAACAACCTGCCAGAAAAGACTGAACCACCTGCCGCATATGCCTGAACCAATTGACGGACACTCCTGAACCACATGCGGGCATGCCGGATCCACCAGTCAGACATGCCAGAATCAGGTGCCAGACATCCTGGAACTACCCTCCAGACAGGCCTGAACCACCTCCTGGACATTCCTGACCCACCTGCCAGACATGCTGGAAACACCTTCCAGCCGTGATGGAACCATCTGGTGGACAGTTCGGAACCACATGCAGGACTCACCAAAATCACCCGCCAGACACTCTGGATCCAAGGGCTGGACATGACTGAACCACCTGCTGGAAATGCTGGAACCACCTCCTGGAGATGCCAGAAACAGGGGTCACACACGCCAGAACCAGGTGCCAGACACAACTGAACCACCTGCCAGACATGCCTGAGCCACCAGCCAACCATGCCATAACCATCATCAGGATGTGCTGGAAATATCAGGTGGACATGCCAGAACCACCTGCAGAACATGCCAGAGCCGGGTGCTGGACACGCCGGAAGTGCCTGTTGGACACAACGGAACCACCTGCCAGAAACGCTGAAATCACCTGCCAGATACACCGGAACCAGACACCTTATATGTCAGAACAACCAGCCATACATGCCAGAACCACCTGCCGGACACACTGGAGCAACCACTCAGACAGGCCGGAAGCACCCGCCAGACACGCTGTAACCAAATGCAGGACACCCTGGAAGCACCCACCAGAGAATCCGGAACCACCTTCCAAACGTACCAGAACCACATGCCAGGCACACAGGAACCACCTCCCAGACATGCTGGAGCCAACTGTCAGACACGTCAGAACCACCACAAGGACATTCTGGAACTACCCACCAGAGACGGCAGAAGCAGGTCCCAGCACGCTGGAAGCAGCTGCCTGACATGCTGGAAACACCTGCGGGAACTGCCAGAATCGGGTTGGTGGTTTTGGCATGTCTGGGTGGTGGTTCTGGGGTGTCTGGCAGGTTTTTCCAGGACATGATTCTGGCGTATCTGACAGGTGGTTTCACCATGTCTGGCACCTGGTTCTGCCGTATCTGATAGGTGCTTCCTGTGTGTCCGGTGCCTGGTCCTGGCATCTCCGGCACGTGGTTCCAGAGTGTCCAGGTGGTGGTTCTGACGTTTCCTGCTGTAGGTTCCAGCGTGTCAGGCAGGTGGTTCAGGCGTTTCCAATTGATGGTTCTGGTATGTCCAGTGGGTAGTTCTGGCATGTCGGGCAGGTTGTTCAGGAGTGTCTGTCACCCGGTCCAGGTGCATCCGGCACATGGTCCAGACATGACCATCCCGTGGTCCAGGCATTTCTGAACGTGGTTCTGAGGTGTCCGAAATGTGGTTTCGGTGTGTCTGGCATGTGATTCAGTCCTCTCTGGGAGATGCTTTGGGGGTGTCCAGAAGGTTGTCCAAGTGTGTCCGGCAAGTGGTTCCGGCATGCCTGGCATGTCTTTCCAGTATGTCTGGCCTGTGTTTCTGGCGTGTCCAGAAGGCGGTTCCAGCGTGTCTGACACCTGGCTCCAGCATGTTCGGCAGGTGCTTCCAGCCTGTCCAATAAGTGGTTCCAGCGCATCCTGAAGGTGGTGATGACGTGTCTGGAAGGGGGTTCAGGCTTGCCTGGCAGGTGGTTCAGTCATTTCTAGCACTTGGTTCTGGCATGTGTAACACCTGTTTGAGGCATATCTGGCAGGTGGCTCCAGCGTGTCCAGCAGGTGGTTCTGGTACGTCCAGCACCTGGTTCTGGTGTATTCGGCAAGTGGTTTCAGTGTATCTGGCACTCGGTTCCAGCATATCCAACAGGTGGTTCTGGCGTGTCTGGCAGTTGCTTCCTGTGTGTCTGGCATGTGGTTCAGGTGCATTCGGAAGGTGGTTCTGGTGTGTCCAGTGGGTGCCTCTGGTGTGTCTGAGTGGTGGGTCTAGTATGTCTGGCAGGTGTTTCCAGTATGTCTCGCGGGTTGTTCCAGTGTATAAGTGGCCTGGCTCTGGTCAGTCAAGCAGGTTGTTCCGGCATGTCCAGCAGTTGGTTCAGGCATGTCCAGCAGGTGGTTCAGGTCTGTCCGGAATGTGCTTCTGGCGTGTCCGGCACCTGGTTCTGGCATATCTAACAGGTGGCTCTGGCGTGCCCGGCATGTGTTTCTGGACCGTCTGTCAGGTGGTTCAGGCATATCCAGCAGGTGTTTCAGTCTTGTCTGGCAGGTGGTTCAGTTTTGTCTGGCATGTGGTTCCAGCATATCTGGTGGGAGATACTGGCTTGTCATTCAGGTTGTTCCGGCGTGTCAGGCAGGGGGTTCCTGTGTGTCTGGCATGAGTTTCCGGTATGTCCAGAAGGTGGTTCCAATGTGTCCATTGGGTGATTCAGGTGGGTCTGGCAGTTGGTTCTCACATGTCCAGCAGGTGATTCCGGCGTGTTCAGCAGGTGGCTATGGCATGTCCGGGACCTGATTCCGTCATGTCCGGTTGCTGGTTCTGGCGTGTCCAGCATGTTATTCTGCCCTGTCCTGAAGTTGGTTCTGGCGAATCCAGGACCCGGTTTTGGTGTATCCACCAGGTGATTTCGGCATGTCCGGCAGGTTGTTCCAGTGTGTCTGGCTGGTAGTTCAGCCATGTTTGGAGAGTGGATTAGTTCGGTCCAGCAGGCGGATCAATTGAGTCTGGCAGTTGGTTGCAGTGTATCCGGGGGTGGTTCCGACATGTCCAGAAGGTAGTTCTGTTGTTTCAGGCAGGTGGTTATGACATGTCTGACATGTGGTTCGTGCAAGTGTGGCAGGTGGTTCAGGCGTGTCCAACTAGTGGTTCTGGCGTGTCGGGCACTTGCTTCTGGCATGCCTGGCATGTGGTTCTAGAATGTCTCTAAAGTGGTTCGGGCTGCTCCAGCAGGTGTTTCTGGCTTGTCTGGCAGCTGCTTCAGGCATGTATGGCACCTGGTACTGGACTGTGCTGGACCTGTTTCTGGTGTATCTAGCTGATGGTTCTGGTGTTTCTGGGAGCTAGTTCAGGCGTGCCCAGCACATGGTTTCAGCCTATCTGACAGGTGATTTGGACATGTGTGGCAGGTGTTTCTGGCATGTCCTGCACCTGGTTCTGGCGTTTTCAGTAAGTGGTTTCATTGTATCCAGCACCTAGCTCCAGCATATCCAACAGGTGGTTCTGGCATGTCTGGCAGGTCATTCTTGTGTGGCTGGCATGTGGTTCAGGTATGTTCAGAAAGTGGTTCTGGTGTGTGCGGTGTGTGCTTCTGGTGTGTCGGGGAGTTGGTTTGGGCATGTCTGGTGGGTGATTCTGGCGTGTCCAGCAGGTGGTCCTAGAGCGTCCAGCAGGTGTTTGAGCTGTGTCCCGGATCTGATTCTGGCATGTGTGGTGCATGGTTCCGGCATGTCTGAGTGGTGGTTCCAGTGTGTCCAGGAGGGGGTTCAGGCGACTCAAGCATGTGTTTCCAGCGTGTCAGGCAGGTGGTTCAGGAGTGTCCAGCAGGTGTTTCAGGCCTTTCCAGAAGGTGGTTCTGACGTGTCTGGCAGTTGGTTCCAGCATGTAAGGCAAATGGTTCAGAAGTTTCCAGTGGATGGTTCTGGTATTTCTGGCAGGTAGTTCTGGCATATCTGTCAGCTGGTCCAGTTGAATCTGGCATATGGTCAAGGCATGGCCATCCCGTGGCCCAGGCATTTCTGAAATGTGGTTCTGACATGTCTGAAAGGTGGTTTGGGCATGTCAGGCACCTGATTCAGGCCTCCCTGGGAAATGCTTTGGTGGTGTCCAGCAAGTGGTCTGGGTGTGTCCTGCAATAGGTTCTGGTGTATCCCGCATGTCCTGCCAGTATGTCTGGCCTGTGGTGCTGGCATGTCCAGCAGGTGGTTCCAGTGTGTCTGACACTTGGCTCTGGTGTGTTCAGTAGGTTGTTCTGGCACGTCAACCAGAGGGCTCCAGTGTGTCTTGAAGGTGGTTATGGGGTGTCCGGCAGGTGGTTCACTCATGTTTAGCAGGTGGTTCAGGCTTGTCCAGTAGGTGGTTCAGTAGCGTCCAGCACCTGCTTCTGGCATGTGCAACACTTGTTTCTGGCATATCAGGGAGGTGGCTCCATCGTGTCTGGCAGGTCTTCAGTCATGTCCAGCAACTTGTTTTGGTGTGTGCAACAACTGTTTCTGATGTATCTGACAGTTGGTTCCAGCGTGCCTGGCAGGTGGTTCACACAAGTCTGGTGGTTCAGGCGTGTCCAGCAGATGGTACTGGCATGTTGGGCATCTGGTTCCAGTGTTCCCTGCATGTGGATCCAGAATGTCAGACTACCTGCAGCACAAGTTGGAACCACCATCCAGACATGCCTGAACCACCTGCTGGACACACCACAACCACCTGCTTTTCTCACCAGAGCCCCTGCTGCACATGTCACAACCAGGTGCCGGACATGCCAGAACCACCTGCTGGTCAAGCTGGAACCACCTGCCAGGCATGTGGGAACTAACCGCCAGAAACCCTGGAAGCACCATCCAGACACCTTGGAACCACCACACAGACATGCTGGAACCACCTGCCAGAAAAAACTGAACCACCTGCCAGACAAGACTGAACCACCTGCCGGATATGCGTGAACCACTTTATGGACACTCCACAACCACATGCCAGGCATGCCACAACCACCTGTCAGATATGCTAGAACCAGGTGCTGGACCCGCCGCAACCACCTGCTTAACTTGCTGGTACCACCTGATGGACACACCAAAATCACCTGGCAGATATGCTGGAGCCAGGCCCCTTATATGCCAGAACATCCCACCATACATACCTGAGCCACCTGCCAGACACAATGTATCCACCATTCAGACATGCTGGAACCACATGCCAGACACCCCAGAACCAACAGCTAGAGATGCCAGAAGCACATATCGGGTACACAGGAACCACTTTCCATACGTACCAGAACCACATGCCAGACACACAGGAACCACCTGCCAGATATGCCAGAAACACCTGTGGGAACCGGTGGAATCACCCGCCGGACATGATGGAACCACCTTCTGGACACGCCAGAACCACCTGACTGGCACCCCAGAACCACCTGCTGGATAAGAAGGAAGAATCTCCTGGACATGCCTGAAGCACCCCCAGATATGCTGCAACAAACCACTGGACATGACTGATCCACAAGCTGGACAGCACAGATCCACCCAGCAAACATGGCTGAACCACCTGGCAGACACACTGGAACCACCTGCCTGACTCACTGGAAACACCAGACAGACACACTGGAACCACATGTGAGATACAATGGACCCAGTTGCCGGACATCATGAAACCACCTGCTGGGTACACCAGAACCAGGTGCCGGACATGCCAGAACCACCTGCCAGACAAGCCAGAACCACATGCCAGACACACAGGGAACACCTGCTGTACATGACAAAACCACCTTCTGGACACACCAGAATGAGGTCCTGAATATGCCAGAACCAACTTCCACACAGGCTGGAAAAACCTGCCATACATGCCGAAATCACCTTCCAGACACAACGGAACCACCACCCAGACATGCTGAAAACCACATGACATGACGGAATCAGGTCCCAGACACGCCATAGCCACCTTCTGGACATGCCGGGATCACCTGCCGGACATGCGGGAACCAACTGCCATACACCCCGGAAGCACCCACTGGACATGTTGGAACCACCACACAGACATGCTGGAACCACCAGCCACACACTCTGGAACCAACTGCCAGACGTGCCAGAAGCACTCACCAGACACGCAGGAGCCACCTTCTGAACATAACAGAACCACATGCCAGACACACCTGAACAACCTGCCAGACATGCCAGAACCACCTGTTGGATATGCCGGAACCAGGTGCCGGACATGGTGAAACCTGGTGCCCTAAGGCCAGAACCACCTGCTGAACATGCTGGAACCCCAGGCCAGACATACTCGAAGGACATGCTGGACATGCCAAACCACTTGCCAGAAACACCCAGACAACCTGCCGGCACGCCTAAAGCACCTCCTGAGAGGACTGAATCAGATGCCAGACACACCCAAACCATCTTTCGGACATGTCAGTACCACGTTTCAGAACAGCCTGGACCACGGGATGGCCATGCATGGACCAGGTGCCGAATGCACCTAGACCAGCTGACAGACATGCCTGAAAAACCTGCCGGACATGTCAGAACTACCCACCAGACATACCAGAACCATCCACCGGAAACGCCTGAACCACCTGCCTGACACTCTGGAACCAACTGCCAAACATGTTGGAACCACCACCTGGAAACTCTGGAACCACACCCAGAGATGCCAGAATCAGGTCCTGAAAATGGCAGAAGCACCTGCCGGACACAATGGAACCAGATGCCTGACATGCCAGAACCACCGGCTGGACACACCTGAACCCCCTGCCAGACTTGCATGAACCAACAGCTGGACACACTGGAACTACCTGCCAGATAACCCAGAAACAGGTTTCACACTCACTGGGACCAGGTGATGGACATGACTGAACCAACTGCCAGACAAGCCTGAACCACCTGCTGGACCTGACTGAACTACATATAGGACACGCTGGAACTACCTTCAGGACGGGCCAGAACCATGTGGTGGACATGCCAGAACCACCTGCTGAACACACTGGAGCCAGGTGCCAGACACACCAGAACTGCCTGCTGGACATCCCAGAACCAAAGTTGAGGCATTCTGCAAGGACACCCCAGACATGCCAGAACCACTTGCCGCACACACCCGGACCACCTGCCAGGCACACCCAAAGCACCCACTGGGGAGGCCTGAATCAGATACCAGTCATGCCCAAACCACCTTTCGGACACAACAGAACCACGTTTCAGAAATGCCTGGAACATGGGACGTCCATGCCAGGACCATGTGCCAGATGCAGATGGACCAGCTGACAGATATGCTGGAACAACCCACCGGACACACCAGAACTACCCAACAGACATACCGGAATGATCCACCTGAAATGCCTGAATCACCTGTCTGACATGCTGGAACCAACTGCCAGACACGTCTCAACCACCACACAGACACTCTGGAACCACACACTGGAGACACTAGAATCAGGTCCTGGGCACATCTGAACCACTTTCTGGACATGCCGGAACCACCACCCAGACATGCCGAAACCTCTATCCGGCATCATGGAATCAGGTCCCAGACATTCCGTAGCCACCTGCTGGACACGCCAGAATCACCCACCGTACATGAGGGAACCAACTGCCGGACATGCCAGAAGCACCCAACTGGAAACACGGGAACAACCTTCTGAACATAACAGAACCATGTGCCAGACATACCTGAACCACCTGCCAGACACACCAGAACCATCTGTTGGATAAGCTGGAACCAGGTGCTGGATACACTGAAACCACCTGCTGAATATGCCAGAACCAGGTGCCGGACACTGCGGAACCTGGTGCCCTAAGGTCAGAACCTCCAGCTGGACATGCCGAAATCACCTGCCAGATAATGCTGGAACCAGGCCCCTTATACACCGGAACAACCTGCCACACATGCCAGAAACACCCCCTGGACACACAGGAAACCACCACTCAGACACACTGGAACCACCTGCCAGACACGCCAGAACCAACTGCCGGACACACCAGAAGCACCCACCAGACACACCGGAACCACCTTCCAAATGTACAAGAACCACATACCATACACGAAGGAATGACTGGCCAGACACGCCGGAGGCACCTGCCGGATACGCTGGAACCACCTGCAGGAACCGACAGAATCACCCACTGGACACGATGGAACCAACTTCCGGACACACCAGAACCTCCTGGCTGTCACGCTGGAACCACCTGCCAGACATGACAGAACCACCTTCTGGACATGCTGGAACCACCTGACTGACGTGCCAGAACCACCTGCCCGACAGACCAGAAACACCTCCTGGACCTGCTGGAACCATCTGCTGGATGCCCCAGGAACAGGTCCAGCACAGGCCAGAACCAGGAGCCAGACAAGCCTGAAGCAGCTGCAGGACAAGCCTGAACCACCTGCTGCACCAGCCTAAACCACTTTCCAGACATTCCGGAACAACATGCAGGGCATGTGGCAACCAGGTTCCTGACATGCCAGAACCACCTGCTGGACACATCTGAACCACCTGCCAGAATTGCATGAACCAACTTCTGGACACGCCTGAACCAACTGCTGGATATGCCAGAAACAGGTGTTGCACATGCCAAAGCCACGTGCTGGACACGACTGAAACCCCTCCAAGAGATGCTGGAACCACCTGCCAGACACCCCAGAACAGGTATGCACATGTCGGAACCAGGGGCTGGAAATGACTGAACCAACTGCCGGAAACCCTGAACCCTGAACAGCTCGACACGACTGATCCACTTGTTGGATAGCAGTGATCCACCTGCCAAACATGGCTGAACCACTGGCCTGAAATTCCAGAACCACCTACCTGAACCCCGGAACCAGGTGCTGGACACCGTGAAACCACCTGCTGGATACAGGAGAACTGGGTCTCCGACACCTCAGAACCACCTGCCGGACAAGCCGGAACCACCTTCAAGATGTGCCGGAGCCATCTGGTGGACATGCAGGAATGACCTGCCTCATACACAGGAGTAAGGTGCCGGACAAGCTAGAAGTGCCTGCTGGTCACAGTGGAACCACTGGCCAGGCATACTGGAAGGGCAAGCCAGATATGCCAGAAACATTTGCCGGACACACCCGGACAACCTGCGGGACTCGGCGGAACCAGGTGCCGGATACCGTGAAACCACCTGCTGGATATGCCAGAAGCTTGGGCTGGACATGTCAGAAACAACTGCCAGACATGGCAGAACCAACTGTCGGACACTCTGGAAACACCCACCAGACATGCCAGAACCACCTTCCAAACATACCAGAACCACATGCCAGTCACACAGAACGACCTGTCAGACACACTGGAACGACCTGCCAGACACGCTGGAACAACCTGCGGGAACTGGCAGAATCACTGGCTGGACATGACAGAACCACCTTCCAGACATACCGGAACCACCTGACACCCCAGAACCACCTGCCAGACATGACAGACATAACCACTTTCTGGACAGGCTGGAACCAACCCCAGATATGCTGCAACCAACCACTGGACACAACTGATCCACCTGCGGGACAGCACTGATCCACCTGCCAAACATAGCTGAACCACCAGACGGAGACTCCAGAACCAGGTGCTGGACATGCAAGAACCACCTGCTGGACAAGGCAGAACCACCTGTCAGACACGCTGGAACAACCTGCTGGACACACTGAAATCATGTGCCAGATACACCGGAACCAGGTCCCATATACGCCAGAACCAACTTCTGGACAGGCCAGAAAAACCTGCTGGACATGCCAGGAGCACCACCCGGACACACAGAAACCACCAACCCGACACAAAGGGATCAGGTCCCGGACACTCCAGAATCAGCCTCCAGACATGTGGGAACCAACTGCCGGACACCGCTGAAGCACCAGTGGACACGTCGGAACCACTTTCAGACATACCTGAAACTCATGCCAAACACAGAGGAACCCCCTGTCTGACACGCTGGAACCACCTGAATGAAATGCTGGTACCCCTGGCAGGACATGCCAGAACAATCTGCCAGACAAAGCTGAACTAGCTGCCAGACAAGACTGAACTACCTGCCAGATACTCCTGAACCACTTGACAGACAATCTGGAACCACATGCTGGGCACATTGGAACCACACATCATATATACTAGAACCAGGTGTCAGACGCACCAAAACCACCTTCTGGACAGGCCTGAACTTCCTGCTGGACACGCCTGAACCACCTGCTTGATTTGCTGGAACCACCTGCCGGATATGCCGGAAACCAGGCACATTATATGCTGGAACAGCCCAACGGACATGCCAGAACCAACTGCCAGACAAACTGGAACCACAACTCACGCATGCCAGAACCACCTACCAGACAGGCAGGAACCAACTACTGAACACACCTGAATCACCCACCGGACATGACAGAACCACCTTCCGAATGTAACAGAACCACATGACAGACACACCTGAACCACGTGCCAGACATGCCAGAACCACCTGTTGGATATGCTGGAACCAGGTGCCAGACATGGCAGAAACTGGTGCCCTAAGCCCAGAAGCACCTGGTGGACATGGCTGAACCACCTGCCAGACACGTTGGAATCACGTGCCAGATATGGTAGAAATAGGTGTCGCACACACCAAAACCAGGTGCTGGACATGACTGAAACAACTGCAGAACACGCCAGAAACAGATCCAACACAGGCCGCAACCAGGTGCCTGACAACCTGGCAGCTGCTGCAGGACTAGTTTGAACCACCTGCTGGACCAGCCTGAACCACTTTTCAGACATTAAGGAACCACATGCCGGGTGTGGGGGAACCAGGTGCCTGACATGCCAGAACCACTGGCTGGACACGAATGAACAACCTGCCAGAATTGCATGAACCAACTGCTGGACACGCCAAAACCACCTGACAGATATGCCAGAAGCAGGTGTTGCACATGCCAGAACCATGTGCTGGAGACGACTGAACCAACTGCTGGACAAGCCTGAACCACCTGCTGGAGATGTTGTAACCACCTTCAGGATGGGCCTGAAACATCTGTTGGACATGCCAGAACCACCTGCTGAGCACCCAGAGCCTGGTGCTGGACATGCAGGAACCACCTGCTGGACATCCTGGAACGAAAGTCCAGATATTCTGGAAGGACACGCCGGACATGCCAAACCACATGCCGGAAACACCAGGATCACATGCCAGACACCCCGAAAGCACCCCCCGGAGAGAACTGAATCAGATGCCGGACACGTCCAAACCACATTTTGGACACATCAGAGCCACGTTTCAGCAATTCCTGGACCATGGGACGGCCAAGCCAGGACCATGTGCCAGATGCAACTGGACCAGCTGACAGACATGCCAGAAACACCTGCCAGAAACACCGGAACTACCCTCTGGACATACCGATACCATCCACTGGAAATGCCTGAACCACCTACCTGACACACTGGAACCAACTGCTGGACACATCGGAACTGCCACCCAGAAACTCTGGAACCATGCACTGGAAATGCCAGAATCAGGTCCCGGACACGCCAGAAGCACCTGCCCAACAGGCTGGAACCATCTGCGGGAACTGGTGGAATCACCCACTGGACAAGAGGGAACCACCTTCCAGACATGCTGGAACCACCTGACTGACACGCCAGGACCACATGCTGGAAATGATGGAACCACCTTCTGGAAATGTCAGAACCATCCCTGGATATGCTGCAATGAACTGCTGTACACGACAGATCTACCTGCTGGACAGCACAGATCTACCTGCCAAACACAGCTGAACCACTGGCCAGACTCACCAGAACCACCTACTTGACACCGCAGAAACACCTGCCAGACATGCTGGAACCACCTGCCAAACACACCAAAATCACCTGCCAGATATGCCAGAAACAGGACCTGAATATGCCAGGCCCAACTTCCAGATGGTCCAGAAAAACCTGCCGTACTTGCCAAAATCATCTGCCGGGCATGCCAGAACCACCACCCAGACATGCCGAAACCACCAACCAACATGACGGAATCAGGTCATGGACACACTGTAGCCACCTGCCGGACCTGCCAGAATCACCCACCTGACATGCAGGAACCAATGGCCGGACACCCCGGAAGCACTCACCAGACACGTCAGAACCCCCACACAGTCATGTTGGAACCACCAGCCACACACGCCAGAACCAACTGCCGGACATGCTGGGAGCACCCACCAGACACACTGGAACCACCTTCCGAACATAACAGAACCACATGCCAGACACAGCTGAACCACCTGCCAGACATGCCAAAACCACCTGTTGGATATGCAGGAAACTGGTGACAGATACACTGAAACCACCTGCTGAATATGCCAGAACCAGGTGGCGGACACAGTGGAACCTGGTGCCCTAAGGCCAGAACCACCTGCTGGACACGCTTAAAACACCTGCCAAATTGCGTGAACCATCTGCTGGACATGCAGGAATCACCTGCCAGATATGCTAGAAAAAGGTGTTGCATGCGCCGAAACCAGGTGCTGGACATGACAGAAGCACCTGCAGGACACACTGGAGCCACCTGCTGGATATGCCAGAAATAGGTGTAACACACGCCGGTACCTGAAGCTGGACATGATTGAACCAAGTGACGGACAAGATTGAACCACCGGCTGGACATGTGGTAACCACCTTCAGGAGGACATGCCAGAACCATCTGGTGGACATGCTGGAACCACCTGCTGAACAGGTCAGAACCTGGTCCCAGACATGCTGGAACCACCTGCTGAACATGCTGGAACCCCAGGCCAGACATACTCAAAGGACACATGAGACATGCCAAACCACTTGCCAGAAACACCCAGACAACCTGCCAGACAGCCCCAAAGCACCTTCTGGAGGGTACTGAATCAGATGACTGACACACCCAAACCATCTTTTGGACACGTCAGAACCACGTTTCAGAAATGCCTGGGCCACAGGACACCCATGACTGGACCATGTACCAGATGCACCTGGACCAGCTGACAGACACGCCTAAACAACCTGTCAGACATGCCGGAACTACTCGCCAGACATACCAGAACCATCCACCAGAAACGCCTGAACCATCTACCTTACACACTGGAACAACCTTCAGGAAGCGCCGGAACCATCTGTTGGACATGCCAGAATCACCTGCCGAACATGCTGGAGCCAGGTGCCAGACACGCTGGAAACGCCTGCTGGACTCATTGGAACCACCACCCGGAAACCCTGGAACCAAACCTGTGGACACCAGAATCGGGTCCTGGACACACCAGAAGGACCTGCCGGACACGCTGGGACAACCTGTGGGAACCACCAGAATCTCCCACCAGGCATGATGGAACTACCTTCTGGATATGCCGGAACCACCCCCAGACATGCTGCAACCATCTGCTGGACATGACAGATCCACCTGCTTGACAGCACTGATCCACCTGACAAACACGTCTGAACCACTGGCCTGACATGTCAGAACCACATGCCTGACACTCTGGAACAACCTGACAGACACGCCGGAACCACCTGTCAGTTACAGTGGAACCAGGTCCTGGACACAGTGAAACCACCTGCTGGATATGCCAGAACCAGGTGCCGGACACACCAGAACCACCTGCGGACAAGCCAGAACCACCTGCCAGAGACGCCAGAGCAACCTGCTGGACACACCAAAATCACCTGCCAGATATGGTGGAACTAGGTCCAGTGTACATCAGAACCAACTTCTGGAGAGGCCAGAGAAACCTGCCAGACACACCGGAACCACCACCAGGACATGCAGCAACCACCAACATGACATGAGAGAATCAGGTCCCGGACATGCTGGAATCACCCACCAGACATGCAGGAACCAACTGCATGCAGGACACCCTGGAAGCAACCACTGGACATGTTGGAACCACCTTCTGGACATACCACAAACTCATGCCAGACACACACGAACGCACTGCCTGACACACTGGAAGCACCTGAATGACACACCAGTACTACTGGCAGGACATACTGGAACCACCTTACAGACAAAGCTGAACCACCTGAGAGATAAGACTGAACCACCCACCAGATACGTCTAAACCACTTGATGGACAATCTGGAACCACATGCTGGGCATGCTGGAACCACATGGTAGATATGCCAGAGCCAGGTGACAGACCTGTCAAAACCACCTTCTGGGCAGGCTTGAGCCACCTGCTGGACATGGCTGAACAACCTGCCGGACATGCCACAACCACCTGCTTGACTCGCCGCATCCACCGGCCAGACACGCTGAAATCACCTGTCAGATATGCTGGAACCAGGTCCCTTATATGTTGGAACAACCCAACAGACATGCTGGAAGCACCTGCTGGACACAGTGGAACCACCACTCAGACAAGTCAGAATCACCTGCCAGACACACCAGAACCAACTGCTGGACATGCTGGAAGCACCCTCTGGACATGCCAGAACCACCTTACAGACATACCACAAACTCATGTCAGACACACAGGAACTCCCTGCCTAAAATGCTGGAACCACCTGAATGACACACCAGTACCACTGGAAGGACATACCAGAACCACTTGCCAGACAAGACTGAACCATTTGCCAGATACACCTGAACCACTTGATGGACATTCCAGAACCACATGCTGGGCACGCCAAGACCACCTGCTGGACATGACACAACCTCCCACCCAACACACCAGAACCAACTGCTGGACACCCTGGAGTCACCGACTGGTCATGCCGGAAAAACCTTCCAAATGTACCAGAATCACATGCCAGAAAGACCTGAACCACTTGTCAGACACGCCAGAACCACATGTTGCATATGCCGGAGCCAGGTGCCAAATACACTGAAATGACCTGCCAAATATACCAGAACCAGGTGCAGGACGTGGCAGAAAAACCTGCCGGACACATCCAAATCTGATATGCCGAAACCATGTGCCGGACACGCTGTAATCATCTGCCACATACACCAGAAACAGGTCCAGCACAGGCCGGAAGCAGGTGCCGGACAAGCCTGCAGCTGCTGTGGGACTGACCTGAACCAGCTGCTGGACCAGCCTGAACCACTTTACCAACATTCCGGAACGACATGCCTGACACGCCAGAACTAGGTGCCCGACAGGCCAGAACCACTGGATGGACACACATGAACCACATGCCAGACTTGCATGAACCAACTGCTGGACATGCCGGAACCACCTGCAAGATATGCCAGAAACAGGACATGCCGGAAGCAGGTGCTGGACACGATGGAACCAACTACTGGACAAGCCTGAACCACCTGGTAGACATGACTGAACTAACTACTGGACATGCCAGAACCACCTTCAGGATGTGCCAGAACCATCTGGTGGACATGCAGGAACCACTTGCCAAACATGCCAGGGCCAGGTGCCAGACACACCGGAAACGCCTGTTGGACATCCCAGAACCAAAGTCAAGACATTCGGGAAGGACATGCCAGACATGCTGGAACCACTTGCCAGACACACCCGGACCACCTGTCACACACCACCAAAGCCCCTCCCAAAGAGGCCTGAATCAGATGCCAGACACATCCAATCCACATTTTGGACATGTCAGAACCTCTTTTCAGGAATGCCTGGACCACAAGATGGCCATGCCTGGACCATGTGCTAGATGCAACTGAACCAGCTGACAGACATGCCTGAACAAGCTGCCAGACACACTGAAACTACCCACCGGACATACCAGAACCATCCATTGGAAATGCCTGAATCACCTGCCTGACACATTGGAACCAACACTGGAAACGTTGGAACCACCACATGGACACTGTGGAACCATGCACTGGAGACACCATAATCAGGTCCAGGATATGCCAGAAACACGTGCCGGGAATGCTGGAACCACCTGAGGGAACAGGCAGAATCACCTGCTCGAAACGATGAAAGCAACTTCCAGACATGCCAGAACCACCTGCCAAACACGACAGAATCACCTTCTGGACACACCAGAACCACCCCTGGATAAGCTGCAACCAACCGCCGGACATGACTGATCCCCTTCCTAGACAGCACTGATCCACCTGACAAACACGGCTGAACCACTGACCAGACACACCAGAACCATCTGCCTGAAACCCCTGAAATACCTGCCAGACATGCAGGAACCACCTGTCGGATACAGGGTAACCAGGTGCTGGACATGCCAGAACCACCTGCTGGACAAGCCAGAACGACCTGACAGACCTGCTGGAACAACATGCCAGACACTCCAAAATCACATGCCGGATACACTGGAACCAGGTCCTGAATATGCCAGAACCAACTTCTGCATAGGCTGGTAAACCCTGCTGTACACACTGAAATCACCTGCCAGACATGCTGGAACCACCAGCCAGACATGCCAAAACCAGAACCCAACATGACAGAATCAGGTCTCAGACATGCTGTGGCCAAATGCCAGACATGCTGGAATCTCCTGCCGGACATGCGGGAACCAACTATCAGAAACCCCAGAAACAACTACTGGACACGTTGGAACCACCACACAGACAGGCTGGAACCACCAGCCGCACACGCCAGAACCAACTGCCGGACACTCCGGAAGCACGCACCTTACACCCCAGAAACACCTCCCGAATGTAGCAGAACCACATGCCAGACAAACCAGAAGCACCTGCCAGACATGTCAGAACCACCCTTTGGATATGCCAGAAACAAGTGCCAAATATGCTGAAATCACCTGCCGAATATATCAGAACCAGGTGCTGGACATGCCAGAAACCCCTGCCAGACACCCAGGAATCACCTGCCGGATATGTCAGACAAAGGTGTAGCACACGCCAAAACCAGGTGCTGGACACAACTGAACCACCTGCCAGAAATGCTGGAGCCAACTGCCGGAAACAGGTGTCACACACGCCATAACCAGGTGCTGGACACGACTGAATCAAGTGACACGCAAGCCTGAACCACCTGCTGGACATGCCATAACCACCTTCAGGATGAGCTGGAACCAGCCTCAGACATGCTGCAACCAACCGCCGGACATGACCGATCCACCTGCTGGACAGCACTGATCCACATGCCAAAGAGTTCTGAACCACCCGCCAGACATGCTGGAACCACCTGCCTGCCTCCCCGGAACCACCTGTTGGATACAGCAGAACCAGGTGCCAGATACTGCAAAACCATCTGCTGGATATGCCAGAACCAGATGCTGGACTTGCATAAACCACCTGCCGGACTCGCCAGAAACAGGTGTCATACATGCCAAACCCAGGTGCTGTAGACGATTGAACTACATGCTGGACACGCTGGAACCACCTGCAGGATAAGCCAGAAACAATTGTCACAGACGCTGGAACCAGGTGCTGGACATGACTTAACCACCTGCTGAAGAAGCCAGAACCACCTGTTGGACACAGGTTCACCACCAGCCAGACATGTCGTAACCACCTTCAGGATGCACCAGAACCATCTGGTGGACATGCAGGAATGACCTGCCACCCATGCTGGAGCACGTTGCCAGACAGGGTAGCACCACCTGCTGGTCACGGGGGTGCCAATGGCTGGACGTACTTGAAGGACAAGCCAGACATTCCAGAAAATCTTGCCGGACACTTCCAGACGACCTGCAGGACTCAGTGGAACCAGGTGCCAGACACCAGGAAACCACCTGCTGGATATGCCAGAAGCTGGTGCTGGACATGCCAGAACCACATGCCAGACGAGCCGGAACCACCTGCCAGACACACCAGGACAACTTGCCAGACATGCCAAAATCACATGCCAGATACACTGGAACCAGGTCCCAGATACACCAGAACCAACTTCTGGACATGCCTGAAAAACCTGCTGGAAAAGCCAGAACCACCACCCAGACAGGGAGAAACCCCAAACCGACATGACAGAATCATGTCCTGGACATGCCACAATCACCCTCCAGACATGTAGGAGCCAACTTCCAGACACCCTAGAACCTCCAACCAGACACATAGGAACCACCTTCCAGAAATACCAGAAGCTCACACCGGACACACAGGAACCCCCTTCCTGACATGCTGGAAGCACTTGAATGACACACTGGCACCACTGGCAGGACATGCCAGAACCACCTGCCAGACAAATCTGAACCACCTGCCAGAAAAGACTGAACCACCTGGCTGATACTCCTAAACCACTTGACGGAAAATCTGGAACCACACACCAGGCACACAAGAACCACATGCAAGACACACCTGAACCAACTGCCAGACACACTGGAACCAACTGTTGGATATCCTAGAATCAGGTGTCAGGTGCACCGAAACCACCTTCTGGACAGGCCTGAACCACCTGCTGGACACACCTGAACCACCTGCCAGACACTGCAATCACCTGCTTGACTCACCAGAACAACCTTCTGGACACCCTGAAATCACATGCCGGATATGCCAGAACCAGGCCCCTTATACACCAAAACACCTCAACAGACATGCCAGAACTACCCCCGGACACAGTGGAACCACCACTCAGACATGACAGAACCACCTGCCAGACACGCAGGAACAAACTTCCTGACACGCTGGAAGCTCCCACCAGACATGCCGGAACCTCCTTCTGAATGTATCAGAATTACATGCCAGACACACCTGAACCACCTGCCAGACACAGGAAGCACATGTTGGATATGCCGGAACCTGGTGCCAAATACACTGAATCCACCTGCCTAATATGTCAGAACCAGGTGCTGGACATGGCAAAAACACCTGCCAGACACGTCCAAATCACCTGTTGGATAAGCCAAAACCATGTGCCAGACTCACCAGAACCACCTCTCTGACATGCTGGAACCACCTGCTGGACATGACGGAACCACCTTCTGGACAAGCTGGAACAACACCCGGATATGCTGCAACCAACCACCGTACACAACTGATCCACCTGCTGGACAGCACTGATCCATCTGACAAACATGGCTGAACCACGGGCCTGACACACCGGAACCACCTGCCTGACACCCTGGCAACCCCTGCCAGACACGCCAGAACCACCTGTCAGACATGACAGAACCAACTTCTAGACACGCTGTAACCACCTGCCAGAGGCGCCAGAACCACCAGTCAGATATTGTGAAACCAGGGGCCAGACGCCATGAAACCATCCGCCAGATATGCCAGAACCAGGTGCCGGACACACCAAAACCACCTGCCAGACAAGCCGGAACCAACTGCCAGACACGATGGAAACACCTGCCAGGCAAGACTGAACCTCCTGTTGGATACATGTGAACCACTTGATGGACACTCCAGAACCACATGCCGGGCACACCCGAACCACCTGTCAGATATACCACAACCAGGTGCCAGACTCACTGAAACCACCTGCTTGACTTGCTGGACCCATCTGCAGGACACGTCAAAATCACCTGTCAGATACTCCGGAACCAGGACACTTATACACCAGAACAACCCACCAGACATGCCTGAACCACCTGCCACACACTGAAACCACAATGCAGACACACCAGAACCACCTGTGAGACATGCCAGAATCAAGTGACAGACACACGTGAAGCACACACCGGACAGGCCGGAACCACCTTCTGAACGTACCAGAACCACATGCCAGTCACACAGGAACAACCTGCCAGACACACCGGAACCACCTGCGGTAACCAGCAGAATCACCCATCGGACACGATGGAACCACCTTCCAGGAATGCCGGAAACACCTGACTGACAACCTGGAAGCACTTGCTGGACACAACAGAACCACCCTCTGGACACGCCAGAGCCACCCCTGGATATGCTGCAACCAACTGCCAAACATGGCTGATCCACCTGCTGGACAGCCCTGATCCACCCACCAAACATGGCTGAACCACCAGCCAAATGAGCCAGTACCACATGCCTGACACCCTGGAATCACCTGACAGACACACTGGAACCACCTGTCAGATACAGTAGAACCAGTTGCTGGACACCATAAAACCGTCTGTTGGATATGCCAGAACCAGGTGCCGACCTGCCAGAACCACCTGCCAGACACACCAAGACAGCCTGCTGGACATGCTGAAATCACCTGCTGGATACTCTGGAACCAGGTCTCGGATATGGCAGAACCAATTTCAGGACCACCCAGGAAAACCTGCCAGACATGCTGGAACTACCACCCGGACACACAGAAAGCACCAACCCAACATGATGTAATGAGGTCCCAGACATGCCAGAATCACCCTCTGGAGAAATGGGAACCAACTGCTGCACACCCCGGAGGCACCCACTGGAGACGTCGGAAACACTTTCAGGACATAATGGAAACTCATGTCAGACACACAGGAACCCCCTGCCTGACACTCTGGGACCACCTGAATGACATGCCGGTACCACTGGGAGGACATGCTGGAACCACCTGCCAAACAAAGCTGATCCACCTTTCAGACAAGACTGAACCACTTGCCGGATATGCCTGAACCACTTGACGGACAATCTGGAAACACATACCAGGCACGCCAGAACCACATGTCAGATCTGCCAGAGCCAAAAGCTGGACACGACAAAAACACCTTCCGGACAGGCCTGAATCACCTGCTGGACATGCTTGAACCAACTGCCGGACACACCGCAAACACCTACTTGGCTTGCCAGAACCACCTTCCAGACATGTTGAAATCTACTGCTGGATATGCTGGAACCAGGCCCCTTATATGGTGGAACAACCTGACAGACATGCCGGAACCACCTCTCAGACACGCCAGAACAACCCGCCAGACATGCTGGAAACAATGGCCAGAGACGTTGGAAGCATCAACCAGACATGCCATAACCACCTCCCGAAAATCCCAAAGTCACATGCCAGACACACCCGAACCACCTGCCAGACATACCAGAACCACCAGATGGGTGTACTGGAACCAGCTGCCAAATACACTGAAACCACCTGCTGAGTATGACAGAAACAGGTGCCCAACATGGTAGAAACACCTGCTGGACACGTCAAAATCACCTGTCAGATACACCGATTCCATATGCTGGACATGCTGAAATCATCTACTGGACATGCCAGAAACAGGCCTAGCACAGGCTGGAACAATGTGCTGGACAAACCTGCAGCTGCTGAAGGGCTAGGCTGAACCACCTGCTGGACCAACCTGAATCATTTTACAGACATTCTGGAACCACATGCTGGTCACACTGGAACCAGGTACCTGACACGCCAGAACCACCTGCTGGACATGCTGGGAACAGTTGCTGGACACGACTGAACTACCTACTGGACATGCCAGAACCAAGTTCAGGATGTGCCAGAACCATGTGGTGGAAATGCTGGAAGCACCTGCCGAACAGGCCAGAGCCAGGTGCTGGACACACTGGAACCACTTGCTGGATATCCCAGAACCAAAGTCCACGCATTCTGGAAGAACACATTGGACAAGCTGGAACCACTCACCAGACACACACAGACCACCTGCCAGACACCCCCAAAGCACCTCCTGGAGAGGCCTGAATAACATGAGGACATGTGCAAACCACCTTTCAGACATGTCAGAACCACGTTTCAGAAATGCCTGGACAAGGGGACGGCCATGCCAGGACCATGTGCCAGATGCAACTAGACAGGCTGACAGACATGCCTGAACAACCTGCTGGACACACTGGAACTACCCACTGGACATACTGGAACCATCCACCAGAAAAGCCTGAACCACGTGCCTGACATGCTGGAACCGACTGCTGGACGTGTTGGAACCACCACCTGGACACTCTGGAACCATGCTCTGGAGACGTCAGCATCAGGTCCTGGACATGACAGAAGCACCTGCTAGAAACGCTGGAACCACCTGCGGGAACCAGCAGAGTCAGGCCCTGGACACGATGGAACCACCTTCCAGACACACTGGAACCCACCTAACTGACACACCAGAACCGCTTGCCGCACATGATGGAACCACATTCTGGACACACTGGAATCACCCCAGGATATGCTGCAACCAACCGCTGCACACGATTGATCCACTTGCTGGATTGATCACCTGTCAGATATGCTGAAACCACGTGCCAGACATGCCGGAGCCATCTGCTGGATACACCAGAAACAGGTCCATCACAGACCAGAACCAGGTGCGGGACAAGCCTACAGGTGCTGCAGGACTAGACTGAACCACATGCTGGACCAGCCTGAACCACTTTATGGACACTCCAGAACCACATGCCATGCACGCCAGAACCAGGTGCCCCCACGCCAGAACCACCAGGTGGACACGTCTGAACCACCTGCCAGACATGCTGAAACAACCACCCAACATGACAGAATCACCTGAACCCCATAGCCACATGCCAGACACACCTGAACCACCTGCCCGACACACCGGAAACACCTGTTGGATATGCCGGAACCAGGTACCGAATACACTGAAACCACCTGCTGAATAGGTCAGAACCAGGTGCCAGACATGGTGGAACCTGGTGCCCTAAGGCCAGAACCACCTGCTGGACACACCTGAACCACCTGCCAGACTTGTGTGAACCACCTGTCAGACACGCTGGAATCACCTGCCTCATAAAATAGAACATGGTGTAACACACTGGGAAACCAGGTGCTGGACACCACTGAACCAAGTGATGGACAAGCCTGAACCACATACTGGATGTGCCATTACCACCTTCAGGATGCACCAGAACCATGTGCTGGACATGCTGGAACCACCTGCCGAACACGGTGCAGCCAGGTGCTGGAAACACTGGAACTGCCTGCTGGACACGCTGAAACCACAGGCCAGACATACTTGAAGGACAAACCAGACATGCTGAACCACTTGCCAAAAACACCCAGAACACCTGCCAGACACACCCAAAGCACCTCCCAGAGAAGACTTAATCTATGCCAGACGCACCCAAACCATATTTCAGGCACATCAGAACCACATTTCAGAAATGCCTCGACCACAGGACGGCCATGCCTGGACCATGTGCCGGATGCACCCGGACCTGCTGACAGACATGCCTGAACAACCTGATGGACACACTGGAACTACCCACCGGATATACTGGAACCATACACCAGAAACGCCTGAACCACCTGCCTGACATGATGGAACCAACTGCCGGAAACGTCAGAACCACCACCCAGACACTCTGGAACCACGCAATGGAGATGCCCTCATCAGGTCACAGATACACCGGAAGAACATGCCAGACACCCTGGAACCACCTGTAGGAACCGGTGGAATCACCTGCTGGACACAACAGTACCACCTTCTGGACATGCCAGACCTACCCACGGATATGCTGCAACCAACTGCCGGACACGACTGATCCACCTGCAAAACATGGCTGAACCACAGGCCACATACACCAGAACCACCTGACTCACACCCTGGAAACACCTGTTAGACACGCCGGAACCACCTGCCAGATATGGCAGAACCAGGTGTCGGGCATGCCAGAACCATCTGCTGGAAAATCCAGAACCACCTGACAGACACACCAGAACAACCTCCTGGACACGCTGAAATCACCTGAAGGATATCCCAGAACCAGGTCCTGAACATGCCAGAACCAACTTTCACACAAGCCAGGAAAACCTGCTGTACATGCTGAAATCACCTGCCTGACATCCTGGAACCACAACCCAGACATGCCGAAGCCACCACCAGACATGCCAGAATCAGGTCCTGGACACACAATAGCCACCTGCCGGACATGCTGGAATCACCCACCAGACATGTTGAAACCACCACACAGACAGGCCAGAATCACCAGCCTCACACACCAGAACCAACTGTCAGAGGCGTCGGAAGCACCCACCAGACACACCAGAACCACCTTCCAAATGTAACAGAACCACATGCCAGACACACCTGAACCATGTGCCCAATACGCTGGAACCACCTGTTGGATATGTCAGAACCAGGTGCCAGACACAGTGGAACCTGGTGCCCTATGGCCAGAAACACATGCTGGAAATGACTGAGCCACTTGCCAGAATTGCGTGAACCACACGCTGGACACGCTAGAATCACCTGCCAGATACGCTAGAAAATGGTGTCACACACACCAAAACCAGGTGCCAGACACGACTGAACCACCTGCCGGACACACTGGAGCAACCTGCGGGATATGCCAGAAACAGGTGTCACACACGCCAGAACCACATGCTGGACACGATTGATCCAAGTGACGGACAAGCCTGAACCACCAGCTGGACACGACGTAACCATCATCAGGATGCGCTGGAACAATCTGGTGGACATGCTGGAACCACCTGCCAAACATGCTGGAGCCTGGTACCGGAAACACTGGAACTGCCTGCTGGACATGCCGGAACCCCAAGCAAGACATACACGATAGACACGCAGGACATGCTGAACCACTGGCCAGAAACACCTGAACCACCTGCCAGACAATCCCAAAGCACCTCCTGGAGAGTACTGAATCGCATGCCGGACATGCCCAAATCATCTTTTGCACATGTCAGAACCACGTTTGAGGAATGCCTGGACCACAGGATGGCCATGCCTGGACCATGTGCCGGATGCACCTAGACCATCTGATAGAAATGTCAGAACAGCCTGCCAAACATGCTGGAACTACCCACCAGACATGCCAGAATGATCCACCGGAAACACCAGAACCACCTGCCCAACATGCTAGAACCAACTGCCAGATACGCCAGAAACAGGTCCAGCACAGGCCACAACCAGGTGCTGGACAAGCCTGAAGCAGCTGCTGGACAAGCCAGAACCACCTGCTGGACCAGCCTGAACCACTTTACAGACATTATGGAACCACATGCTGGGCACACTGGAACCAGGTGCCTGACACACTAGAACCACTGGCTGGACGTGCCTGAACCAACTGCCAGACTTGCATGAACCAACTGCTGTACATGCTAGCACCATCTGCCAGATATGCCAGAACAGCTGTCGCACATGCCAGAACCAGGTGCTGGATATGATTGAACCAACTGCCAGACAAGCCTGAACCACCTGCTGGATATGATTGAACTACTACCAGACATGCCAGAACCATGTTCAGGACTCACCGGAACCATCTGGTGGACATGGCGGAAGCACCTGTGGAACAAGCAAGAGCCAGGTGCTGGACACACTGGAACAGCCTGCTGGACATTCCAGAAACAAAGTCCAGACATTCTGGAAGGACATGCCGCACATGCCGGAACCAATTGCCAAACACACCTGGACAACCTGTCAGACACCCCAAAAGCACCTCCTGGAGAGGCCTGGATAAGAAGCTGGACATGCTCAAACCACCTTTCAGACAGGTTAGAACAATGTTTCAGAAATGCCTGGGCCATGGGATGGCCATGCCAGGACCATGTGCTGGATGAAACTGGACCAGCTGACAGACATGCCTGAACAACCTGGCGGACACACTGGAACTACCCACCAGACATACTGGAAACATCCACCAGAAATGCCTGATCCACCTGCCTGACAGCCTGGAACCAACTGCCAGACACTCCGGAACCACCACCTGGGCACTCTGGAAACACGCACTGGAGATGACAGAATCAGCTGCTGCACAAGCCAGAATCACCTGCCAGACACGATGGAACTACCTTCTGTACATGCTGGAACCACCCCTGGATATGCTGCGACCAACCACTGGATATGACTGATCCACCTGCTGGACAGCACTGATCAACCTGACAAAACCGGCTGAACCACTGTCCAGACACACCGGAACCACCTGTGTGACACTCTGGAGACAACTGCCAGACACACAAGGATCACGTTGGATACGACAGAACCAGGTGCTGGACACCATGAAACCACCTGACGGATATGCAAGAACGAGGTGCCAGACACGCCAGAACCACCTGCTGGTCAAGCTGGAACCAACTGCCAGACATGCCAGAACAACCTGCCGGCCATGCTGAAATCACCTTCCGGATACACCTGAAGCAGGTCCTGAATAAGCCAGAACCAACTTCCCCACAGGCCAGAAAAACCTGCCATCCATGCTGAAATCACCTGCTGGACACACCAGAGCCACCACCCAGACATGCCAAAACCACAAGGCAACATGACGGAATCAGGTCCCAGACATGCCATCGCCACCTGCTGGAAACACCAGAAGCACCCACCGGACATGCCAGAACCACCTTCCCAACGTAACAGAACCACATGCCAGACACACCTGAACCACCTGCCAGACATGCTGGAACCACCTGTTGGAAATGCCAGAACCAGGTGCTGCATACACTGAAACAACCTACCGAATATGCCAGAACGAGGTGCCAGACACGGCAGAACCTGGTGCCCTAAGACCACAACCACCTGCTGGACACGCCTGAACCATTGGCCAGACATGACTGAACCACCTGCCAGACACACTGGAACCACCTGCCAGATACACCAAAAACAGGTGTTGCACATGCCAGAACCAAGTGCTGGACATGACTGAACCAAGTGATGGACAAGCCGGAACCACCTGCTGGAGAGGCCATAACCACCTTCAGGACGCACTGGAACCATTTGGTGGACATGCTGGAACCACCTGCCAAACACGCCAGAGCCAGGTGTCAGACACGCTGGAACTGCCTGCTGGACATGCCAGAACCCCAGGCCAGACATATTCAAGGAAACACCGGACATGCTGGAACCACTTGACAGAAACAACCAGACCACCTTTCTGACACCCTCAAAGCACCCCCCCGGGAGAGGACTGAATCAGATGCCAGACATGCCCAAACTATCTTTTGGACACCTCAGAACCACATTTCAGAAATGCCTGGACCACAGGATGGCCACGCCTGGACCATGTGCCGGATGCACCTGGACCAGCTGACAGACTCGCCTGAACAACCTGCCAGACACGCTGGAACTAACCACCAGACATAGCAGAACCATTCACCAGAAACACCTGAACCATCTGCCTGACACACTGCAACCAACTGCTGGACACGTTGGAACCACCACCTGGACACTCCGGAGCCACATACTGGAGATGCCAGAATTGGGTCCCAGACACGCCAGAAGCACCTGCTGGACATGCTGGGACCATGTGCAGGAACTGCCGGAATCACCCACCGGACATGATGGAACCCCTTTCCGTACACACTGGAACCACCTGATTGACACGCTGGAACCACCTTCTGGACATGGAGGAACCACCCCCATATATTCTGCAACCAGCCTCAGGACACAACTGATCCACCTGCTTGACAGCACTGATCAACCTGACAAACATGGCTGAAACACCAGCTGGACGCACTAGAACCACCTGCCAGACACGTCAGAACCACCAGTCAGATATAGTGGAACCAGGTGCCAGACAACATGAAACCATCTCCCAGATATGACAGAACCAGGTGCCGGACATGCCAGAACCACCTGCTGGACAAGCTGGAACCACCTGACAGACATGCCAGAACAACCTGCCGACGCACCAAAATCACCTGCTGGACATGCACGAAACTAACGGCCAGACACCACAGAAGAACCCACCAGATGTGTCGGAACCACTTTCCAGACATACCAGATACTCATGCCAGACACACAGGAGCCCCCTACCTGACACACTGAAACCACCTGAATGACACGCCGGTACCACCGGCCGGATATGCCAGAACCACTTGACAGACAAAACTGAACCATCTTCCAGACAAGACTGAACCACCTGCTGGATGGGCCTGAACCACTTGATGGACACTCCAGAACCACATGTTGGGCACACCAGAACCACCTGTCAGGTATGCCAGAACCAGTTGTCGGACACACTGGAACCACACGCTTGACTCACCAGAACCACCTGCTGGACATGCCGGAACCACCTGCTTGACTTGCCAGAACCACCTCAGGACATGCTGAAATCACCTGCCAGATATGCCAGAACCAAGTCACTTATACTCCAGGACAACATGCCAGAAATTCTGGATCCACCTACTGGACACACTGGAACCAACAGCCAGACATGCTGGGAGCACCCACCCGACATGCTGGAAACACCTTCCAAACGTAGCAGAACCACATGCCAGAAACGCCAGAACCACCTGTTGGATATGCCGGAACCAGGTGCTGGAAACACTGAAGTCACCTGCTGAATATGCCAGATCAGGTGCCAGACACGGCAGAAACCCCAGCTGGACATGTCCAAATCACCTGCTAGATATGACAAAACCATCTGCTGGAGACACCGGAACCACGTCTTGGACATGCAGGAACCCTCTGCTGGATACGCCAGAAATAGGTCCAGCACAGGCCAGAACCAGGTGCCAGACAAGCCTGAAGCAGCTGCTGAACAAGCCTGAACCACCTGCTGGACCAGCCTGAACCACTATACTGACATTCCAGAACCACACACTGGGCACGCCAGAACCAGTTTCCCGACATGCCAGAACCACCTGCTGGACATACCTGAACCTCCTGCCAGACATGTGCTAACCAACTGCCAGACATGCCAGAATCACCTGCCAGATATGCCAGAACCAGGAGTCGCACATGCTGAAACAATGTGCTGTACACAACTGAACCACCTGCCAGACATGGTGGAGCCACAGGCAGGAAACACGAGAAAGAGGTGTCGCACATGCAAGAACCAGGTGCTGGACATGACTGAACCATCTGCTGAACAAGACTGAACACTCCACCTGCTGGTGATGAATGAACCACCTTCAGGATGACTGGAACCATCTGGTGGACATGCTGGAACCACCTGCCGGACACACCAAAGCCAGGTGGCAGACACGCCAGAACTGCCTGCTGGACACGCCATCACCACAGGCCAGACGTACTGGAACGACACGCCGGATGTGCTGGAACCACTTGCTGGACACACCCAGACCACTTGCTGGACACCCCCAAAGCACCTCCCGAAGAGGCCTGAATCAGATGCCGGACACACCCAAACCACCTTTCAGACAGGTCTGAATCATGTTTCAGAAACGCCTAGACCATGGGATGATCATGCCTGGACCATGTGCTGGATGAAACTGGACCAGTCAACAAACACGTCTGAACCGGCTGCCAGACACACCGTATCTACCCGTAGGACATACCAGAACCATGCACTGCAAATGCCTGAACCACATGCCTGACACGCTGGAAACAACTGCCGGACATGTCAGAAACACCACCTGGACATGTTGGAAGCACCTGCCAGACACGCTGGAGCAACATGCAGGAAGCCCCGGAATCTCCTGCCAGACACCCTGGAGCAACCTTTTGGAACTCCCGGAATCTCCTGCCAGACACGACGGAACCACCTTCCGGACACACTGGAATCACCTGATTGACATGCCAGAACCACCTGCAGGACATGCTGGAACAACCTTCTGGACTTGCCAGAATGATCTGCCAGATACCGCAGAAACAGGTCCAGCACAGGCCAGAACTAGGAGAAAGAAAAGGCTGAAGCAGCTGCATGACAAGCCTGAACAACCTGCTGGACCAGCCTGAACCATTTTCCAGACATTCCGGAACCACATGCCAGGCACACCAGAACCCAGTGCCTGACACATCAGAACCACCAGCTGGGCACAGCTGAACCACCTGCCAGATACACAAGAAACAGGAGTCAGACATGCCAAAACCATGTGCTGCATATGACTGAACCACATGCCAGATATGCCGAAGCCACCTGCTGGATACACCAGAAAGAGGTGTCCCACATGCCAAACCAGGTGCTGGACATGACTGGACCACCTCCCAGACAAGCCTCAACCACCTGCCAAACACGCTGGAACCACCTGTCTGACACCCCGGAACCACCTGCCAGACATGTCAAAACCACCTGTCGGATACTGCAGAATCAAGGGCCAGACACCATGAACAACCTGCCAGATATGCCAGAACCAGGTGCCAGACATGCCAGAACCACCTGTCGGACAAGCTAGAACCAGCTGCCAGACACACTGGAAAAATCTGCCAGACATGCGGAAATCACCTGCTGGATAGAGCAGAGCCAGGTCCTGGATACACCAGAACTAACTTCTGGACAGGCCAGAAAAACCTGCCGGACATGCTGGAACAACCAACCGGACATGCTGAGCCCACCAACCTGACATGATGGAATCAGGTCCCAGACATGCCATAGCCTCCTGCCGGACATGCCGGAATCACCAGCCGGACATGCGGAAACCAACAGCCAGACACCCCGTCAGCCCCCACCGGACATGTCAGAACCACCTTCCAGACATACCAGAAACACATGCTAGACTCTCAGGAACCCCCTGCCTGACACACTGGAACCACCTGAAGTACATGCTGGTACCACTGGCCAGACATGCAGGAACCACCTGCCAGACAAAACTGAACCACCTGCTCAATAAGACTGAAGCACCTGCTGGATGCGTCTGAGTCACTTGATGGACACTATGGAACCACATGCTGGGCATGCCAGAATGGCCTGTCAGATATGCCAGAAGCAGATGCCAGACATGCAAGGAACCGGCCCAGCACAGTCTGTAACGAGGTGCCAGACAAGTCTGAAGCAGCTGCCGGACTAGCCTGAAACACCTGCTCTACGAGCGTGAACCACTTTATGGACATTCTGGAACTACATGCTGGGCACACCAGAACCAGGTGCCTGACATGCCAGAACCACCTGCTAGACACAAATGAATCACTTGTCAGACTTGCGAGAACAAAATGCTGGACACGCCAGAACCACCTGCCAGAAAGGACAGAAACAGGTGTTGCAAATGCCGAAACCCTGTGCCAGACATGACTGAACCACCTGCTGGACACGCTGCAGCCACATGCCAGACACAACAGAAACACGTGTTGCACACAAAGGTGACCAGGTGCTGGACACAATTGAACCACCTGCCAGACAAGAGAGAACCATCTGCTGGACTCGAGTGAACCACCTGCTGGACACACCGGAACCACCTTCAGGATGTGCAGAACCATATGGTGGACATGCCAGAACCACCTGCCAAATATGCCATAGCCAGGTGCTGGACATTCCAGAACCACCTGCTGGACACGCCTGAACCAGCTGCCAGACTTGCATGAACCACATGCTGGACATGCTGGAACCACCTTCAGGACACGCCTGAACCACCTGCTGGACATGACTGAACCAGCTGCTGGACACAGTGCAGCCACCTACTTGACTCGCTAGAACCACCGGCAGGACAGGGCAAAATCACTTGCCAGATACGCCAGAACCAGGTCCCTTATATGCTAGAAGAACTCACCAGACATGCCAGAAACACCTTCCGGACACACTGGAACCACCACTCAGACAAGCCAGAACCACCCACCAGACACACCGGAACCAAATGCCAGACACGCTGGAAGCACCCAACAGACAGGCCAGAACCACCTTCCGAACATACCAGAACCACATGCCAGACACACAGGAACCACCTGCCAGACACGGAATCACCTGTTGGATACACCAGAACCAGGTGCCACATACACTGAAACCACCTGACTAATACACCAGAAACAGGTGTGGGACATGGTGGAAAAGCCTGCCCCACACGTCCAAATCACCAGTCAGATACGTCAAAAATGTGCCGGACATGCCAGAAACACCAGCTGGACATGCCGGAACCATCCGCTGGATATGCCAGACACAGGTCCAGTACAGGCCAGAACCAGGTGCCAGACAAGCCCAAAGCAAATGTTGGACTAGCCTGAACCAATTTACTGACATTCCGTAACCACAAGCTGGGCACACCGGAACCAGGTGCCCGACACCAGAACCACCTGCCGGACTTGCGTGAACCACCTTGTGGACACGCCCGAACCACCTGCAGGATACAAAAGAAACAGGTGTTGCACATGCTGAAACCACGTGCTGCACACGACTGAACCACCTGCCGGGCACCCTGGACTCACCTGCCGGATACGCCCAAACAGGTATGCACACGCCAGAACCAGGGTCTGGAAATGAGTGAACCAACTGCCGGACAAGCCTGAACCACCTGCTCAACATGACTGATCCACCTGCTGGGCAGCATTGAACCACCTGCCAAACACGGTTGAACCACCGGCTGGACACCCCATAACCACCTGCCTGACACCCTGGAACCAGGTGCCTGACACCGTGATACCACTTGCTGAAGACAGCAGAACCTGGTGCCCAACACCTCAGAACCACCTGCCGGACAAGCCAGAATCACCTGCCAGACATGCTGGAAGAACCTGCCGGACATGCCAAAATCACCTGCTGGATATGCTGGAACCAGGTACCGGATATGCCAGAACCAACTTCCGGACAGGCCGGAAAAACCTGCCAGACTCACTGGAACCACCACCCAGACTCGCCAAAACCACCAACTGGACATGACGGAATCAGGTCCCAGACATGCAGGAACCAACTGCTGGACACCCCGGAAGCACCCAACGTACACTTTGGAATCACCTTCCAGACATACTGGAAACTCATGCCAGACAAACAGGAAAGCCCCTGCCTGACATGCTGGAATCTCCTGAATGACACGCCAGTACCACTGACCGGATGCGCCAAAAATACCTGCCAGAAAAACTGAACAACCTGCCAGAGAAGACTGAAACACTTTACAGAGATTCCAGAACAACATTCTGGGCACGCTGGAACCAAGTGCCCGACATGCCAGAACCACCTGCTAGGACACGCCTGAACCATCTGCCAGACTTGCGTAAACCACCTGCTGGAAACACCGGAACCACCTGCCGAATAAGCCAGAAACAGGTGTCACACATGCCGAAACCAGGTGCCAGACACGACTGAACCACCTGCTGGACATGATTGAACCACTGGACATGCCGTAACCACCTTCAGGATGCGCCAGAACAATATGGTGGACATGCCGGAACTATCTGCTGAACATGCCGAAGCCAGGTGCTGGACATGCCGGAACTGCCTGCTGGACACGCTGGGACCACAGGCCAGACATACAGGAAGAACACGCCAGATATGCCAGAACCATTTGCCGGACACACCCAGACCACCCGCCAGACACCCCCAAAGCACCTCCTGGTAATGCCTGAACCACCTGCCTGACACGCTTGAACCAACTGCCAGACACGTCAGAACCACCACAAGGACACTCTGGAACCACCCACCAGAGACGGCAGAATCAGGTCCTGGCATGTCAGAAGCACCTGTTGGACATGCTGGAAACACCTGTGGGAACTGCCAGAATCAGGTTGGTGGTTTCAGCGTGTCCGGGTGGTGGTTTCGGAGTGTCTCGCAGGTTTTTCCAGGACCTGGTACTGGTGTATGCGGCAGGTGATTTCAGTGTGTCCAGAAGTTTGTTCTGGCATGTCAGGCAGGTGGATCCGGCTTGTCCGGCAGGTGGTTCTGTCGTATCCAGCGGGTGATTCTGGCAGTTCCAGAAGGTGTTTCCAGCGTGTCCGGCAGGTGCTTCCAGAGTGTCTGGGACCTGATTCTGGTGTCTCTGGCTGGTGGTTCCAGAGTGTCTGGGTGGTGGTTCTGACATTTCCAGCAGTTAGTTACAGCATGTCAGGCAGGTGGTTCAGGCATTTCCGGTGGATGGTACCAGTATGTCCAGCAGGTAGTTCCAGCATGTCCGGCAGGTTGTTCAGGCATGTCTGTCAGCTGGTCCATGTCCATCCAGCACATGGTCCAGGCGTGGCCATCCCGTGGTACAGGCATTTCTGAAATGTGGTCTTGACATGTCCGAATGGTGGTTTGGGTGTGTCTGGCAGCTGATTCAGGCCTCTCTGGGAGGTGCTTTGGTGGTTTCTGGCAGGTGGTCCGGGTGTGTCCAGCAAGTGGTTCTGGTGTGTCCTTCCAGTATGTCTGGCCTGTGGCTCCAGCGTGTCCAGCAGGTGGTTCCTGCATGTCCACCAGATGGTTCCAGTGCATCCAGGAGGTGGCTGCGGCATGTCCCCCAAGTGGTTCAGGCATGTCCAGCAGGTGGTTCAGGCCTGTCTGCAATGTGGTTCTGGCATGCACAGCATGTGGTTCCGGAGTGTCCATCAAGTGGTTCAGGCATATCCGGTAGGTGGTTCAGTCTTATCTGGCAGGTGGTTCAGTTTTCTCTGGCAGGTGGTTACGGCATGTCTGGCTGGTGGTACCGGCGTGTCATTCAGGTGGTTGCAGCGTGACAGGCAGAGTGTTCCTGTGTGTCTGGCATGAGTTTCTGGTATGTCCGTAAGGTGGTCCTGATGTGTCCAGTGGGTGCTTCCAGCATGTGCGGCTGTTCCTTCTCGCATGTCCAATGGGTGATTCCAGCATGTCTGGCAGGTGGCTATGGCATGTGTGGAACCTGATTCTGTCGTGTCTGGTTGGTGCTTTCAGCATGTCCAGTTGGCGGTTCTGGCATGTCCCTCAGTTGGTTCCCACATGTCCAGTGGGTGATTCTGGTGTGTCCAGCAGGTTGTTCTGGACTGTTGAGAAGTTGGTTCTGGCATATCCAGGACCTGATTCGGGCCTATTCAGCAGGTGATTTTGGCATGTCCGGTATTTGGTTCCGGTGTGTCTGGCAGGTGGTTCCAGCATGTCTGAGTGGTGGTTCCAGTGTGTCCGGTCAGTGCTGCCTTCATGTATGGCAGGTGGTTCTGGTGTGTCTGTGTGGTGATTCCAGTGTGTCCGGCAGGTGGTTCTGGCATGTCTGGGGGCTTGTTCCAGCATATAAGTGGCCTGGTTCAAGCGTATCTGGCAGGTGATTTCAGCGTGTCTGGCAGGTTGTTCCGGTGAGTCAAGCAGGTGGTTTCTGCGTGTTCGGCAGGTGGTTCAGGCATATCTGGCAGGTTGTTCCGGCATGTCCGGCAGGTGGTTCTGTGATGTCTGGCACTGGGTTACATGCTATCATGCAGATGATTTCGACATGTCCTACGAGTTGTCACGTAGTGTCCGGCAACTGGTTCTGTTGTGTCCGGCAGTTAGTTTCAGCCAATCAGGCACCTGGTTCTGGCGTATCCAACAGGTGGTCCCAACGTGTCTGGTAGGCGATTCTGGCGTGTCTGGCACATGGTTCCATCATATCCGGCACATGATTTCAACATGTGTGTCAGGTGGCTACAGCGTGTCAGGTAGCTGGTTCTGGTGTGTCTTGCAGGTGGTTTAGTCGTGTCTGACACCTGGTTTTGGCATGTGCAACACCTGTTTCTGGCATATCTGGTAGGTGTTTCGGCTCGTCCGGTAGGTGGTTCTCACACGTCTGGCAGGTGGTTCAGGCGTGTCCAGCAGGTGGTTCTGGCATGTCAGGCACCTGGTTCTGGTGTGCCTGGCCTGTGGTTCCGGATTGTCCATAAAGTGGTTCAGGATGGTCTAGCACATGGTTCCTGTGTGTCCGGCAGCTGTTTCAGGCGTGTCTGGCACCTGGTTCTTGCCTTGCTGGACCTGATTCTGGTGTAAGTGGCACATGGTTCTGGTGTGTCCAGCACATGTTTCTGGCATATTCAGCAGGTGGTTTCAGTGTATCAGACACCTGATTCCATGGTATCTGACAGTTGGTTCCATGGTGTCTGGCAGGTGGTTCCGGTACATTCTTAAGGTGGTTCTGGTGTGTCCGATGGGTGATTCCTGCGTGTCTGGCAGGTGGTTCTGGACTGTCCTGCAGGTGGTTGCACTGTGTCCCAGGCCTGATTGTGGCGTTTCTAGTGGATGGTTCTGGTGTGTCAGTTCAGGGAGTCCAGTGGGTGGTTTCATCTTTTCCAGCAGGTGGTTCCTGAATGTAAGGGGCCTGGTTCTGGCATATCCATCTGGTTATTTCAGCGCGTCTGGTAAGTTGTTCTGGCGAGTGAAGCATGTGCTTCTGGGGTGTCCAGCAGGTGGTTCAGTCGTGTCCAGTGGGTGGTTCAGGCTGCTCAGGCAGGTTGTTCAGGCTTATCAGGCAGCTGGTTCCGGTGTTCCTGCCATCTGGTTCTGTTGTAACTGGCAGGGTGTTGCAGCGTGTCCTGCCGGTGTTTCTGGTATGGCCAGTGGGTGATTCCAGTGTGTCAGTCAGGTGGTTCTGGCATGTCAGTCAGGTGGTTCCGGTGTGTCCAGAAGGTGGTTCCATCTTGTCCAGCTGGTGATTCTGGTGTGTCCAATGAGTGGTTTTGGCATGTCAAAAAGGTGGTTCCGTCATGTCCGGCAGGTGGTTCAGCTGTGTCTGGCTGGTGGATCAACCTGTCCTGTGTGTGGTTACTATGTGTCCGGGACATGGTTCCTGCATGTCAGAAAGGTGATTCTGTCTTCTCAGGGAAGTGGTTCCGGCATGTCTGGCAGATTGTTCAGGCATGCCTGTCAGGTGGTGTGCGTGCTTTCGGCACCTGGTCCTGGCATGGCCAACACGTGGTCCAGGCATTTCTGAAACGTGTTTCTGATGTGTCAGAATGGTGGTTTGGGTGTGTCGGGAGCGGGTTCGGGTGTGTCTGGCAGGTTCTTTGGGAATGTGTGGCAGGTGGTCCAGGTGTGTCTGGTGAGTGGCTCCAGTGTGTCTGGCATGACCTTCCTACATATCTGGTCTGTGGTTCTGGCATGTCTGGATGGTGGTTAAGGGTTGTCCAGTGGGTGTTTCTGGTGTGTCCACGTGGTGCTTCCATCGTGACCAGTGGGTGGTGCCAGCGAGTACGGCCCCTGGTTCTGGCATATCTGGCAGGTGGATCCCGCATGCCAGGCAGGTGGTTCCAGATTGTCCAGCACATGGTTGGGGCAAGACCAGAAGGTGGTTCTGTCATGTCCACTGGGTGGTTCTGGCGTTTCTAGTGGATCATTTCATTATGTCCAGCAGATAGTTCTGGCATGTCCAGCAGGTTGTTGAGGCATGTCCGTCAGGTAGGCCAGGTGCACCTGGCATGTGTTCCAGGCATGGCCATCCTGTGGTCTAGGTGTTTCTGAAACATGGATCTGACATGTCCGAAATGTGGTTCGGGTGTGTCCAGCAGGTGGTTTAGGAGTGTCCAGCTCCTGGTTCTGGCATATTCAGCAGGTGGTTTCAGCATATCCGGCACCTGGTTCTGGCATATCTGACAGATCATTCCAGTGTCCAGCGCCTGGTTCCAGCCTATCCAGCACATGGTTTCAGAGTATCAGGTACCAGGTTCCAACATGTGCTGCAAAGGTTTCTGGCGTATCTGGCAGGTGGTTCTGGGAAGTGCAACAGGTGATTCCGCCGTGTCTGGCACATGGTTCAGGTGTATCCAGCAGCTAATTTAGAAGTGTCTGCAAGATGCTTCTGGAGTGTCCAAAACCTGGTTCAGGTGTATCCAGTATGTAGTTTCCGTGAATCAGGCACCTGGTTCCTGTGTATCTGACAGGTGTTTCCAGCATGACTGGAATGTGGTTCTGGCGTGTCTGGCAGGTAGTCATGGTGTGTCATTCAGATGGTGCTGGCATGTTCAGCATGTGGTTCAGGCAGGGCCTGCAGGTGGTTCCGGCATGTTTAGTGGGTGGATGAAGCATGTCTGCCTGGTGATTGAGGCGTGTCCGGTGGGTGGTTCAGGTTGGTCTGGCAGGGTTTTCAGGTTTGTCTGTCAGCTGGTTATGGCGATCCTGCCACCTGGTTCCAGTGTAATCAGCAGGTGGTGCCAGAGTGTCCAGCAGGTGGTTCTGGTGTTTCTGGTGTGTGATTTCTGCATGTCAGTCAGCTTGTTCCATCATGTCAGTCAGGTGGTTCCAGCGTGTCCAAAAGGTGCTTCCGTCATGTCTGGTGAGTGGTTCTGGTGTGTCCAGAATGTGGTTCTGTTGTGTCCAGCAGGTGGTTCTGGTGTGTCAGTCGTGTGGTTCCAACATGTCCGGAAGGTGATTCTGTCATGTCTGGCCTGTGGTTCTGGTGTGTCCGTTGGGAGGATCAGGGTTGTCCGGCGGCTTTATCCTTCCTGTTCAGTAGGTGGTTCTGGCATGCCCGGCACCTGGTTTTAGCGTATCTGGCAGGTGGTTCTAGTATGTCCACCACATTGTTCCAGCACGTTTGGATGATGGTTCGGGCATGTCTGGCAGGTGGATCAGGCCTCTCCAGAAGGTGGTTCAGGTTGTCCGGCAGGTGGTTGAGTCATGTTCGGCACCTGGTGCTGGCTTATCTGGTAGGTGGTGCTGGCATGCCTGGCAGGGGTTTCTGGACTCTCCGTCAAGTGATTCAGGCATATTGGGCAGGTGGTTCAGTTTTCTCTTGCAGGTGGCTCATGCGTGTCCAGCAGGTTGTTCAGACCAGTCTGAAAGGTGGTTCTGGCGTGTCCAGCACCTAGTTCTGGCATATCTGAAAGATGGTTCTGGCGTGCCCAGCATGGGGTTCTGGAATATCTGTCAAATGGTTCAGGCATATCTGGCAGGTGATTCTGTCTTGTCTGGCAAGCGTTTCCGTTTTGTCTGGTAGGTTGTTCTGGCATGTCTTTCCAGTGGTACCAGCGTGTCATTCAGGTGGTTCCAGCATGTCAGGCAGGGTTTCCTGTGTGTCTGGCATGAGTTTCTGGTATGTCCAAAAGGTGGTTCCGACGTGTCCTGTGGGTGCTTCCGGGATGTCTGGCAGTTGGTTCCCGCATGTCTGGCGGGTGGCTACCATGTGTCTGGGACCTGATTCTATCATGTCAGGTTGGTGGGTTTGTCGTATCCGGGTGGTGGTTCCAGTGTGTCTGGCAGGATTTTCCGGCCTGTCTGGAAGTTGGTTCAGGCATATCTGGGACCTGGTCCTGGCATATCCAGCAGGTGATTTTGGCTTGTCTGGCAGGTAGTTCTGATGTGTCTGACAGGTGGCTCTGTCTTGTCCAGCAGGTGGTTCTGGCACATCCAGCAGGTGATTTCACAGTGTCTGGCACCTGGTTCCACCATATCTGACAGGTGCTTCTGGCATGTCTGGGACCTGGTCCTGGCATTTCTGGCACATGGTTCCAGAGTGTCCAGGTGGTGGTCTGACATTTCTGACAGTTGGTTCCAGCATGTCAGGTGGGTCGTTCAGTCATTTCCAGTGGATGGTTCTGGTATGTCTAGCAGGTAGTTCTGACGTGTCTGGCAGGTTGTTCAGGCATGTCTGTCAGCTGGTGCAGGTGAATCTGGCACATGGTCCAGGCATGGCTGTCCCATGGTCCAGGAGTTTCTGACCATGGTTCTGACGAGTCCGAAATGTGGTTTGGGCATGTCTGGCATCTGATTCAGGCCTCTCGGGGAGGTGCTTTGCGGGTGTCCAGCAGGTGGTCCAGGTGTGTCCTACAAGTGGTTCCAGCATATCTGGCGTGTCCTTCCAGTATGTCTGGCCAGTAGTTCTGGCATGTCCAGAGGGCAGTTCTGGCATGTCTGACACCTGGCTCCAGTGTGTTCGGCAGGTGCTTCCAACATGTCCAATAAATGGTTATGGCCCATCATTAAGGTGGTGACGGCATGTCTGGAAGGGGGTTCAGGCTTGTCTGACAGGTGGTTCAGTCATTTCCACCACCTGGTTGTGGCATGTGCAACACTTATTTATGGCATATCCAATAGGTGGCTCCAGCATGTCCAGCAGGTGGATCAGTTGTGTCCAACACCTGGTTTTGGCGTGTGCGACACTTATTTCAGGTGTATCCAGCTGGTGATTCTGGCATTCCCGGCAGGTGATTCACACAATCTGGCAGGTGGTTCAGGAGTGCTCAGCAGGTGGTTCTGGCATGTTGGTCACCCAGTTCTGGCATGCCTGGCGTGTGGCTCTGGAATGTCTGTGTAGTGGTCCAGGCTGTTCCAGCATGTCGTTCAGGCTAGTCCGGAAGAGACTTCATGCTTCTCCGGCACCTGGTTCCAGCTTGTGCTGTTCCTGTTTCTGGACTATCTGGCAGATGGTTCAGGTGTGACTGACAGGTGCGTCCTGTGTGTCTGGCATGTGGTTCTGGTAGATTCAAATGGTGGTTCTGGTGAGTCCGGTAGGTGCTTCCAGGTTGTCCAGCATTTGGTTCCCACATGTCCAGTGGGTGATTCCAGCATGTCCAGCAGGTGGCTCCAGTGTGTCTGGGACCTGATTCTGTCATGTTGAGTTGCTGGTTTTGGCATGTCCGGGTGGTAGTTCCGGCATGTCTGGCAGGTGTTTCCAGCCTGTCTGGAAATTGGTTCTGGTGTATCTGTGAGCTGGTTCCGGCATATCAAGCAGCTGTTTTCTCAGTGTCCAGCAGGTTGTTCCAGTGTTTCTAGCAGGTGGTTCCAGAATGTCCAGCAGGTGGTTCTGGTGTGTCTGGAACCTGGTACTGGCATATCCAGCAGGTGGTTTCAGGGTTTTGGAAACTGGTTCCACTGTATCTGACAGGTGCTACCGGCATGCCTGGGACCTGATTCTGGAGTCTCTGGTGTGTGGTTCCAGAGTGTCTGCATTGTGGTTCCAAAGTTTCCAGCAGTTGGGTCCAGCATGTCAGGCAGGTGGTTCAAGAATTCCTGGTGGATGGTTCTGGTATATCTGGCAGGAATTTCTGGCATGTCCTGCACTTGGTTCCGGCATGTCTGGCAGATGTTCCGGTGTGTCTGAGTGGTGATTCCAGTGTGTCCGGCAGTTGGTCATGGCATGTCTGGCAGCTGTTTCTGGAGTTTAAGGGGCCTGGTTCTGGCATATCCAGCAGGCGATTTTGGCATGTCTGGCAGGTGGTTCCACTGTGTCCGGCACCTGTTTCTGGCATATTTGGCAGGTGGTTTCAGTGTATCTGGCACCTGGTTCCAGCATATCCAACAGGTGGCTCCAGTGTGTCCGGCAGGTGGTACAAGTGTGTCTGGCATATGGTTAAGGTACGTTTGGTAGTTGGTACCAGCATGTCCAGTGGGTGCTTCCAGTGTATCTGAGTGGTGGTGCCACTGTGTCCGGTGGGCGGTTCCAGCATGTCTGGCATGTTGTTCCCACGTATAAGTGGCCTGGTTCTGGCAAGTCAATCTGTGGTTCCTGCATGTCCAGCTCAGAGTTGAGGGTTCAGGGTTGCCCAGCAGGTGGTTCAAGTCTGTCTGGAAGGTGGTTCCAGTGTGTCTGGCACCTGGTTCTGGCATATCTGACAGGTGTTTCCAGCATGCCCAGCATGTGGTTCTAGAGTGTCTGTCGTGTGGTCCAGGTGTATCTTGCAGGTGGTTCTGGCATGTCTGGCCAGTGTACCTGTATGTCATTCAGGTGGTTGCAGCATGTCAGGGAGAGGGTTCCTCTGTGTCTGGCAAGAATTTCCAGTATGTCCAGAAGGTGGTTCTGACGTGTCTTGTGGGTGCTTCTGAGGTGTCTGGCAGTTGGTTCTGCATGTCCAGAGTGTGATTTGGCGTGTCTGGCAGGTGGCTTTGACGTGTCTGGGACCTGATTCTGGCATGTCGGATTGGTGATTTTGGCATGTCTGAGTGGTGGTTCCAGCCTGTCTGGCAGGTTTTTCCGGCCTGTCCAGAAGTTGGTTCTGGCATATTCAGAACCTGATTCTGCCATGTCCTGCAGGTGATTACAGTGTGTCCTTCAGGTTGTTCCAGCCTGTCTGGCTGGTGGTTACAGTGTTTCCAGCAGGTGTTTCTGGCATGCCTGGCCCCTGGTTCTGCATATATGTCAGGTGGTTTCAAGGTATCTGGCACCAGGATCCCCTGTATCTGACAGGTGGTTCCGGCACGTCTGGCCGGTGATTCCAGGGTGTCAGGCAGGTGGTTCCAGCTTGTCTGACTGGTGGTTCAGACATGTTTGGCAGGTGGCTCAATGCAGTCCAGCAGGTGGATGAGTCCTGTCCAGTGGTTGGTTGCAGAATATCAGGGATGTCTCTGGCCTGTCCAGAAGGTGGTTCCAGCTTCTCTGGCAGGTGGTTCTGGTGTGTCTAGCACCTGGTTCTGGTGCATCAGCTGGGTTTTTTCACAGTGTCTGGCACCTGGCTCTTCCGTATCCAACAGGTGGTTCCTGCATGTTTGGCAGGTGGTTTTGGAATGTCAAGCAGGGGATTCCTGTGTTTCTCACATGAGTTTCCCTTATGTCCTGAAGGTGATTCTGGAGTGTCCTGTGTGTGCTTCTGAGATGTCTGGCAGTTGGTTCTAGCATTTCTGTTGGGTGGCTCCAGCATGTCTGGCAGGTGGCTACAGTGTGTCCAGGACCTGATTCCGTTGGGTCCAGTTGGTGGGTTTGGCGTGTACAGGTCATGGTTCCATCATCTCCAGCAGCTGGTTTTGGTGTGTCAGTCAGGTGGTTCTGTCGTGTCCTGCAGGTGCTTCTGGCATGTCCTGGACCTGATTCTCACATCTCTGGTTTGTGGTTCTGGAGTGTCCAGATGCTGGTTCTCACATGTCCGGCAGTGGACTCCAGCATGTCAGACACGTGGTGCACAAATTTCTGGTGAGTGGTTTCAGCATCTGCAACAGATGGTTCCAGCGCGTCCAGAAGGTGGTTTTTGGCATGTCTGGTGGTGGTTCAGGACTCTCTGGAAAATGGTTCAGTCTTGGTCTGCAGGTGTTCAGTCATTGGGGGCACCTGGTTCCGGTGTGTGCAGGACCTGTTTTCGACCTATCCAGCAGGTGGTTCCGGTGTGTCCAGCACATGGTTCTGTCATGTCTGGGTCATGGTCCCAGAGTATCACGCAGGTGATTTTGATGTGTCTGGTGGGTTGTTCCAGTGTGTCCAGCACCTGGTTCTGGCATGTCCAGCAGGTAGTTTCTGTGAATCAGGCACCTGGTTCCAGCATATGCAACAGGTGGTTCCAGCATGTGAGGTAGGCAGTACCGGTGTATCTGGCACATGGTTCCAGCATATCTGGTAGGAGATTTTGATGTTCCTGGCCTGTGGTTCCACAGTGTCCATCAAGTGGTTCAGGCATATCCAGCAAGCGGTTCATTTTTTGGGGGCAGGATGTTCTGGCATATATGGCGGGTGCTACTGGCTTGTCATTCAGGTGGTTCCTGCATATCAGGCTGGGGTTTCCTGTGTGTCTGGCATGAGTTTCCAGTATGTACAGAAGGTGGTTCCGACGTGTCCATTGCGTGCATCCGGTGGGTCCAGCAGTTTGTTCCCACATGTCTGGTGGGTGGTTCCAGCATGTCTGGCAGGTGGTTCAGACAATTCTGGAAGGTGATTCAGGCATGTCCAGCAGGTGGTATTGGCATGTCAGGCACTTGGTTCCAGCATGCCCGGCATGTGGCTCCAGATTGTTGGTCTACATGATGGACACACCAGAACCACATCCCAGACACATGAGAAACAACTGCTGGGCATGTCTCAAACACCTGCCAGACACGCCAAAGCCACCTGCTTGACTCGCCAGAACACCCCTGCCAGACACACCCAAATCACCTGCTAGATACACCAAAACCATGTGATGGACATGCTAGAACCACCTCCAAGACACACTGGAACCATCTGCCAGATACGCCAGAAACAGCTCCAGCACACTCCAGAACCAGGTGCTGGAGAAGCCTGAAGCAGCTGCCCGACTAGCCTAAACCACCTGCTACCAGCCTCAACCAATTCATGGACATTCCAGAGCTGCACGCTATGAATGCTGGAACCAGATTCCGGACACACCAGAATCACATGCTGAACACACCAGAACAACCTGCCAGACTTGCGTGACCCACCTGCCAGACATGCTGGAACCACCTGTCAGATACACCAGAAACAGATGCTGCACATGCCAGAACCAGGTGCTGGACACGACTGAACCACCTCCTGAACAAGCCTGAACCATCTCTGGACACGACTGAACCACCAGCCGGACATGCTGTAATCACCTTAAGGATGTGCCAGAACAATCTGGTGGACATGCCAGAACCACCTGTCACACATGCCAGAGCCAGGTGCCAGACATGCTAGAACCACCTGCTGGACAGGCTGGAACCACAAGCCAGACATACTGGAAGGACACGCCAAACATGTCAGAATCACTTGCTGGACACACCCAGACCACCACCAGACACCCACAAGGCACCTCTCTCAGTGGCCTGAATCAGGTGTCAGACACGTCCAAACCACCTTTTGAACATGTCAGAACCACATTTCAGAAATGCCTGTATCACAGGATGGCCATGCCTGGACCATGTGCCTGATGCATCTGGACAAGCTGACATGCCAGAACAACTTGCCCGACATGCTGGAACTACCCACCGGAGATACTGGAACCATCCACCGGAAACGCCTGAACCACGTGCCACACATGCTGGAACCAACTGCTAGACATGTCGGTACAACCACCTGGACACTCTGGAGCCACCAGCTGGAGATGGAGAATCAGATGCTGTACACACTGGAAGCAACTGCCAGACGCAACAGAGCCATTTGTGGGAACTACCAGAATCACCCACCTGACAAGACATAACCACATTCTGGACATGCTGGAACCACCTGACTGACAAAGCTGGAACCAACTGCCAGACACACCAGAACCACCACACAGAAACTCTGGATCCACCTCCAGAGATACCAGAATCAGGTCCTTGACAGGCCAGAAGCACCTGCCGGACATGCTGGGATGACCTGTGGGAAGCACCAGAATCACCCTCCAGACATGATGGAACCACCATCTGGAAACGCCAGAACCACCTGATTGACACGCTGGAACGACCTGCCGGGCATGAGGGAAACACCTTCTGGACACGAGAGAACCACCCCAGACATGCTGCAAAGAACAGCCAGACACGACTGATCCACATGCTGTACAGCACTGACCCACCCAACAAACATGGATGAACCACCAGCTGCACACACCAGAAGGACCTGCCTGATGCCCTGGAAACACCTGCCAGACATGCCAGAACCACATGTCAGATATGGTGGAACTAGCTGACAGACACCATGAAACCACCTGCCAGATACGCCAGACCAGGTGTTGGACAGGACAGAACCACCTGCTGGACAAGCAAGAGCCACCTGCCAGACATGCTGGAACAACCTGCCATAGGTGCCGAAATCACCTGCCAGATATGCCAGAACCAGATCCTGAATATGCCAGAACCAACTTCTGGACAGGATGGAAAAACCTGCTGTACACTCTGAAAATACCTGCCAGACACACCAGAACCTCCACCCAGACATGCCGAAACCACCAACCGACATGATGGAATCAGGTCCTGGACATGCCATAGCCACCTGATGGACACACCAGAATCACCTGCCTGACATGCTGGAACCAACTGCTGGACACCTCGAAAGCACCCACCGGACACATTGGAACCACATTCCAGACACCCTGGAAACTCATGCCAGACACACAGGAATCCCCCACCTGACACACTGGAAACACCTGAATGACACACCTGTACCACTGCCAGGACATGCTGGAACCAGGTGCCAGACAAGATTGAACCACGTGTTGGATACACCTGAACCAGTTGACTGGCAATCTGGAACCACATGCCAGACACACCTGAACTAACTGCCAGACATGCCAGAACCACCTTTGGATATGCTGGAACCAGGTGCCAAATACCCTGAACCACCTGCTGAATACGCCAGAAGCAGGTGCTGGACATGGCAGAAACACCTGCCAGACATGTCAAAACCACCTGTCGGATATGCCATAACTATGTGCCAACACACCAGAATGATCTGCCTGATATGCCAGAAACAGGTCCAGCACAGGCCAGAACCACGTGCCAGACAAGCATGCAGCTGCTACAGGACTAGGTTGAACCACATGCTGGACCAGCCTGAACCACTTTACGGACACTCCAGAACCACAGGCTGGGCACACCAGAACCAGGTGCCCGACACACCAGAACCACCAGCTTGACACGCCTGAACTACCTGCCAGACTTGTGTGAGCCAACTGCTGGACATGCTGGAAACATGTGCCAGATACGTCAGAAACATATGTTGCACATGCTGGAACCAGGTGCTGGACATGACTGAACCAACCACCGGACGAGCCTGACTCACCTGCCTGACACGCTGGAACCAACTGCCGTACACGTCAGAACCACCACCCGGGCAATCTGGAACCACACACTGGAGATGACAGGTCCTGGTCATGCTGGCAGCACCTTCCAGACACGCCAGAACCACCTGATTCACATGCCGTAACCACCTGCCAGACACATACGGACCACCTGCGGGAAGTGCCAGAATCACCTGCCAGATAAAATGGAACCACCTTCCAGAAACGCTGGAACCACCTGACTGACGCACTGGAACCACCTGCCAGGGATGAGGGAACCACCTTCTGGACATGCCCGAACCACCCCCAACATGCTGCAACCAACAGCTGGACACAACTGATCCACCTGCTGGACAGCACTGATCCACCTGTCAAACACATCTGAACCCCTGGATGGACACGACAGAACCACCTGCCTGACACCCCAGAAACCCCTCCAGACACGCCAGAACAAGCTGTCGGATACAGTGGAACCAGGTGCCAGACACAGTGAAACCACCTGCCGGATATGCCAGAACCAGGTGCTGCCATGTCGGAACCACCTGCTGGACAAGCCAGAACCACCTGCAAGACATGCTGGAACAACCGGCCAGACAAGCCAAAATCACCTGCTGGATACGCTGGAACCAGGTCCTGAATACACCAGAACCAACTTCCACACAGACCAGAAAAACCTGCCTTACATGCTGAAATCGCCTGCCAGACATGCCACAACCACTACCCGACATGACGGAAACAGGTCCCAGACATGCCTTAGCCACCTGCTGCACATACCAGAATGACCCTCTGGTCATGCAGGAACCAACTGCCGGACACCCTGGAAGCACCCACCAGACATGTCAGAACCACCACACAGACATGCTGGAACCACCAGCCACATACACTGGAACAAATTGTCAGACACACTGGAAGCACTCAGCAGACATGCCAGAACCACCTTCCAAACATAACAGAACCACCTGCCAGACATACCTGAACCACCTGTTGGATATGCCTGAACCAGGTGCTGGATACACTGAAACCACCTGTAGAATATGCCAGAACCAGGTCCGGACATGGCAGAACCTGATGCCCAAAGGCCAGAACAACATGCTGGACATGCCTGAACCACCTGCCAGACACGCTGGAATCACCTGCTGGATACAATAGAGAAAGGTGTCGCACACACTGAAACCAGGTGCCGGACATGACTGAACCACCTGCCAGACAAGCTGGAGCCACCTACCAGATATGCCAGAAACAGGTGTCACACACACCAGAACAAGGTGCTGGATATGACTGAACCAAGTGATGGACAAGCCTGAACCACCTGCTGGACACACTGTAACCACCTTAAAGACATGCTGGAACTATCTGGTGGACATGTGGGAGCCAGGTGCTGGACACGCCGGAACGGCCTGTTGGACATGCCAGAACCCTAGGCCAGACATACTCGAAAGACACGCCAAACATGCTGAAACACTTGCCAGAAACACCCAGACCACCTGCCGGGCACCCCCATAGCACCCCCTGGAGAGGTCTGAATCAGACGCTGGACATGCCCAAACCATCATTCAGACACATCAGAACCACGTTTCAGAAATGCCTGGACCACAGGATGGCCATGCCTGGACCATGTCCAGGATGCACCTGAACCAGGTGACAGACACACCTGAAGAATCTTCCGGACACACCAGAACTAACCGCCAGACAAACTGGAACCATCCGCTTGAACCACCTGCCAGACACACTGGAACCAACTTCCAGACACGTCAGAATCACCACCCAGAAAGCCTGGAACCACCCCCTAAGATGCCAGAATCGGTTCCCAGACATGCCAGAAGCACCTGCCGGACACGCTGGGACCACCTGCAGGAACTGCTGGAATCACCCACTGGACACGATGAAACCGCCTTCTGGAAATGCCAGAACCACCTGACTGACACACTGGAACCACCTGCCATTCATGATGGAACCACCTTCTGAACATGCCAGAACCACCCCCAGACATGGTACAACCAACAGCCGGACACCACTGATCCACCTGCTGGACAGCACTGATCCACCAGCCAAACATGTCTGAACCACTGGATGGACACGAGGGAACCACCTGCCTGCCACCTGGAACCACCTGCCAGACATGCCGGAACCACCTGTCAGATACAGAGGAACCCAGTGCCAGACACTGTGAAACCACCTGCCAGATAAGCCAGAACCAGGTGCTGGACATGCCAGAAACACCTGCTAGACAAGCCGGGACCAACCGCCAGACTTGCCGAAACCACCACCTGACATGACGTAGTCAGGTGCTGGACACACTGTAGCCACCTGCTGCACACACCGGAATCACCCACTGGACCTGCAGGAACCAACTGCTGTACACCCCGGAAGCACCCACAGGACATGTTGGAACCACCACACAGACAAGCCAGAACCACCAGCCACAAATGCTGGAACCAATTGCTGGACACACCAGAAGCACACACTGGACATGCCGGAGACACCTTCCCAATGTAACAGAACCACATGCCAGACACTCTGGAACCACCTGTTGGATATGCCAAAACCAGGTGCCAGATACACTGAAACCTACTGTCAAATATGCCAGAACCAGGTCTGGACATGGTGGAACCTGGTGCTCTAAGGCCAGAACCACCTGCTGGACATGCCTGAACCACCTGTCAGACTTGTGTGAACCACCTGCCAGATACACCAGAATCACCTGCCAGACATGCACAAAACCAGTCGCTGGACACCCCAGAAGCAACCAACAGACACGTTGGAACCACCTATGGACATACCAGATGCTCATGCCAGAGACACAGGAACCCCCTGCCTGACTTGCTGGAACCACCTGAATGACATGTTGGCACCACCGTCCCCACATGCCCGAAACACCTGACAGACAAAACTGAACCACCTTCCAGACAAGACTGAACCACCAGCCAGATGTGCCTGAACCACTTGAAGGACAGTCCAGAACCACATGATGGGCACGCAGGAACCACCTGTCAGATATGCCAGAACCAGGGTTCAGACACTCCAGAACCATATGCTTGACTCACCAGGACCACCTGCAGGACACGCCAAAATCACCTACCGGATATGCCGCAACCAAGCCCCTTATATCCCAGAACAACACACCAGACATTCTGGAACCACCTACCGGACACACTGGAACCAACTGCCAGACACTCCGGAAGCACCAACCTGACATGCCGGAAACACCTGCTGAATGTAGCAGAACTGCATGCCAGACAGGCCAGAACCGCCTGTTTGATATGCCAGATCCAGTTGCCAGATACACTGAAACCACCCGCCAAATATGCTAGAAAAAGTTGCTGGACATGGTGGAAACACCTGCCGGCCATGTCCAAATCACCTGCTGGGTATGTCGAAACCATCTGTTGGACACATTGGAACCACCTCTTGGACACACCAGAACCATCTGCTGGATACACCAGAAACAGGTCCAACAGAGGCCAGAATCAGGTGCTGGACAAGCCTGAAGCAGCTCCTGTACTTGCATGAATCACCTGCTGAACCATTCAGGACCACTTTATGGAAATTCTGGAACCGCATGCCAGGCACGCTGGAACCAGGTGCCCAACACACCAGAACCACGTGCTGGACATGCCTGAACCCCAGCCAGACTTGCGTGAAACACCTGCCAGATGTGACAGAACCGCCTTCCAGATATGCCAGAAAAAGGTGTTGCACACACAGAAACAAGGTCCCGGACATGACCTAACCAACTGCCGGACACGCTGGAACCACCTGCCAGATACACCAGAAACAGGTGTCGCACATGCTGAAACCAGGTGCTGGACACGACTGAATCACCTGCTAGACATGATTGAACCACCGGCCAGATCAGCCATAACCACCTCAGGATGTGCCAGAACCATCTGGTGGACATGCTGGAACCACCTGCCAAACACGCTGGAGCCAGGTGCCAGACACGCCAGAACCACCTGCTGGACATGCCAGAACCACAGGCCAGACATACAGGAAGGATATACCGGACATGATGGAACCACTTGACAGACACTGCCAGACTACCTGCCAGACACCCCCAAAGCACCTCCCGGAAATGCCTGAACCACCTGCCTGACACACTGGAACTAACTTCCAGACATGTCAGCACCACCACAAGGACACTCTGGAACCACCCACGAGAGACGGCAGAATCAGGTCCCAGCACACCAGAAGCACCTGCTGGAATGCTGGAACCACCTGCGGGAACTGTGAGAATCAGGTTGCTGGTTTCGGCGTGTCCAGGTGGTGGTTCTGGCATGTCCGGCAGGTTTTCCCAGGACCTGGCTCTGGCGTATGAGGAATGTCATTTCAGCGCGTCCAGCAGGTTGTTCCAGCATGTCAGGCAGGTGGTTCTGGCTTGTCTGGCAGGTGGTTCTGTGCTGTCTGGCACCTGGTTCTGGCGTATCCAACAGGTGGTTTCACGGTGTCTGACACCTGGTTCTGCTGAATCTGACAGGTGGTTTCGGTGTGTCTGGAAGTTGGTGCCATCATACCCAGCAGGTGATTCCAGCGGTTCCCGAAGGTGGTTCCAGAGTGTCAGTCATGTGCTTCTTGCGTGTCCAGGACCTGATTTTGGTGTCTCCCGCTGGTGTTTGCATGTTGTCCACATGGTGGTTCTGACATTTCTGGCAGTTGGTTCCAGGGTGTCAGGCAGTTGGTTCAGGCGTTTCCAGTGGATGGTTCTGGTAAGTCCGGGAGGCTGGCCAGGCATGTCTATCAGCTGGTCCAGGTGCATCCGGCACATGGTCCAGACATGGCCGTCTCGTGTTACAGGCATTTCTGAAACATGGTCTTGAAGTGTCCAAATGGTGCTTTGGGTGTATCCAGCAGCTGATTCAGGCCTCTCCAGGGGGTGCTTTGGTGGTGTCTGGCAGATGGTCCGTGTGTGTCCAGCACTTCGTTCCGCAGTGTCCAGCGTGGCCTTCCAGTATGTCTGGCCTGTGGTTCCAGGGTTTCCAGCAGGTGGTCCTTGTGTGTCCAGCACTTGGTTCCGCAGTGTCCAGCGTGTCCTTCCAGTATGTCTGGCCTGTGGTTCCAGGGTTTCCAGCAGGTGGTTCCCACGTGCCCGGCACCTGGTTCTGGCGTGTTCAGCAGGTGGTTCCAGTATGTCCACCAGATGGATCCGGCACATCCGGAAGGTGGTTGCAGCGTGTCCATAAGGTGGTTCAGGAGTTTCCAGCAGGTGTTTCAGGCCTGTACGGAAGTTGGTTCCAGCATATCTGGCATGTGGTTCTGGAGTGTCCGTCAAGTGGTTCAGGCGTGTCCAGCAGGTTGTTCAGTCTTGTCTGGCAGGTGGTGCAGTATTCTCTGGAAGGTGGTTATGGCACGTCTGGCAGATGGTACTGGCGTGTCATTCAGATGGTTCTGGCATGACAGGCAGGGGTTCCTGTGCGTCTTACATGAGTTTCCAGTATGGCTGGAAGGTGCTTCCGACGTGTCTTGTGGGTGCCTCTGGTGTGTCATGGTATTGGTTCCCACATGTATGGCAGGTGATTCTGGCATGTCCTGCAGGTGGCTATGGCATGTCCAGGACCTGATTCCATTGTGTCTCTTTGATGCTTTCAGCGTATCCAGGTGTTCATTCAGGCGTGTCTGGAAGTTGGTTCCCACATGTCCGGTGGGCGATTCCAGCATGTCCTGGCAGGTTGTTCTGGTCTTTTACAGATATTGGTTCTGGCATATCCAGGGCCTGGTTCCGGCATATCTGGCAGGAGATTTTGGCATGTCTGGCAGGTTGTTCCGGCATGTCCAGCACCTGGTTCTGGCATATCTGACAGGTGGTTCCAGCTTGCCTCACATGTGATTCTGGAGTCTCCAACAAATGGTTCAGGTGTATCTGGCAGGTGATTTCGGCGTGTGAGTCAGGTGCTTCTGGAGTGTCCTGCAGATGCTTCAACAGTGTTCTGGACCTGATTCTTGCATCTCTTGGGTGGTTCCTGAGTGTCTGGATGATGGTTCTGACGTGTCCGACAGTTGGTCCAGCGTGTCATGCAGGTGGGTCACACATGTCCGGCAAGTTTCTCCGGCGTGTACAACAGATGGTTCTGGAGCATCCAGAAGGTGGTTTTGGCATCTCCGGCAGGTGGTTCAGGCCTCTCCGTCAGATGGTTCAGTCTTGTCCGGCAGGTGGATCAGTCGTGTAGGGCACCTGTTTCCAGCATGTGCTGCACCTGTTTCTGGCGAATCCAGCAGGTGGCTCTGGTGTGTCTGGCAGGTGGTTCCATTCTGTCTGGCACATGGTCACTGGGTATCATGCAGGTGATTTTGACGTGTCCTGCAGATTGTCCCAGCATGTCCAGCACTTGTTTCTGGGATGTCCGGCAGGGAGTTTCAGCGAATCAGGCACCTGGTTCAGGCATATCCAACAGGTGGTCCTGGCATGTCGGGTAGGCAATTCCGGCATGTACGGGACATGGTTCCGGCATATCCGGAGGTGATTTTGACATGTCTATCAGGTGGTTCCAGCATTTCTGGCACCTTATTCTGGTGTGTCTTGCAGGTGGTTCAGTCGTGTCCGGCACCTGGTTTTGGTGTGTGCAACACCTGTTTCTGGCGTATCTGGCAGGTGGTTCCAGCACATCCGGCAGGTAGTTCTCACAAGACTGGCAGGTGGTTCAGGCATGTCCAGCTGGTGGTTCTGGCATGTTGGGCACCTGGTTCTGGTGTGCCAGGCATGTGATTCTGGATTGTCCATAAAGTGGTTCAGGTGGGTCTAGCAGGTGGTTCAGGTGTGTCCGGCAGCTGTTTCAGGCGTGTCTGGCACCTGGTTCTTGCCTGTGCTGGACCTGTTTCTGGTGTTCTGTCACATGGTTCCTGCATATCCAGCACATGGTTCTTGTGTATTCAGAAGGTGGTTTCAGCATATTGGGCACCTAGTTCCAGCGTACATGACAGTTGGTTCCATGGTGTCTGGCATGTGGTTCCAGTACATTCTTAAAGTGGTTCCAGTGTGTCTGGCAGGAGGCTACTGTGTGTCCAGGACCTGATTCTGTCATGTCCGGTTGGTGCTTTCAGAGTGTCCAGGTGTTTGTCCTGGCATGTCTGGCAGTTGGTTCCTGCATGTCCGGTGGGGGATTCCGGCACATCTGGCAAGCTAGTCCAGCCATTTATGGAAATTGGTTCTGGCATATCCAGGATCTGGTTCCAGTGTATCCAGTAGGTGATTTCGGCGTATACGGCAGGTTGTTCTGGCATGTTAGTCAGATGGTTCCAGCTTGTCTGGCAGCTGTTTCTGGTGTGTCCAGCACCTGGCTCCAGAATGTTCAGCAGGTGGCTCTGGGATTTCCACCAGATGTTTTGGTTGCATCCTGAATGTGGCTACAGCGTGTCCAGCAGGTGGTTCATTTGTGTCCAGCAGGTGGTTCATTTGTGTCCAGCAGGTGGTTCAGTCGTGTCTGGCACCTGGTTTCAGCATGTGGGACACCTGTTTCTGGTGTATCCAGCATGTGGATCCTGTGTGTCCAGCACGTGGTTCACACAAGGCTGGCAGGTGGTTCTGGCGTGTTCAGCAGGTGGTTCAGGCCTGTCCAGAAAGTTGTTCTGGGGTGTCCGGCATCTGGTTCTGGCTTATCTAACAGGTGGTTCTGGCATGCCCAGAATGTGGTTCTGCAGTGTCTGTCAAGTGGTTCAGGCATGTCCGGTATGTGGTTCAGTCTTGTCTGGCAGGAGGTTCAGGTTTGTCTGCCGGCTGGTCCTGGCATGGCCAGTCAGTGGTACTGACATGGTTAGGCATGTCTGGCAGGTGGTTCAGTCGTGTCCGGTACCTGGTTCTGGCATATCTGACAGGTGGTTGTGGCATGCCTGGTATTTGTTTCCAGAGTTTCTGTCAAGTGGTTCAGGCATGTCCGGCACGTGGTTCAGTTTTGTCTGACAGTTGGTTCAGTTTTCTCTGGCAGGTGGTTATGGCATGTCTGGCTGAAGGTACTGGAGTGTCATTCAGGTGTTTCTGGTGTGACAGGCAGGGGGTCCTGTGTGTCTGGTATGAGTTTCTGGTATGTTTGGGATGTGGTTCCGACGTGGGTCTTCTGGTGTGTCCTGGTGTTGGTTCCCGCATGTCCAGCAGTTGATTCCAGCGTGTCTGGCAGTTGGCTATGGCATGTCTGGGACCTGATTCTGTTGTGTCCTGTTGTGCTTTCAGCGTGTCCAGGTGTTGGTTCCGGTGAGTCTGTCAGTTGGTTCCCCCATGTCTGGTGGGTGATTCCAGCGTGTCCAGCAGGTTGTCCCGGTCTTTTATGGAAAATGCTTCTGGCGTACCCTGGACCTATTTCAGGCATATTCTGTAGGTGATTTCAGCATGTCCGGCAGGCCACTGCAGTGTGTTAGGCTGGTGGTTCCAGCTTGTCTGGCAGGTGTCTCTGGTGTGTCTGGCAACTGGCACCAACATGTTACGCAGGTGGTTCCAGCATGTCCACCAGATGGTTCTGGTTCATCCTGAAATTGGTTACGGTGTGTCTAGCAGGTGGTTCAGGCTTGTCCTGCATGTGGTTCAGTCGTGTCCAGCACCTGGTTTCAGCATGTGAGACACCTGTTCCTTGTGCATCTGGCAGGTGGTTCCGGCATGTCCGGCATCTGGTTCTGGCATATCTGACTGGTGTTTCCAGCGTCCCCAGCATGTAGTTCTGGAGTGTCAGTCAAGTGGTTCAGGTGTATCTGGCAGGTGATTCTGTCTTGTCTGTCAGGTTGTTCTGGCATGTCCAGCCAGCGGTACCGGTGAGTCATTCAGGTGGTTCCAACATGTGAGGCAGGGTTTCCTCTGTCTCTGGCATGAGTTTCTGGTATGTCCAGAAGGTAGTTCCGATGTGTGCGGTGGTTGCTTCTGGGGTGTCCAGCACTTGGTTCCTGCATGTCTGGTGGGTGGCTATGGCATGTCCAGCAAGTGGCCACAGCATGTCTGGGACCTAATTCCGATTCGTCGGGTTGGTGAATTCGGTGTGTCCAAATGGTGGTTCTGGCATGCCATGCATGATTTTCTAGCCTGTCCAGAAGTTGGTTCAGGTGTATCTGGAACCTGGTTCTGGCATATCCAGCAGGTGATTTTGGCCAGTCTGGCACATGGTTTGGCATTTCTTGAAGGTGGTTCAGTCGTGTCCAGCACCTGGTTTTGGCATATGTGACACCTGTTCTGGCGAATCTGGCAGGAGGTTCTGACATGTCCGGCGCATGGTTCTGGTGTATTCAGCAGGTTGTTTCAGCATATCATGCTCCTGGTTCCGGTGTATCTGACAGTTGGTTACATAGTGTGTGGCAGGTGGTTCCTGTGTGTCTGGCATGTGGTTCTGGTACGTTCTTAAAGTGTTTCTGGAGTGTCTGGCAGGTGGCTACTGTGTGTCTGAGACCTGATTCTGTCGTGTCCAGTTGGTGCTTTCAGAGTGTCCAGGTGTTGGTCCTGGCATGTCTGGCAGTTGGTTCCCGCATGTCTGGTGGGTGATTCCAGCATCTCTGGCAGGCTGTTCCAGCCTTTTATGTAAATTGTTTCTGGCATATCCAGGAACTGGTTCTGACGTATCTGGCAGGTGATTTTGGCATGTCTGGCAGGTTGTTCCAGCATGTTAGGCAGATGGTTCTGGCTTGTCTGGCAGCTGTTTCTGGTGTGTCCAGCACCTGGCTCTGGAATTTTCAGCAGGTGGTTCTGGCATGTCCACCAGATGTTTTGGGTGCATGCTGAATGTGGTTACAGCGTGTCCAGCAGGTGGTTGAGTTGTGTCCAGCAGGTGCTTCCGTCTTCTCCAGCAGATGGTTCAGTCTTGTCTGGCAGGTGCATCAATCGTGTGGGCACCTGGTTCCAGCTTGTGCTTTGCCTGTTTCTGGCGTATCCACCAGGTGGCTGTGGCATGTCTGGCAGGTGGTTCCGCTATGTCTGGTACATGGTCACAGGATAAGATACAGGTTATTTTGACGTGTCCTCTGGGTTGTCCAGGAGTGTCCGACACCTGGTTCTGGCGTGTTTGGCAGGTAGTTTCAGTGAATCAGGCACCTGGTTCTGGCATTCCCAACAGGTTGTCCTGGCATGTCTGGTAGGTGATTGCTCCATGTCGGCACATGGTTCCGGGGTTCCAGCAGGTGATTTCTACGTGTCTGGCAGTTGGTTCCAGTGTGTCCAGCACCTGGTTCTGGCATGTCTTGCAGGTGGTTCTGTCATGTATGGCACCTGGTTTTGGCACGTGTGACACCTGTTTGTGGTGTATCCGGCAGGTGGTTCTCACAAGACTGCCAGGTGGTTCAAGAGTGTCCAGCAGGTAGTTCTGGCGTGTCAGGCACCTGGTTCCGGTGTGCCCACCATGTTGTTCTGGATTGTCTGTAAAGTGATTCAGGCTGGTCTAGCCGGTGTTTCAGGTGTGTCTGGCAGCTGTTTCCGGCATGTCCGGCACCTACTTCTGGCCTGTGCTGGACCTGTTTATGGTGTATCTGTTACATGTTTCTGGTGTGTCTGGCACATGGTTCTGGTGTATTCAGCAGGTGGCTTCAGCATTCCAGGTGCCTGGTTCCGGCATATCTGACGGTTAGTTCCATGGTGTCTGGCAGGTGGTTCTTATATGTTCTTAAGGTGGTTCCAGAATGTCTGGCAGGTGGCTACCATGTGTCTGTGACCTGATTTCATCGTGTCCAGTTGGTGCTTTCAGAGTGTCCAGGTGTTGGTTCTGACGTGTCTGGCAGTTGGTTCCATTATGTCTGGCACACGTTTACGGGGTATCATGCAGGTGGTTTCGATGTGTCCTGTGGGTTTCCCAGGCGTGTCTGAGACCTGGTTCTGGCATGTCTGGGAGGTACTTTCAGTGATTCAGGTACCTGGTTCTGACGTATCCAACTGGTGGTCCCGACATGTCTGGTAGGTGATTCCGGCATGTGCAGCACATGGTTCCAGAGTATCCAGCAGGTGATTTTGACGTGTTTGGCAGGTGGTTCCAATGTGTCCAGCACCTGGTTCTGGTATGTCTTTCAGGTGGTTCAGTCATGTCCAGCACCTGGTGTTGGCGTGTGCAACACCTGTTTCTGGTGTATCCGGCAGGTGGTGCCAATGCTCCTAGCAGATGGTTCTTGCAAGTCTGGCAGGTGGTTCAGGCATACCCAGCAGGTGGTTCTGATGTGTTGGGCACATGGTTCCAGTATGTGTGGCTGGTGGTTCTGGACCATTGAGCAGGAGGTTACACCATGTCCCCTACCTGATTGCATTGTGTGTAGCGGGTGGCTCCTGTGTGTCTTATTGGTGCTTCCACTGTGTCCTGCAGGTGGTTCCAGCATGTGTGGTGGGAGGTTCTGGCATGTAAGAAGCTTGGTTCCAATGATCATTCGAGTCTGGCAGTTGGTTTCAGCATATCATGAGTGGTTCTGGCATGTCCAGAATTTTGTTCCTGTGTGTCCAGCGGGTGGTTCTGACATGTCTGGTGGGTGGTTGTGGGGTATAAGGAGCCTGGTTCCTGTGTATCTTGCAGGCAATTGCAGAGGGTCCAGCAGGTTATTCTGGCAAGTCAAGCATGTGCTTCCGGCTTGTCAGTCAGGTTGTTCAGGTGTGTCCAGCAGGTGTTTCAGGCCTGTCCAGAAGGTGATTCCCACGTGTCCAACATTTTGTTCCAGTGTGTCAAGCAGGTGGTTCAGGCATTTCCAGTGGATCATTCTGGTATGTCAGGTGGGGAGTTCCGGCCTGTCCAGCAGGTTGTTCAGGCAAGACTGTCAGCTAATCCAGTTGCATCTGGCACATGGTCCTGGCATGGCCATCCCGTGGTCCAGGCATTTCTGAAATGTGGTTCTGACGTGTCCAAAAGGTTGTTTCAGCGTGTCAGGCACCTGATTCAGACCTCACCTGGAGATGCTGTGGGGGTGTATTTGTATTGGCCCAGGTGTTTCCAGAAATAGGTTTTGGCATGTCCGGCATGTCCTGCCAGTATGTCTGGCCTGTGGTTCCAGTGTGTCCAGCTTGCAGTTCTGGCGTGTCTGACACCTGGCTCTGGCATGTTTAGTATGTCATGCTGGCATGCCCCCCAGTGGATTCCAGAGTGTATAAAAGGTGGTTACAGTGCAGAATGTCAGGCAGGTGGTTAGGTCATGTCCAGAAGTTGGTTCAGGCTTGTCCAGCAGATGTTTCAGTCGTGTCCAGCACCTGGTTCCAGTGTGCACAACACCTGATTCTGGTGTATCAGGCAGGTGGCTCCAACGTGTCTGACAAGTCTTCAGTGGTGTCCAGCCCCTGGGTTCAGCATGTGTAACAACTGTTTCTGGCATATCTGGCATGTGGCTCCAGCATGTCCAGCAGGTGGTTCACACTAGGATGGCAGGTGGTTCAGGCGTGTCCAGGAGGTGGTACTGGCATGTCAGGAATCAGGTTCAAGTGTTCCTGGAATGTGGATCTGGAATGTTGGAACTACCACATGGACATGCCAGAAACACCCATCACACTTGCCAGAACCAACTGCTGGGCACACCAGAAGCACTCACCAGAAATGACGGAACCACCTTCCAAGCATACCAGAATCACATCCCAGACACACCTGAACCACCTGCCAGACACGCCAGAACCACCTGTTGGCTATGCTGGAACCAGGTGCTGGATACACTGTAACCACGTGCGGAATATGCCAGAACCATGTGCTGGACATGATGGGACCTGGTGCCCTAAGGCCAGAAATACCTGCTGCACGCACCTGAACCACCTGCCAGACTTGCATGAAACACCTGAAAGACATGCGAGAATCACCTGCTGCATCTGCTAGAGAAAGGTGTCACACACGCCGAAACCAGGTGCTGGACATGACTGAACCAAGTGACGGACAAGGCTGAACCACCTGCTGGACATGCCATAACCACCTTCAGGACACGCCAAAACCATCTGACAGACATGCCGGAACCACTAGCTGAACATGCCAAGCCAGGTGCCACACATGCTGGAACCACCTGCTGGACATGCCAGAACCCTAGGGCAGAAATACTTGAATGATACGCTAGACATGCCAAACCATTTGCTGGAAACACCCAGACCACCTGCCAGACACCCCCAAAGCACTTCCCAGAGAGGAGTGAATCAGATGCCGGGCATGCCCAAACCATCCTTTGGACACTTCAGAACCACGTTTCAGAATGCCTGGATGACAGGATGGCCATGCCTGGACCATGCGCTGGATGCACCTGGACCAGCTGACAGACATGACTGAATAGCTTACCGGACATGCTGTAACTACCCACCGACCATACCAGAACCATCCACCAGAAAAGCCTGAACCACCTGCCTGACACGTTGGAACCAACTGCTGGACACATGGGAGCCACCACCCGGAAACTCTGGATTCACCCCCGGAGATGACAGAATCAGTTCCCAAACACGTTGGAAGCACCTGCCAGACATTCTGGGACCACCTGCATGAACCACCAGAATCACCCACTGGACACGATGGAACCACCTTCCTGACATGCCAAAACCACCTGTCTGACATGTTGGAACCACCTGCCAGGCATGATGGAACCACACTTTGGACACGTCAGAACCACACTCAGACATGCTGAAAGAAACCACCAGACATGACTGATCTACCTGCTGGACAGAACTGATCCATTGGCCAAAATGGCTGAACCACCAGCTGGACACACCAGAACAACCTTCCTGACATGCCGCAACCACAGGTCAGATACAGCAGAACCAGGTTCCAGACAATGTAAAAACACCTGCCAGATATGCCAGAACCAGGTGCCAGACCTGCCAGAACCACATGCTGAACAATCCAGAACCACCTGCCAGACATGCCAGAACAACCTGCCAGACACGCCAAATTCACCTGCCAGACACACCAGAACCATCACCCAAACATGCTGAAACCACCATCCAACATGACGGAATCAGGTCCTGGACATGCCATAGCCAACCTTGGGGGCATGCCAGAATCACGCTGGACATGCAGGCACCAACTTCTGGACAACCCAGAAACAGCCACCTGACATGTCGGAACCACCTTCTGGACATACCAGAAACTCATACCAGACACTCAGGAACCCCCTGCCTGACACAGTGGAACCACCAGAATAACACGCCGGTGCCACTGGCAGGGCATGCCGGAACCACCTGCGGAACCAAGCTGAACTACCTGCCAGACAAGACTGAACCACCTGCTGGATATGCCTGCATCACTTGACAGATAATCTGGAACCACATGCTAGGCATGCAAGAACCACATGTCAGATATGCCTGGTGCCGGATGTGCCAAAACCACCTTCAGGACAGGCCTGAAACACCTTCTGGACAGGCTTGAACCACCTGCCAGACATGCCGCAACCATCTGCTTGACTTGCCAGAACAACCTGCTGGACATGCCAAAATCACCTCCTGGATATGCCGGAACAAGGCCCTTATACACCAGAACAACCCAACAAACATCCCGAAACCAAATGCTGGACATGCCAGAAGCACCCACTGGACACACCAGTGCCACCTTCCCAACGTACCAGAATCACATGCCAGACACCTGCCAGACATGCCAGAACCACCTGTTCTATATGCCGGAACCAGGTGCCAAATACACTGAAACCACCTGCTGAATACATCAGAACCAGGTGCCAGACATGGCAGAAACACCTGCTGGAATCGTACAAATCAGCTATCAGTTACGCCAAAACCGTGTGCAGCAATTCTGAAAACATCTGCAGATATACCAGAAACAGGTCCAGCACAGGCTGGAACAAGGTGCCAGACAAGCCTGCAGCTGCTGCAGGACTAGCCTGAACCATCTGCTAGACCACCCTGAACCACTTTATGGACATTCCGGAACCATATGGCGGGCATACCAGAACAAGTTGCCCAACATGCCAGAAAAGACTTACACACAGGCAGGAAAAACCTGTGGTACATGCCTAAATCACCAGCCAGGCATGCAAGAACCACCTCCCACACATGCCGAAACCACCACCTGACATGATGGAATCAGGTCCTGAACACGCCCTAGTTACCTGCCTGACACCCCGGAAACACCTGCCAGACATGCTGGAACAACCTGTCAGATACTGCCCTGTCAGTGGATACAGGCAGAACCAGGTCCAGACACCATGAAACCATTTGCTGGATACATCAGAACCAGGTGCTGGACATGCCAGAACCACCTGCTGGAGAAGCCAGAACCACTTGCCAGACAGGCAGGAACAACCTACCAGACATGCTGAAATCACCTGCTGGATACGCTGGAACCAGGGCTTGAGTACACCAGAACCAACTTCTGCACACGCCTGAGAAACCTGCTGTACACACTGAAATAACCTGCCAGACGTGCTGGAACCACCACCTAGGCATGCCAAACCCACCATCCAACATGATAGAATCAGGTCCAGGACATGCTGGAATCACCCTCCGGGCTTGCAGGAACCAAAAACCAGACACCCTGGAAGCACCCACTGGACACATAGGAAACACCTTCCAGACATATTGGAAACTCATGCCAGACACACAGGAACCCCCAGACTGACACACTGGAACCACCTGAATGACACACCGGTACCACTGGCAGGACATGCCAGAACCACCTGCCAAACAAGGCTGAACCACCTGCCGGAAATGCATGAACCACTTGACGGACAATGTGGAACCAATTGCCAGGCACACCGCAACCACCTGCTTGACTCTCCAGGACCACCAACCAGATGTGTCAAAATTACCTGCCAGATATGCCAGAACCAGGCCTCTAGACGCTGGAACAACCTGACAGACATGCTGGAACCACCCGCTGGACACACTGGTACCACCACACAGACATGGCAGAACCATCTGCCCGACATGCCGGAGCTAACTTCCAGACACACTGTAAGCACCCACTGGACACTCCAGAACACACCTTCTGAACGTACCAGAAGCACATGCCAGACACACCTGAACCATCTGCAAGACATGCCAGAACCACCTGTTGGATATGCTGGAATCAGGTGCCAAATACTCTGAAATCAGCTGCCAAATGCGCCAGAACCAGGTGCTGGACGTGGCAGAAACACCTGCCAGACACCTCCAAATCACCTGTCGGATATGCCGAACCCGTATCCCAAATACGCCAGAAACAGGTCCAGCACAGGCCAGAACAAGGTGCAGGACAAGCCTGCAAATCCTGCAGGACTAGCCTGAACGACAGCTGGACCAGCCTGAATCACTTTACAGACATATCAGAACCACATAAAGGGCACACCGGATCCAGGTGCCTGACATACCAGAACCACGACTGGACACGACTGAGCCAACTGCCACATATGCCAGAAACAGGTGTTGCACACACCAGAACCAGGAGCTGGACACGACTGAACCAACTGCCGGAAATTCTTGAACCACCTGCTGGACACGACTGAACTACCTACCGCACATGCCAGAACGACCCTCAGGATGAGCCAGAACCATGTTGTGGACATGCAAGAACCACATGTCAAACACGCTAGAGCCAGGTGCCAGACACCCCGGAACCACCTGCTGGACATCCCGGAAACAAAGCCCAGACATTCTCGAAGGACACATCAGACATGCTGGAACAACTTGCTGGACACACCCGGCCCACCTACCAAACACCCCCAAAGCAACTCCTGGAGTGTCTTGAATCAGAAGCTGGACATGCCCAAACCACCTTTCAGACATGTCAGAAACACGTTTTAGAAATGCCTGGACCACAGGACAGCCATGACAGGACCATGTGCCAGATGCAATTGGAGCAGCTGACAGACATGCCTGAACAACCTGCTGGGCACACTGGAACTACCCGCCAGACATCCCAGGACCATCAACCAGGAAACACATGAACCACCTGCATGACATGCTGGAACCAACTGCCAGACATGTGAGAACCACCAACCGGAGACTCTGGAACCACACACTGGAGACACCAGAATCAGGTTCTGGGTATGCGAGAACCACAACCCAGACATGCCAAAACCACCACCCGATCTGACGGAATAATGCTCTGGACACACCATAGCCACCTGCCAAACATGCCAGAATCATCTGACAGACATGCGGGAACCAACTGCTGGACACCCCAGAAGTACCCACCAGACACGGAACCACCACACAGACACACCGGAAACCTCAGCCACACACACTGGAACCAACTGCCAGACACACCGGAAGCACCCACTGGACACACTGGAGCCACCTTCTAAATGGAACAGAACCACATGCCAGACACTCCTGAGCCACTTGCTGGAAGCTCCAGAACCACCTGTTGGATATGCTGGAACCAGTTGCCTGATACATTGAAACCATGTGACAAATAGGCCAGAGCCAGGTGCCAGAGATGGCAGAACCTTGTGCCCTAAGGCCGGAACCACCTGCTGAACATGCCTTGAACTGCCTGCCAGACTTGCGTGAGCCACCTGCCAGACATGCTGGAATCACCTGCCAGATAGGCTAGAAAAAGTTGTCACACACACCGAAACCAGGTACGAACACAACTGAACCACTCACCAGACATGCTGGAGCCACCTGCTGGATAAGCCAGAAACAGGTGTCGCACATGCAGGAACCAGGTGCTGGACACGACTGAACCAAGTGACGGACAAGCATGAACCACCCACTGGACACAACTGAATCACCTGCTGGACAACCCATAACCAACTTCAGGATGCACTGGGACCATCTGGTGGACATGCCAGAACCACCTGCCGAACATGCCAGACCCAGGTGCCAGACACACTGGAACTGCCAGCTGGACACACAAGAACAACAGGCCAGACATACTCGAAGGACATGCCATACATGTCGAACCACTTGCTGGAAACACCAGGACCACCTGCGGTACACTCTCAAAGCACGTCCTGATGAGCACTGAATCATAGGCCGGACATGCCCAAACCATCTTTCAGACAAATCAGAACCCCATTTCAGAAATGCCTGGACGACAGGATGGCCATGCCTGGATCATGTGCGGGATGCACCTGGACCAGCTGACAGACATGCCTGAACAACCTGCCAGAGATGCCAGTGTACCCACCGGACACACTGGAACCACCTGCCAGATATGCCAGAACCAGGTGCTGGACACACCAGACAAACGTGCCGACAAGCCAGAACCACCTGCCAGACATGCCAGGACAACCTGCCAGACAGGCCAAAATCACCTGCCGGATATGCCAGAACCAGGTCCTGAATACTCCATAACCAACTTCCACACAGTCCAGAAAACCTGGCTGTGCACAACGAAATCACCTGCCGGACATGCTGTAATGACTACCCAGACATACAGAAACCACCACCCGACATGACGGAATCAGGCCCTGGACATGCCATAGCCACCTGCTGGACATGCCAGAATCACCCACTGGACATTCAGGTACCAACTGCTGACAACCCGGAAGCACCCAGTGTACACGTCAGAACCACCACACAGACATGCCGGAACCACCAGCCACACACTCCAGAACCAACTGCCAGACACGCCGGAAGCACCCACTGGACATGCCATAACCACCTTCCAAACATAACAGAACCACATAACAGACACAAGTGAACCACCTGCCAGACACGCCAGAACCACCTGTTGGATATGCCTGAACCAGGTTTTGGATACACTGAAACCACCGGCCAAATAGGCCAGAACAAGGTGCCAGATATGGCAGAACCTGGTGACCTAAGGCCAGAACCACCTGCTGGACATGCCTGAACCACCTACCAGACTTGTGTGAACCACTTGCCAGACACGCCAGAATCACCTACCAGATACGCTAGAAAAAGTTGTTGCACACGCCGAAACCAGATGCCTGATATGACTGAACCACCTGCGGGACACTCTGGAACCATCTGACAGACACTCCAGAAACAAGTGTTGCACACGCCAGAACCAGGTGCTGGACATGACTGAACCAAGTGACGGACAAGTCTGAACCACCTGCTGTACACGCTGGAACCAACTTCAGGATGTGCTGGAACCATCTGCTAGACATGCTGGAAGCACCTGCCGAGCACTCTGGAACCACCTGCTTGACTTACCAGAGCCACCTGCCGGACATGACAGAACCACCTTCTGGACATGCTGCAACCACCCCCTGATATGCTGCAAACCACTGCCAGACACGACTTATCCACCTGCTGGACAGCACTGATCCACCCATGAAACATGGTGGAATCACTGGACTGACACCACGGAACCAACTGCCAGACATACCGGAATCACCTCTCACATATGGCAGAACCAGGTACCAAATACCCTGAAACCACCTGCCGAATACACCGGAACCAGTTGCCAGAAATGGCAGAAACACCTGCCGGCCATGTCCAAATCACCTGCTGAATACACCGAAACGATCTGCCGGACACACCAGAACCACCTCTTGGACACGCTGGTACCTTCTGCTGGTTATGCCAAAAACAGGTCCAGGGCAGGCCAGAACCAGGTGCCAGACAAGACTGAAGCAGCTGCCGTACTAGCCTGGGCCACCTGTTGGACCAGTGAGGACCACTTTATGGAGAATTCTGGAACCACATGCTGGGCACACTGGAACCAGTTGCCCGACACACCAGAAACAACTGCTGGACACTCCTGAACCCCCAGCCAGGCTTGAGTGAAACACCTGCCAGACACGCCAGAAGCACCTGCCAGATATGCCAGAAATAGGAGTTGCACACACAGAGACAAGGTTCCAGACACGACTGAACCACCTGCTGGACACGCTGGAGTCACCTGTCAGACACGCCAGAACCAGGTGTTGGGCATGCCTGGACAACCCACAGGACACAGTGAAATCGCCTGCATGATACCCCTAACCATGTGGCAGACAGAACGGAACCACCTGCCACACATGCAAGAGCCACCTGTCGGACAGACCTGAACCACCTGCCGAACACGCCCGAACCAACTGCTTGACTCGCTGGAACAACCTGACACACTCCGAAATCACCTGCCAGATATGCCAGAACCACTCAACGGACACTCCGGAACCACCTGCCAGACATGCCAAAATCACCTGTCGGATACGCTGGAACCAGGCTGCTTAGGCGCCGGACAATCCCGACAGACATGCTGGAACCACATGCCGCAAGCTCTGGTTCTGGAGTAATTGGCAGGTAGTTTCAGTGTACCTGGCACCTGGTTCTGGCCTATCCAACAGGTGGTTCCGAAGTTTCTGTCAGGTGGTTCCTGTGTGTCTGGAAGGTGCTTTCTCTGTGTCTGGCATGTGGTTCTGGTACATTTGGAAGATGATCCTGGCCTCTCTGTTGCGTGCTTCTGGCATGTGCGGGAGTTGGTTCCGGCATTTCAGCGTCAAGGTTCCAGTGTGTCCAGCAGATGGTTACGTCATGTCTGGCAGGTTTTTCCGGCATCTAAGTTGCCTGGTTCCAGCATATCCAGCGGGTGATTTTGGCATGTCCGGCAGGTGTTTCCGGCATGTCAAGCAGGTGCCTCTAGCGTGTTTGGCAGATGGTTCAGGTGGGTCCAGCAGCTGGTTCTGGCGTGTCAGGCACCTGTTTCCGGTGCGCCTGGCATGTGGTTCTGGGTTGTCCATCAAGTGGTTCAGGGTGGTCTCTCAGGTGGTCCAGATGCGTCCAGCATCTGTTTCAGGCGTGTCTGGCACCTGGTGCTATCCTGTGCCGGACCTGTTTCTGGTGTATCCGTCACATGGTTCTGGCGTGTCCGGCACATCATTGTAGCATATTCGGCAGGTGGCTTCAGCATACCGGGCACCTGGTTCCAGTGTATCTGACAGTTGGTTCCATGGTGTCTGGCATGTGGTTCCTGTATGTCCTGAAAGTGTTCCGGTGTGTCCAGCAGCTAGCTACCATGTGTCCGGGACCTGATTCCGTCATGTGTGGTCGGTGCTTTCAGAGTGTCCCTGTGTTGGTTCCGGTGTCTCTGGCACTTGGTTCCCGCATGTCTGGTGGGTGATTCCAGCATACCTGGCATGTTGTTCCGGCCTTTTCTGGAAATTGGTTCTAGCTTATCCAGGACCTGGTTCCAGCATATCTGGCAGGTGAGTTCTTTCTCGAATATCCTAAAGAGCTGGAATCAAGATGGTTTGTGGCTTTTCTCCCTTTGAGGGATGGCAGCAGTGCTTTGTGACTTCCACTTCTAGAGCAACGTAGGGCACATCTGAGAGCAAAGGGGCCTTTCTGACATAGGTGCTTTCTGACACTCTCTCCACAAGGGCACAACGGCGGTTGGTTAAAAGCACATTGTCTGTCTCCTCCTAATCATGTGGAAGCACAATGATATGGGCCTCAGCCCCGTTGCTTAAGGGGAAGATGTAGGCATTTCATCTGATCCAGGTTAGCAAGGTGGAAATGTGGCAGTAGCAATAGTTCTAAAGCGGAGAGTTAAGGGCTGAAAAGGAATGGCGTGTCAGCACCCTATTTATGAGAGGTTCCCAGTACGCTGTAAGAGCACCATGGAAAGTGAGTTTTTCCTCAGCTTCCTAAAGAGCTGGAAGCAAGACGGTTTGTGGCTTGTCTCCCCTTGAGGGATGGGGGCAGTGCTTTGTGCCTTCCACCTCTAGAGCACTGCAGTGCATGGCTGAGAGCAAAGGGGCCTTTCTTCCTTAGGTGCTTTCTGGCACTCTCCACCAGTGCACAATGGTGTTTGGTGAAAAGCCTATTGTCTGTCTACTCCTATGCATGTGGAAACACAGTCATTTGGCCCTCAGCCCAGTTGCTTAAGGGGAAGGTGTAGGCATTTCATCTGAGCTGGCTTGGCAAGATGGAAATATTGCAGAAGCAGAAGTTCTAAAGCGGTGAGTTAAGGGCTTGGAAGAAACAGTCCTTCAGCTGCCTTTGTATGAGAGGTTTCTGGTATGCTGAAAGAGCACTGTGGAAAGCAAATTCTTTCTCAGGTTCCTAAATAGCTGAAAGCAAGACAGTTTTTGTCTTGTCTCCCCTTGATGGTTGGAGGCAGGGATTTGTGCCTTCCACCTCTAGAGCAATGTAGGGCACGCCTGAGAGCAAAGGGGCCTTTCTGACATAGGTGCTTTCTGGCACTCTCTCCAGCAGTGCACAAGGGCGGTTGGTTAAAAGCCTATTGTCTTTCTCCTCCTAAGCATGTGGAAGCACACTCATTTGGGCCTCAGCCCTGTTGCTTAAGGAGAAGATGTAGGCATTTCATCTGAGCCTGGTTGGCAAGATGGAAATGTCCCAGAAGCAGAAGTTCTAAAGTGACGAGTTAAGGGCTCTAAAGAAACAGGGTTTCAGCTGACATTTTATGAGATGTTCCCGGTACGCTGTAAGACACTGTGGAAATCGAGTTCTTTCTCAGCTTCCTAATGAGCTGGAAGCAAGACGGATTGTGGCTCGTCTCTCCTTGAGGGATGAAGACAATGTTTTGTGCCTTCCACCTCTAGAGCAATGTAGGACACAGCTGAGAGCAAACTTGGCCTTTCTGACATAGGTGGTTTCTGACACTCTCTCCACCAGTGCACAAGGGCGGTATGAGATGTTGCCCATACGCTGTCAGAGCACTGTGGACAGCGAGTTCTCTCTTAACTTCTAAAGAGCGGTGCATTAAAATCCTATTGTCTCTCTCCTCCTAAGCATGTGGAAGGACAATCATTCGTATCTCAGCCAAATGATTCAGGCCAGACATGTGTGACTTACCTGCCTGACATGCTGGAACCAACTGTTGGACATGTCAGAACCATCATCTGTACACTCTGGAACCGCCCACCACAGAGGCGATAATCAGGTCTAGAATGAGCCAGAAGCACCTGCAGGACATGCCAGAACCACCTAATTCACATGCCAAAATCACCTGCTGCATATGACAGAACCACCTCATGTACACTCTGGAATCACATGCCAGGCATGCCAGAACCACTTCTCAGATGTTCCAGAACCCAGTGCTGGGCACAACGGAACCACTGCCTGGACAGACCTGAGCCACATACTGGACACACGTGAACCACCTGCTGAACAAGCTGGAACCACCTGCTTGACTCACCAGAACAACCTGCCAGACAATCCTAAATCACCTGCTGGATATGCTGGAACCAGGCCACTTAGACCCGGAAAAACCCAACAGACATGCCGGGACCACCCACCGGGCACTCTGGAACCACCACAGAGACATGCCGAATGACCCACCAGACACACCCGAAGCACCCACCGGACACTCCAGAACCACCTGGAACCACCTGCCAGACACACAGGAACCAAAACAGTGACAAGCTAGAGCCAACTCCCAAACATGCCGGCAGCACCCAAAGGAGAGGCCAGAAACATCTTCCGAATATACCAGAACCACATGCCACACACACAGGAACCGCCTGCCGGACACCATGGAACCAAATGTCAGATACGCTGGAACCAGGTGCTGGGTATGCTGAAGCCAGCTGCCAAATATGCCAGAAACATGTGCCAGACACTCCAGAACCATTTGACAGATACACCAGAAACAGGTCCAGCACAGGCCAGAAACAGGTGTCAGACACGCCTGAAACAGCTGCTGGACACACCTGAACCACCTGTGAGGCCAGCCTGAACCAGTTGACAGACAATACAAAATCACTTGCCGGGCACACCGGAACCAGGTGCCTGACACGCAGAACCACCTGCCAGTCTTGTGAGAACCACAGGCAGGATACACCAGAAACAGGTGTCACACACCCCAAGACCAGGTGCCAGACACTACTGAACCACCTGCAAGACATGCCAGAACCAGGTGCCGGACACGCTGGAACCAGCTGCAGCACAGGTCAAAGTCCTTTGCCAGATATGCCGGAACCACCTGCCCCACATGCCAGGACCACCTGTTGGATACACTAGAACCAGGTTCCTGAATCGCTGAGACTACCTTCTGGACACGCCAGAACCAGGTGTCAGACACTCCTGGACAACCCACAGGACACGGGGAAATCACCTGCATGATACCCAGTAATCATGTGCCAGACAGAACGGAACCACGTGCCACACAAGCCGGAGCCACCTGCTGGACAGACCTGAACCACCTTATGGACACTTTTGAACCACCTGCCGACACACTGAAAACAACTGCTTGACTCGCCAGAACAACCTGACTCACATGCCAAAATCACCTGCTGGATAGACTGGAACCAGGTCCTGAATGAGCCAGAACCAATTTGCGAAAAGGCTGGATCGACATGCTGGACTCGCCAGAATCACCCACTGCACATGCAGGAACCAACTGCCAGACACACCAGAACCAAAAGCTGGACACTCTCAACCACCAATGGCACACAATGGAATCAATGTCCGGACACATGGTAGCCACCTGCCGGACACGCCAGAACCACCTTGAGAACGTACCAGAACCATGTGCCAGACACACAGGAACCACGTGCCAGACACACAGGAACCACCTGTTGGATATGCGGAACCAGGTGCCAGAAGAGTGAAACCACCTGCCGAATATGTGACAACCAGATGCCAGACATGCCACAAACACTGGCTAGGCAAGCCAGAACAACCAGCCTAACATGCTGGAACAGCCTGTCGGACACGTCAATATCACCTGCTGGATAGACTGGAACCAGGTCCTGGATAAGCCAGAACCAATTTCTGGAAAAGGCTGGATCAAGATACCGGACTTGCCGGAATCACCCACCACACAGGCTGGAACCAACTGCCAGACACGCCGGAACCAACAGCTGGACACTCTGAAAGCACCAATGGCACATGACGGAATCAGCTTCCAGACACACGGTAGCCACCTGCTGGACACGCCGGAACCACCTTCAGAGCATACCGGAGCCACATGCCAGACACACAGGAACCTGCCAGACACCACGGAACCAACTGTCACATACGCCGGAACCCAGCACCCGGTATGCTGAAGCCACCTGCCAAATACGCCACAACCCTGTGCCGGACACACTGGAACCATGTGACGGATACATCAGACACAGGTGCAGCACAGGCCAGAACCAGGTGCCAGACACACGAGGACCACCTACTGTACATGCCTGGACCACCTACCAGTCTTGTGAGAACCACCTCCTGGATACACCAGAAACAGGTGTAGCACACACGAAGACCAGGTGTCAGACACGACTGAACCACCTGCCGGACACGTCAAAATCACCTGCCAGATACACCAGAACCAGGTGCTGCACATGCCAGAATCACCTACCAGACATGCCGGGACCTCCTGTGGGATATGCTGGAACTAGGTGCCTGATTCACTGAAATTACATGCCAGACACGCCAGAATAAGGTGTCAGACATGCCTGGACAACCCACAGATACTGCAAAATCACCTGCATGATATCCCGTAACCATTCGCCACACAGAACGGAACCACCTGCCGGATACGCCAGAAAAAGGTGCAGCACAATCCAGAACCAGATGCCCCCTGCGACTGATCCACCTGCCAGATAAGACTGAACCATCTGCCACACATGCCGAAACCACATTCTGGATGCACCAGAACCATCTGTGGCAAACGCTGGAACCACTCGCAGCACATGTGTGACCCACCTGCCTGACACGCTGAAACCAACTGTTGGACATGTTGGAACCATCATCTGGACACTCTGGAACCACCCACCGCTGATGTGAGAATCGGGTCCAGAATGCGCCGGAAGCACCAGCAGGACATGCCACAACCACCTGAATCACATGCCAAAATCACCTGCTGGATATACCTGAAGCACTTGCTGGACACTCCGGAATCACATGCCAGGCATGCCAGAACCACTTCTCAGATATGGCAGCACCACGTGCAGGAAACGCCGGAACAACCACCTGGTCAGGCCTGAACCACCTGCTGAACATGCCTTAACCACCTCCCGAACACGCGGGGACCACCTGTTTGACTCGCCAGAACCACCTGCCTGACACGCCAAAATCACCTGCTGGATACGCTGGAACCAGGCCACTTGGACGCTGGAAAAACCTGACATCCATGCTGGAACCACCTGCCGGACACTCTGGAACCACCACACAGACATACAGAATGACACACCTGACACACCCGAAGCACCCACTGGACACGCAACAACCACCTGGAACCACCCACTGGACAGATTGGAACCATCACTCTGACATGCCAGAACTGACTCCCGGCCTACCAGAAGCACTCAACAGGCTGGAATCAACTTCCTAATGTACCAGAACCACATGCCAGACACACAGGAACCACCTGCCAGACACCATGGAACTAACTGTCAGATACACTGGAACCAGGCACCAGGTATGCTGAAGCCACCTGCAGAATACGACAGAACCATGTGACAGACACGCAGGAACAATGTGACGGCTACACCAGGAACCGGTCCAGCACAGGCCAGAACCAAGTGCCGGACACGCCTGAAACAGCTGCTGGACACACCTGAATCACCTGCTAGACCAGCCTGAAGCACCTGACGGACAGTCTGGAGCAACATGCTGGGCACACCGGAACCAGGTACTCCACATGTCAGAACCACCTGTTGGACATGCCTGAACCACCTGCCAGTCTTAAACATTTTATCTTTTCCTTTTTCTCCCCAAAGGCCCCCAGTACATGGTTGTATATTCTTTGTTGTGGGTCCTTCTAGTTGCGGCATGTGGGACACTGTCTAAGTGTGGTTTGATGAGCTGTGAGATGTCCACGCCCAGGATTCGAACCAATGAAACAGTTGACCTTGGCAACAGATCATGCAAACTTAACCACTCGGCCACGAAGCCAGCCCCCACCTGCCAGTGTTGTGAGAACCAGCTGCCAGATACACCAGAAGCAGGTGTCGCACATGCCAACACCAGGTGCCGGACATGACTGAACCACCTGCAAGACATGTCAGAACCAGGTGCTGGACAAGATGGAACCACCTGCAGGACACGTGAAATTCCCTTGCCTGATACACTGGGATGACCTGCCGCAAATGCCAGAATCACGTACCAGACCTGCCAGGACCACCTGTGGGATATGAGAGAAACAGGTGCCTGATTTTCTGAAACTAACTTCCGGACACGCCAGAACCAGGTGTCAAAAATGCCTGGACAACCCACAGGACACGGTGAAATCACCTGCATGATACCCCATAGCCATGTGCGAGACAGAATGGTACCAACTGCCAGACACGCCGGAGTGACCTGCTGGATATGCCAGAAATGGGTGCAGCACACGCCAGAACCAGGTGACCCACACGACTGATCCACCTGCCGGACAAGACTGAACCATCTGCCGGACATGCCGAAACCACCTTCTGGAGGCACCAGAACCATCTGTGGCAAACGCCGGAACCACCCACCACACATGTGTGACCCTTCTGCCTGACACACTGGAACCAACTATTGGACATGGTGGAACCATCATCTGGACACTCTGGAACCACCCACCACTGATGCGAGAATCAGGTCTGGAATGCGCCAGAAGCACCTGCAGGACATGCCACAACCACATGACTCACACGCCAAAATCACCTGCCGGATATGCCAGAACCACTTGACGGACACTCCGGAATCACATGCTGGGTATGCTGGGACCACCTCTCTGATATGCCATAACCACATGCAGGACACGACAGAACCACCTCCTGGACAAATCTGAACCACCTGCTGGACATGCCGGAACCACCGGCCGAACATGCTGGAAGGACCTGCTTGACTCACTGCAACCACCTGCTGGACACCCCAAAATCACCTGCTGGATATGCTGGAATCAGGCCAATTGGATGCCGGAATAACCCTACACAAATGCCAGAACCACCCGCCGGACACTCTGGAACCACCACACAGCCATGCAGAACGACCCACCAGAGACACTGGAAGCAGCCACCAGACACGCCAGAACCACCTGGAACCACCCTCCAGACACACTGAAACCATCAATTTGACACGCCAGAACCAACTCCTGGACATACCGGAGGCACTCAATGGACGGGCTGGAAGCATATTCTGAATGCATCAGAACCACATGCCAGACACACAGGAACCACCTGTCAGACACACAGGAACCACCTGTTGGATATGCCAGAATGAGGTGCCAGATACAGTGAAACCACCCGCCAAATATGCCAGAACCATGTGCCGGACACGCCGGAGCCATGTGATGGATACACCAGAAACAAGTCCAGCACAGGCCAGAACCAGGTGCCAGACATGCCTGAAACAGCTCCCGGACACACCTGAAACACCTGCTCAACCAGCCTGAACCACTTGATGGACAATCCAGAACCACATGCCAGGCACACTGGAACCAGGTGTCTGACACGCCAGAACCACCTTCTGGACACCCCTGTACCACCTGCCAGTCTTGTGAGAACCACCTGCCGGACAAGACTGAACCAACTGCTGGACACGCTGAAACCACCTTCCAGATGCGCCTGAACCATCTGTGGCAAATGCCAGAACCACCCACCACACGTGTGACCCAATTGCCTGACATGCTGGAACCAATTGTTGGACATGTTGGAAGCATCATCTGGACACTCTGGAACCACCCACCGCTGATGCAAGAATCAGGTCTGGAATGCTCCAGAAGCACCTGCAGCATACGTCAGAACCACCTGACTCACACGCCAAAATCACCTGCCCGATATTCCAGAACCTACTGACAGACACTCCGGAATCACATGCTGGGCATGCTGGAACCACCTCTCAGATATGGCAGAACCACGTTCGGACACACCAAAACCACCTCCCAGACAGACCTGAACCACCTGTCAGACACACCGGAACCACCTTCAGGACGTACTGGAACCACATTTCAAAAACACAGGAACCACCTGCCAGACACCATGGAACCAACTCTCAGATACAATGGAACCAGGCACCTGGTATGCTGAAGCCACCTGCCAAATACACCTGAAACGTGTGCCAGGCATGCTGGAACCATCTGATGGATACATCAGAAACAGGTGCAGCACAGGCCAGAACCAGGTGCCCGACACCCCAGGATCACCTGCTGGACACGCCTGGACCACCTGCCAGTCTTGTGAGAACCCCCTCCCGGATACATCGGAAACAGGTGTAGCAGACACCAAGACCAGGTGCCGGACACGACTGAACCACCTGCCAGACATGCCAGAACCAGGTGCCGGACACGCTGGAACCACCAGCCGGACATGTCGAAATCACCTGCCGGAAACACCTTAATCATGTGCTGCACACGTTGGAATGACCTACCAGACATGCTGGGACCACCTGTTGGATACACTGGAACCAGGTGCCTGATTCGCTGAAACTACCTGCCTGGCACACCAGAAGCAGATGTGGGACACGCCTGGACAGCCCTCAGCCCACCTGAAAATCGCCTGCAGTATACCCCATAGCCATGTGCCAGACACACAGGAACCAGCTGCCAGACACTTCAGAACCACCTGTTGGATATGCCGGAACCACGTGCCAAATACACTGAAACCACCTACCAATTACACCAGAACCAGGTGCTGGACATGCCACAAAAACCTGCCAGACATGCAGGAACCACCCGCCGGGCACTCTGGAAGCACCACACTGTCATGCCAGAACGACCTGCCAGACAGACAGGAAGCACCCCCCGGACATGCCAGAACCACCTGGAACCACCCTCCGGACACACTGGATCCATGAGTCTGACAAGCCAGAGCCAACTCCCGGACATGCCGGCAGCATCCAATGGACAGGCTGGAACCATCTTCCGAACCTACCAGAACCACATGCCAGACACACAGGAACCACCTGCCAGACACTTCCTAACCACCTGTTGGATATGCTGGAACCAGGTGCTAGATACAGTGAAACCACCTGCTGAATATGCCAGAACCAGAGTGTGCAGCATGTGGTTCTGGCATGTCTGACTGCGTTTTTCTGGCGCCTAAAGGACCTGGTTCCAGCATATCTGGCAAGTGATTTTGGCGTGTCTGGTAGGTGGTTCTGGAGTGTCCGTCAAGTGGTTCTGGCATATCCGGCAGGTGATTTTGGCATGTGAATCAGGTGGTTCTGGCATGTCCTTCTGGTGCATCTGGTGCGTTCTGAACCTAATTATCATGTCTGCAGTGGGTGGTTCCAGAGTGTCTAGATGATGGTTCTGCCATGTCCGAAAGTTGGTTCCAGTGTCTCAGGCAGGTGTTCCTGGACTGTCGTTCCAGACTGTCTGTCAGGTGCTTCAGGCTGGTCTAGCAGGTGGTTCAGGTGTGTCCAGCAGCTGTTTCAGGCGTGTCCAGCACCTGGTTCTGGCGTATTCAGCAGGTGGCTTCAGTGTACCGGGTGCCTGGTTCCAGCGTATCTGACAGTTGGTTCCATGGTGTCTGGCAGGTGGTTCCTGTGTGTTTGGCATGTGGTTCCTGTACGTCCTGAAGGTGGTTCCTGCGTGTCCGGCAGGTGGCTATGGTGTGTCTGGAACCTGATTCCATAGTGTGCCATTGGTGCTTTCAGAGTGTCCAGCTGTTGGTTCTGGCGTTTCTGGCAGTTGATACCCGCATGTCCAGTGGGTGATTCCGGCATGTCCGGCATGTTGATCCAGGCTTTTCCGGAAATTGCTTCTGGTATATCCAGGCCCTGGGTCCGCAGTATCGGGCAGATGATTTTGTCCTGTCTGACAGGTTGTTCCAGCGTGTTAGGCTGGTGGTTCCAGCTTGTCTGGCAGGTGTTTATGGCATGTCTGGCATGTGGTTCTGGCATATTCGGCAGGTGGTTTCACCATATCTGGGACCTATTTCTGGCATATCCAACAAGTGGTTCCAAAGTGTCTGGCAGGTGGTTCCTGTGTGTCTGGCATGTGCTTCAGGTACATTAGGAAATGGTTCCAGCCTGTCTGTTGAGTGCTTCCGGTAGGCCGGGAGTCGGTTCTGTCATGTCAGAGTGATGGTTCCAGTGTGTCCGGCAGGTGGTTCCAGGTGGTTGCGGCGAGTCCGGTGGGTGCTTCCGGTGTGTCTGGTGGGTAGTTCTGCCTGTCTGTGTGGTGGTTTCAGAGAGGTTGGTGGGTGGTTCCAGCATGGATGTCAGGTTTTTCTGGCATCCAAGTGGCCTGGTTCCAGCATATCCTGAAGGTGATTTTGCCCTTTCTTTCAGGTGGTTCTGGCGTGTTCAGCAGTTGATTCCGGCATGTCCGGAAGGGGATTCAGGTCTGTCCGGGAGATGGTTCTGGTGCCTCCGACATGTGGTTCTGGCACATCTGAGAGGTGATTCTGGCACACCTGGCATGTGATTCCGGAGTGTCCGTCAAGTGGTTCTGGTGTACCCAGCAGGTGATTTTGGCATGTCCGTCAGGTGGTTCTGGCGAGTCAAGCAGAGGGTTCCAGCGTTTTCGGCAGGTGGTTCTCCCGTGTCTGGCAGGGGGTTGAGGACTTTCAAGGAGGTGGTTGGGGATGACCGGCATGTGGTTCTGGCACATCTGAGAGGTGGTTCCGGCATTCCTGGCATGTGATTCCAGAGTGTCCGTGAAGTGGTTCTGGCATACCTGGCAGGTGAATTGGGCGTGTCCAGCCTGTGGTTCCAGAGTATTGAGCAGGTGGTTCCAGCATGCTCGGCAGGTGGTTCAGGCGTGTCCGGCAGGTGGTTCTGGTGTGTCTGGTCGGTGGTAGCGGCATGTCCGGCACGTGGTTCTGGCACATCTGAGAGGTGGTTCCAGCATGCCCAGCATGTGATTCCGGAGTGTCCGCCAAGTGCTTCTGGCATACCCGGCAGGTGATTTTGTTGTGTCCAGCAGGTGGTTCTGGCGAGTCGATAAGGTGGCTCCAGCGTGTCTGGCAGGTGGTTCCAGTCTGTCCGGGAGGCGGTTCCAGTGTTTCCGGCACGTGGCTCTGGCACATGTGAGATGTGGTTCCGGCATGCCTGTCATGGGATTCCGGAGTGTCTGACAAGTGGTTCTGGCAGACGTGTCAGGTGATTTTGACGTGTCCAGCTGGTGGTTCCGACGAGTCGAGAAGGTGGTTCCAGTCAGTCCGGGAGGTGGTTCCGGTGTGTCCGGCACATGGTTTTGGCACGTTCCAGAGGTGGTTCCATCATGCCCGGCATGTGATTCCGGAGTGTCCATCAGGTGGTTCTGGCGTACCTGGCAGGTGATTTTGGCGTGTCTGTCAGCTGGTTCTGGCGAGTCGAGCAGGTGGTCACAGCATGCTAGGCAGGTGGTTCAGGCGTGTACAGCAGGCGGTTCTGGTGTGTCCGGGGGGTGCTTCCAGGGTGTCCGGTACGTGGTTCTGGAACATCTGAGAGGTGGTTCTGGCATGCCTGGCATGTGATTCTGGAGTGTCCGCCAAGTGGTTCTGGCGTATTCGGCAGGGGATATTGGCATGTCCGGCATGTGGTTGAGGCTTGTCCAGCAGGTGGTTCAGGACTGTCTTGGGAGGTGGTTCAGGCGTGCCCGGCACATGGTTCTGGCATGTCTGAGAGGTGGTTCCCGCTTGCCCAGCATGTCATTCTGCAGTGTCCATCACATGTTTCTGGCGTACCCAGCAGGTGATTTTGGCGTGTCTGGTAGGTGGTTCTGGCGAGTTAAGCTGGTGGTTCTGCCCTGCTCGGCAGGTGGTTCAGACGTGTCCGATAGGTCGTTCAGGTTTGTCCGGGAGGTGGTTCTGGCACGTCTGAGAGTTCATTCGGGCATGCCCGGCATGTGTTGCTGGAGTGTCTGCCAAGTGGTTCTGGTGTACCAGGCAGGTGATTTTGGCATGTCTGGCAGGTGGTTCTGGCAAGTCGAGCAGGTGGTTCCGGCGTGCTCGGCAGGTGGTTCAGGTGTATCTGGCAGGTGGTTCACGTCTGTCCGGGAGGTGGTTCAGGCGTGTATGGCTAGTGGTTGTGGCATGTTGGAGAGGTGGTTTTGGCATGCTTGGCATGTGATTCCAGACTGTCCACCAAGTGGCTCTGGCATAGCCGGCAGGTGATTTTGGTGTGTCCGGCAGGTGGCATGCGGCGAGCCAAGCAGGTGGTTCCGGTGTTTCCGGCACGTGGTTCTGCTGTGTTCAGCAGGTGTTTCAGGCCTGTCCAGGAGGTGGATCTGGTGTGTCCATCACGTGGTCCTGGCACACCCGAGAGGTAGTCCGGCATGCCAGGCATGTGATTCTAGAGTGCTCGTCAAGTTGTTCTGGCATATCCGGCAGGTGATTTTGGCGTGTCCGGCAGGTGGCTCCTCGAGTCAAGCAGGTGGTTCCAGGGTTTTCACCAGATAGTTCAGGCATGTCAAGCAGAAGGTTCAGGTCTGTCCAGGATGTGGTTCCTGCATGTCCTGCACGAGCTTATGGCACATCTGAGAGGTGGTTCTGGCATACCAGGCATGTGATTCCGGAGTGTCCATCAAGTTGTTCTGGCATATCTGGCAGGTGGCTCCGCTGAGTGAGGTACATGTTTTCCGGCGTGTTCAGCAGGTGGTTCAGACCTGTACAGCAGCTGGTTCAGGTCTCTCCTGGAGGTGGATACTGCGTGTCCGGCACATGATACTGGTACCTCTGAGAGGTGATTCTGGCAAGCCTGACATGTGATTCCGGAGTGTCCGCCAAGTGGTTCTGGCGTACCCGGGAGGTGATTTTGGCGTGTCAGGCAGGTGATTCCGGCAGGTCGAGCAGGTGATTCCAGCATGCTCGGAATCTGAATCAGGCGTGTCCGGCAGGTGGTTCAGGTCTGTCCAGGAGGTGGTTCCAGCGTGTCCAGCACGTGGTTCTGGACGTTCTGAGAGGTGTTACCGGCATGCCTAGCATGTGATTCCGGAGTGTCCGTCAAGTGGTTCTGGCATATCTGGCAGGTGATTTTCGCGTGTCGGCAGGTGTCTCCGGCAATTCAACAGGTTGTTCTGGCGTATTTGGCAGGTGGTTCAGGCGTGTCCGGCAGGTGGGTCAGGTCTGTCCGGGACATGGTTCTGTTGTGTCTGGCACGTGCTTCTGGCACACCTGAGAGGTGGTTCCGTCATGCCCTGCATGTGATTCCGGAGTGTCGGTCAAGTGGTTCTGGCGTATGCAGCAGATGATTTGGTGTGTCCGGCAGGTGGCTCCGGCGAGTCAAGCAGGTGGTTCAGCGTCTCCGGCAGGTGGTTCCAGCGAGTTGAGCAGGTGGTTACTGTGAGCTCGGCTGGTGGGTCAGGCGTGTCTGGCAGGTGGTTCAGGCGTGTCCATCAGATGGGTCACATCTGTCCGGGAGGTGGTTCCCACATGTCCGGCACTTGGTTCTGGCATGTCTGTGAGTTGGTTCTGGCATGCCCGGCATGTGATTCCGTAGTGTCCACCAAGTGGTTCTGGCATATCCGGCAGGTGGTTTTGGTGTGTGCAGCTGGTGGATCTGGAGAGTCGAGCAGGTGTTTCTGGCGTGCTCGGCAGGTGGTTCAAGTGTGTCTGGCAGGTGTTTCGGTTCTGTCATGGAGGTGGTTCCGGCACTTCTGAGAGGTGGTTCCAGCATGCACGGCATAGGATTCCAGAATGTCTGCGAAGTGGTTCTGGAGTAACTGGCAGTTGATTTTGGCTTGTCCAGAAGGTGCTTCTGGCGAGTCGAACAGGTGATTCTGGCATGCTTGCAAGCTGGTTCAGGCATGTCTAGCAGGTGGTTCAGGTCTGTCCAGGAGGTGGTTCTGGCGTGTCCGGCAGGTGGTTCTGCCACGTGTGAGTGGTGGTTCTGGCATGCCCGGCATGTCATTCCGGAGTGTCCGCCAAGTGGTTCTGGCATAGCCGGCAGGTGATTTTGGTGTGTCCGGCAGGCGGTTCCAGCGAGTCAAGCAGGTGGTTCTGGCATGCTCTTCTGGTGGTTCAGGCATGTCCGGTAGTTGGTTCAGGTCTATCTGGAATGTGTTTCCACCGTGGCCGGCATGTGGTTCTGGCACGTCTATGAGTTGGTTCTGGCATGCCTGGCATGTGATTCCAGAGTGTGCACCAAGTGGTTCTGGCATAGCCGGCAGGTGATTTTGGCGTGTATGACAGGTGGTTCTGGTGAGTCGAGCAAGTGGTTCCAGCGTGTCCGGCAGGTGTTTCCAGTCTGTCCGGGAGGTGGTTACGGCGTGTCCCGTCTGTTGTTCTAGAACGTCTGAGAGTTGTTTCCGGCATGCCCAGCATGTGATTCCGGAATGTCCAACAGGTGGTTCCGGTGTGCTTCGCAGGTGGTTCCGGCGTGTCCGGCACATGGTTTTGGCATGTCTCAGATGTGGTTCCGGCATGCCTGGCATGTGATTCTGGAGTGTCCGCCAAGTGGTTCAGGCATACCCGGCAGGTGATTTTGGAGTGCTCGGCAGATGTTTCAGGTGTTTCCGGCAGGTGGTTCTGGCACGTCTGAGAGCTGTTTACTGCATTCCCAGCATGTGATTCTGGAGTGTCCCTCAAGTGGTTCTGAGGTATATGTCAGGTGATTTGGGCGTGTCCGAGAGGTTGCTCTGGCACGTCAAGCAAGTGGAAGTGGCATGTTCGGCAAATGGTTGAAGTGTTTACAGCAGGTGGTTCAGCTGTGTCTGGGAGGTGGTTCTGGCGTGTCCGGCACGTGGTTCTGGAACATCTGAGAGGTGGTTCTGGCATGCCCAGCTTGTAATTCTGGAGTGTCCACCAAGTGATTCTGGCGTACACGCCAGGTGATTTTGGTGTGTCTGGCAGGGGGTTCCGGTGAGTCGAGCATGTGGTTCAGGCATGCTCGGCAAGTGGGTCAGTCGTGTCCAGCAGGTGGTTCTGGCACGTCTGAGAGGCGGCTCCAGCATGCCCCACATGTGATTATGGTGTGTCTGACAAGTGATTCTGGCTTACCCGTCAGTAACTTTTGCGTGTCCAGCATGTGGTTCCAGCGATTTGAGCAAGTGGTTCCGTGTGTCCAGCAGATGGTTCATGTGTGTCGAGCAGGTGGTTCAGGTCCATCCGGGTGGTGGTTCGTGTGTGTCCAGAACGTGGTCCTGGCACGTCTGAGAGGTGGTTCCGGCATGCCCAGCAGGTGATTCCAGAGTGTCTGCCAATTGGTTCGGCCATACCCGGCAGGTGATTTTGGTGTGCCCCAGAGGTGGTTCTGGCGAATCGAGCAGGTGGTTCCAGCTTGCTCTGCAGGTCATTCAGGCGTGTCCTTCAGGTGGTTGTGGTGTGTCAAGCAGGTGGTTCCGGCATGCTCGGCAGGGGGTTCAGGCATGCCTGGCAGGTGGTTCAGGTCTCTCCGTGAGGTGGTTCACGTGTGTCCGGCACATGGTTCTGGCACGTCTGAGAGGTGGTTCCGGCATGACCGGCATGTGATTCCACAGTGTCTGCCAAGTGGTTCTGCCGTACCTGGCAGGTGATATTGCTGTTTGTGGCAGGGGGTTCCGGACAGTCGAGTGGGTGGTTCCGGTGTGCTCGGCACATGGTTCACGCATATCCAGCAGGTGGTTATGGCATGTCTAAGAGCTGGTTCCAGCATGCCCTGCATGTGATTCTGAAGTGTCTGTCAAGTGGTTCTGGGGTATACAGAAGGTGATTTTGGCAAGTCTGACAGGTTGCTCTGGGGAGTCAAGCAATTGAATGACGCGAGCTTGGCAAGTGGCAAAGGCGTGTCCAGCAGGTGGTTCAGCTGTGTACAGGAGGTGGTTCCCGCATTTCCAGCATGTGGTTTTGGCACTTCTGAGAGGTGGTACTGGCATGACTGACATGTGATCCTGGAGTGTCTGCCAAGTGGTTCTGGTGCAAGTGGCAGGTGATTTCGGCTTGTGCAGCAGGTGGTTCTGGCTACTGGCACTGGTGGTTTCGGCATGCTCGGCAGGTGGTTCAGGCACTTATGAGACATTTTGAGCCATGACTGAATTACACCAGAACCATGTGTGAGCCATGTATGAACCACATGTGAGACACCCTTGAAGCACATCTGAACCACCTGTGAAATACACATGTTCGATGCTTGATGCGCACATGAACCACATGGGATCCACACATGAAACAAAGCTGAGCCATGTCTGAGCCACGTGCCAGCCATGACTGAGTATGGGGGAGAAACGTTTCAGCAACCTGTGAGTCACGTAGAAGCCACACCTGTACGGACTGCCACACACGCATGACCACATGTCTGCCACACATGGATCCTGTGTGATGAATATCTGAGTCACATGTCAGCCACGCCTGAACCACCTGCCACTCATCCCAGAACCCTGCACCAGCCACCCCTGAACAACACGAAGGCCATGAATGAAGCATGTGTGAACACCTGCGAGACGTGTCATGCACTATTGTGTCACATGGCTGCCTCACCTGAGTCATGTGTCAGCCATGCCTGAATGACATGTGAGTCACACCTGAGCCACGTCTCAGCCATGCCAAATTCACATGCCAGCCAGGCCTGAACCAAGTGCCAGTCACACTTGAACCACAGGTCAGCCTCCCTTGAAGCATGTGTCAGCCACACTGGCACAACTTGCCTGCCATGCCTGAACCACGTGCCAACCATGCCACAAACACATGTGAGCCAGGCGTGAACAACAAGACAGCCGTGCATAGGCCACAACAGAGCCAGGTGTGACCCCAGTGGCAGAAAAGCCTGAATCATGTGACAGCCACATGGGAACCAGTGCTGTGGCAACCTGCATCACATGTGAACCACGGCTGAGCTGTGCCTGAACCTCGTGTGAAAGTGTCCCCTACCATAATTGACCCAGACGAGTAGTGTGTGAGCCACGCCTGAATTACACCCAAACCATGTGTGTCATGCTTGGCTCACAGCATGGCTCAGGTGTGGCTCATGAATGGCTGTGGTTTTGCTCAGGCGTGGCTCACATGTGTTTGTGGCATGCTTGACACGTGGTTCAGGCATGACAGGCAAGTTGTGCCAGTGTGGCTGACACTTGCTTCAAGTGAGGCTGACCTGTGGTTCAAGTGTGACTGGCACTTGGTTCAGGCATGGCTGGCACGTGACTTTGGCACAACTGAGACGTGACTTAGGCATGGCTCACACGATATTCTGGCGTGGATGATATGTGACACTGGTGAGGCAGCCACATGACACAGGCGTGCCTGACACATCATGCTGGTGTGGTTCACACATGGTTGATGCATGGCCTTCGTGTGGTTCATGGGTGGCTGCCGCAGGGTTCACGCATGGGTGGCTTTGGTTCAGGTGTGTCTGATATGTGACTCAGGCATTTGTGAAACATGACTCCCTTGTGGCTCACACATGTCTCAGGCATCGCTGACATGTGAGTCAGGCATTCATCGCACAGGATGCATGTGTGGCAGACATGTGGTCACGAGTATGTGACATGCCATACTGGTGTGGCTCCCACGTGACTCACAGGTTGCTTAAGTGTGGCTCCCCCATTGTCATTCACGGCTGGCACATGTCTCACTCATGGCTCAGCTGTGTCTCATATGTGGGTACCCCGCAGTTCATGTGCGGTTCAGCATCTATCATGTGTGATTGACAGGTGGTTCAGATGTGCTTCAAGGGTATCTCACATGTGGTTCCTACATGGCTCTCACATGGATCGGGTGTAATTCAGGACTGGCTCACACACCACTCATGTTTGTCACATATGGTAGAGGCCACATTCACACGTGGTTCAGGCATAGCTCAGCCATGGCTCACACGTGATACAGGCGTTCCACAGCTCTGGCTCCCATGTATCTGACAGATGACTCAGGCTATTGTCACGCATGGCTCCCACATGGCACAGGTGTGGCTAATGCATGGCTGTGTTGCTCCTAAGGCATGGGTCACATGTGTTTGTGGCATGGTTGGCACGTGGTTCAGGCATGGCAGGCAAGTTGTGCCAGTGTGGCTGACACGAGCTTCAAGTGAGGCTGACCTGTGGTTCAAGTGTGACTGGCACTTGGTTCAGGCCTGGCTGGCACGTGACTTTGGCATGGCTGAGGCCTGACTTAGGCGTGGCTCACACGTTATGCAGGTGTGGCTGACACATGACTCAGGTGAGGTGGCCACGTGACACAGGCTTGCATGACACATCATGCAGGTGTTTTTCACACATGCTTCATACATAGACTTCTTGTGGTTCAGGGGTGGCTGTTGCAGGCTTCAGGGATGGGTGGCAGGTGGTTCAGGCTTTGCTGACATGTGACACATACATGTGTGAAACATGACTCTGCTGTGGCTCACACATGTCTCAGGCATGGTTGACACGTGACTCAGGCATTCATCGCACACGATCAATGTGTGGCAGACATGTAGTCACACGTGTGTGACATGCCGTACAGGTGTGGCTCCCACGGGACTCACAGGTTGCTTAAGCATGGCTCCCCCATTCTCATTCATGGCTGTCACGTGGCTCACCCATGGCTCAGCTGTGTTTCATGTTTGGCTCCCCTGCAGTTCATGTGCGGTTCAATCATCGATCACGTGTGAGTGACAGGTGGTTCACATGTACTTCAAGGGTGTCTCACATGTGATTAATGCATGACTCACACATGGTTTGGGTTTAATTCAGGAGTGGCTCACACACGACTCGTGTGGGTCACATATAGTAGAGGACACATTCACATGTGGTTCAGGCATATCTCAGCCATGGCTCACACATGATCCAGGCGTGGCTGAACACATGACTCAGGTGAGGCAGCCACATGTAACATGCGTGCGTGACACGACAAGCAGATGTGGTGCACACATGCTTCATGCATAACCTTCCTTTCGTTCAGTGGTGGCGGGTGCAGGGTTCAGGGATGGGTGGCAGATGGTTCAGGCTTGGCTGACATGTGACTCAGGCATTTGTGAAACATGACTCTGGTGTGGCTCACACATGTCTCAGGCATGGCTGATACGTGAATGAGGCATTCATCGCACAGGATCCATGTGTGGCAGACATGTGGTCACACGTGTGTGACATGCCGTACAGGTGTTGCTCCTGTGTGACTCACAGGTTGCTAAGGCGTGGCTCCCGCAGTCTCATTCATGGTTGGCACATGTCTCACTCATGGCTCAGCTGTGTTTCATGTGTGGCTACCTGGCGGTTCATGTGCAGTTCAGCATCGATCATGTGTGATTCACAGGTGGTTCAGATGTGCTTCAAGGGTGTCTTACATGTGGTTCATGCATGGCTCACACATTGTTCGGGTGTAATTCACACGTGGCTCACACACGACTTGTGTGGGTCACATATGGCAGAGGACACATTCACACGTGGTTCAGGCATAGCTCAGCCATGCCTCACACATGAGGCAGCTGTGCCACAGCACTGGCTCCCATGGGGCTGACACACGATTCAGGCACATGTCACGCATGGCTCACACATGGCTCAGTTGTGGTGCATGCACAGCTGTGCTGTTGCTCAGGCTTGGCTCACATGTGTTTTTGGCACGGTTGTTATGTGGTTCAGGCATGGCAGGCAAGTTGTGCCAGTGTGGCTGACACATGCTTCAAGTGAGGCTGACCTGTGGTTCAAGTGTGACTGGTACTTGGTTCAGGCCTGGCTGGCACGTGACTTTGGTACGGCTGAGACATGTCTCAGGTGAGGAGGCCACGTGTCACAGGTGTGCATGACAAGTCAGGCAGGTGTCATGCACACATGTTTCATGCATAGCCTTCTTGTGGTTCAGGAATGGCTGGTGCAGGTTTCAGGGATGGGTGGCAGGTGGTTCAGACGTGGCTGACATATGACTCAACCATGTGTGAAACATGACTCCGGTGTGGCTCACACATGTCTCAGGCATAGCTGGCACATGTCTCACACATGGCTCAGTTGTGTTTCATGTGTGGCTCCCCTGCAGTTCATGTGCAGTTAAAGCATTGATCATGTGTGTTTCACAGGTGGTTCAGATGTGCTTCAAGGGTGTCTCATATGTGGTTTATGCATAGCTCACACATGGTTCAGGTGTAATTCAGGAGTGGCTCACACACGACTCATGTGGGTCACAAATGGTAAAGGCCATATTCACAGTTGGTTCCGTCACAGCCCAGCCGTGGCTCACACGTGATGCAGGCGTGCCACAGCACGGTCTCCCAATGGGCTGACACAAGATTCAGGATTCTGTCATGAATGGATCACACATGGCACAGGTGTGGCTCATGCACGGCTGTGGTGTTGCTCAGGCGTGGCTCACATGTGTTGGTCACACGGTTGTCACGTGGTTCAGGCATGACAGGCAAGTTGTGCCAGTGTGGCTGACACGTGCTTCAAGTGAGGCCGACCTGTTGTTCAAGTGTGACTAGCACTTGGTTCAGGCCTGGCTGGCACGTGACTTTGGCATGGCAGAGACGTGACTCAGGTGAGGCAGCCACCTGACACAGGCGTGCATGACACGTGATGCAGGTGTTTTTCACACATGCTTCATGCATGGCCTTCGTGTGGTTCATGGGTGGCTGGTGCATGGTTCCCTAATGCATGGCAGGTGGTACAGGCATGGCAGACATGTGACTCAGATATTTGTGAAACATGACTCTGGTGTGGCTCACACATGTCTCTAGCATGGCTGACATGTGACTCAGGCAATCATCGCACATGATCCATATGTGGCAGACATGTGGTCACACGTGTTTTACATGCTCTACAGCTGTGGCTCCCACGTGACTCACAGGTTGCTTAAGAGTGGCTCCCACATTCTCATCATGGCTGGCACGTTGCTCACACATGGGTCAGCTGTGTTTCATGTGTGGTTCCCCTGCGGTTCATGTGCAGTTCAAGCATCGATCAAGTGTGATTCACAGGTGGTTCACATGTGCTTCAAGGGTGCCTCACATGTGGTTCATTCATGGCTCACACATGGTTCGGGTGTAATTCAGGCGTGGCTCACACATGATTCATGTGGGTCACATATGGTAGAGGACACATTCACATGTGCTTCTGGCATAGCTCAGACATGGCTCACTCGTGATACAGGTGTGGCTGTACCTGACTCAGGTGAGGCGGCCCTGTGACACAGGAGTGTGTCATACGTCATGCAGGTGTGGTGCACACGTGCTTCATGTATGGCCTTCATGTGGTTCGGGGTGGCTACTGCAGGGTTTAGGCGTGGGTGGCTGCTCTTTCTGGCCTGGCTGACATGTGACTCAGGCATGTGTGAAACATGACTCCGGTGTGGCTCACACATGTATCAGGCATGGCTGACATGTTACTCAGGCATTCATCACACGGGATCCATGTGTGGCACACATGCGGTAACATGTGTGTGACATGCCATAGAGGTGTGGCTCCCACTTGACTCACAGGTTGCTTAAGAGTGGCTCGCCCATTCTCAGTCAGGGCTGGCATGTGTCTCACACCTGGCTCAGCTGTGTTTCATGTGTGGCTCCATTGCGGTTCATGTGCGGTTCAAGCATCGATCATGTGTGAGTCACAGGTGGTTCACATGTGCTTCAAGGGTGTCTCACATGTGACTAATGCATGATTCACACATGGTTCGGGTGTAATTCATGCGTGGTTCATACACGACTTGTGTGGGTCACAAATGGTAGAGGACACATTCACACATGGTTCAGGCATAGCTCAGCCATGGCTCACACATGATGCAGGCGTGCCACAGAACTGGCTCCCCTGTGGCTGACACATGATTCAGGCTTTTGTCATACATGGCTCAGGTGTGGCTCATGCACGGCTGTGGTGCTGCTCAGGCGTGGCTCACATGTGTTTCTGGCATGGTTGGCATGTGGTTCAGGCATGGCAGGCAATTTGTGCCAGTGTGGCTGACACATGCTTCAAGTGAGGCTGACCTGTGGTTCAAGTGTGACTGGCACTTGGTTCAGGCCTGACTGGCACATGACTTCGCCACGGCAGAGACGTGACACAGGCATGGCTCACATGTTATCCAGGTGTGGCTGACACATGACTCAGGCAAGGTGGCCACATGACACAGGTGTGTGTGACACCTCACGCTGGTGTGGCTCACACTTGGTTACTTCATGGCCTTGGTGTGTTTCGGGGGGGCTTCCGTAGGGTTCATGCATGGGTGGCAGGAGGTTCAGGCGTGGCTGACATGTGACTCAGGCATGTGTGAAACATGACTCCGGTGTGGCTCACACATGTCTTATCCATGACTGACACGTGACTCAGCATTCATTGCACAGGATCCATGTCTGGCAGATATGTGGTCACACGTGTGACATGCTGTACAGGTGTGGCACCCACGTGACTCATAGGTTGCTTAGACGTGGCTCCTGCATACTCAGTCAAGGCTGGCACGTGGTTCATGCATGACTCAGCTGTGTTTTATGTGTGGCTCTCCTGTGGTTCAAGCATCGAAGATGTGTGATTCACAGGTGGTTCAGATGTGCTTCAAGGGTGTCTCACATGTGCTTTATGCATGGCTCACTCATGGTTCAGGTGTAATTCAGGCATGGCTCACACACGACTCGTGTGGGTCACAAATGGTAGAGGACACATTCACACGTTGTTCAGGCATAGCTCAGCCATGGCTGACACGTTATGCAGGTGTGCCACAGGACTGGCTCGCATTTGGCTGACACATGATTCAGGCTTTTGTCATGCATGGCTCACACATGACTCCGGTGTGGCTCATGCACAGCTGTGATGTTGCTCAGGCATGACTCACATGTGTTGGTGGCACGGGTGGCACGTGGTTCAGGCATGGCAGGCATGTTGTGCCAGTGTGGCTGACACGTGCTTCAAGTGAGGCTGACCTGTGGTTCAAGTGTGACTGGCACTTGTTTCAGGCCTGGCTGGCACGTGACTTTGGCACAGCTGAGATGTGTCTCAGGCAAGGCTCACACGTTATCCAGGTGTGGCTGACATATGACTCAGGTGGGTCGGTCACTTGACACAAGCATGCATGACATGTCACGCAGGTGTGCTTCACACATGCTTCATGCATAGCCTTCCTGTGGTTCAGGGGTGGCTGTTACAGGGTTCAGGGATGGGTGGCAGGTGGTTCAGGCTTGGCTGACATGTGACTCAGGCATGTGTGAAACATGACTCCGGTGTGGCTCACACATATCTCAGGCATGGCTGACACGTGACTCAGGAATGCATAGCAAAGGATTCATGTATGGCAGACATGTGGTCATGTGTGTGTGACATGCCGTACAGGTGTGGCTCCTTCATGACTCAGGTTGCTTAAGCATGGCTCCCCCATTCTCATTCACGGCTGGCAGGTGGCTCACACATGGCTCAGCTGTGTTTCATGTGTGTCTCCCTTGCGGTTCACGTGCAGTTCAAGCATCGATCACATATGAGTCACAGGTGGTTCACATGTGCTTCAAGGGTGTCTCACATGTGGTTCATGCAAGGCTCACACATGTTTCGGGTGTAATTCAGGCGTGGCTCACACACAACTTGTGTGGGTCACATACGGTAGAGGACACATTCACACGTGGTTCTGGCATAGCTCAGCCATTGCTTGCACATGATCCCTGCATGGCTGGACACATGACTCAGGTGAGGAGGCCACTTGTCACAGGCGTGCGTGACACGTCATGCAGGTGTGGTGCACACATGCTTCATGCATAGCCTTCGTGTGGTTCAGGGGTGTCTGGTGCAGAGGTCAGGGATGGCTGGCATTGGTTCAGGCGTGGCTGACATGTGACTCAGGCATGTGTGTAACATGACTCTGGTGTGGCCCACACATGTCTCAGGCATGGCCGATATGTGACTGAGGCATTCATCGCACTGGATCCATGTGTAGCAGACAAGGGGTTCACGAGTGTGTGACAGGCCGTAAAGGTGTGGCTCACACGTGACTCCCAGGTTGCTGAAACTTGACTCATGCATACTCAGTCATGGCTGGCACGTGGCTCACGCATGGCTCAGCTGTGTTACATGTGTGGCTCCCTTGCGGGTCATGTGCGATTCAAGCATTGATCATGTGTGTTTCACAGGTGGTTCAGATGCGTTTCAAGGGTATCTCACTTGTGATTCATGCATGGCTCACACATGCTTTGGGTCTAATTCAGGCTGGCTCACACACAACTCATCTGGGTGACATATGGTATGGGTCACTTTCACACGTGGCTCAGGCAGAGCTCAGCCATGGCTCACACGTGATGCAGGTGTGCCACAGCACTGGCACCCATGTGGCTGACACATTACTCAGTATTTGTCCCGGATGGCTCACACATGGCTCAGGCGTGGGTCGTGCATGCCTGTGGTGTTGCTCAAGTGAGACTCACATGTGTTTGTGGCATGGTTGTCACGTGGTTCAGGCATGGCAGGCAAGTTGTGCCAGTGTGGCTGACATGCGCTTCAAGTGAGGTTGACCTGTGGTTCAGGTGTGACTGGCACTAGGTTCATGTCAGGCTGGAATGTGACTTTGGCATGGCTGAGACTTGACTCAGGTATGGCTCACACATTTTCAGTTGTGGCTGACACGTGACTCAGATGAGGTCACCACGTGACACAGGCTTGGGTGACTGGTCATGTAGGTGTGGTTCACACATGGGTCCTGCATGGCCTTCATGTGGTTCAGGGGTTGCTGCTGCAGGGTTGAGGAATGGGTGGCAGGTGGTTCAGGCGTGGCTGACATGTGACTCAGGCATGTGTGAAACACGGCTCGGGTGTGGCTCACCCATGACTCAGGCATTCATCGCACAGAATCCATGTGTGGTAGTCATGTGGTCGGGCGAGTGTGACATGCTGTACAGGTGTGGCTCCCATGTGACTCACAGGTTGCTGAAACGTGACTCCCTCATACTCAGTCACGGTTGGCATGTGGCTCACGCATGGCTCAGGTGTGTTTCATGTCTGGCTTCTTTGCCGGTTATGGGAGATTCCAGCATCGAACATGTGTGTTTCACAGGTGGTTCAGATGTGCCTGAAGGGTGTCTCACACGTGGTTCATGCATGACTCACTCATGCTTCGGGTGTAATTCAGGCGTGGTAGTGTCCCATAACATATGTCACCCAGATGAGTCGTGTGTGAGCCGCACCTGAATGACACCCGAAGCATGTGTGAGCCATGCATGAACCACATGTGAGACACCCTTGATGCGCATCTGAACCACCTGTGAAAGACACATGTTCGATGCTGGAATCGCACATGACCCACAAGGGAGCCACACATGAAACACAGATGAGCCATGCGTGAGCCACGTGCCAGCCATGACTGAGTATGCGGGAGCCATGTTTCAGCAACCTGTGAGTCATGTGGCAGCCACACCTGTATGGCCTGTCACACACATGTGACCACATGTCTGCCACACATGGATACTGTGTGATGCATGCCTGCGTCACGTGTCAGGCATGCCTGAGACATGTGTGAGCCACAGCCTAGCCATGTTTCAAACATGCCTGAGTCACATGTCAGCCACGCCTGAACCACATGCCACCCGTACATCAACACTGCACCAGCCACCCGTGAACCAAATGAAGGCCATGCATGAACCCTGTGTGAACCTCACCTGCATGACTTGTCAGGCACACATGTGTCACATGGCTGCCTCACCAGAGTCCCGTGTCAGCCACACTGGAATAGCATGTGATCCAAGCCTGAGTCACATCTCACCTGTGCCAAAGTCACGGGGCCGCCGGTCCTGAACCAAGTGCCAGTCACACTTGAAACACAGGTCAGACTCACTTGAAGCACGTGTCAGCCACACTGGCACAACTTGCCCGCCATGCCTGAGTGACGTGACAACCATGCCAGAAACACATGAGTCACACTTGAGCAACACCACAGTCGTGCATGTGCCACACCTCAGCCATATGTGAGCCATGCGTGACAAAAGCCTGAATCATGTGTCAGCCACATGGGAGCCAGTGCTGTGGCACACCTGCATCACATGTGAGCCATGGCTGAGCTATGCCTGAACCACGTGTGAGGGTGTCCTCAACCATAGGTGACCCAGATGAGTCATGTGAAACACAGATGTTCAATGGTTGAATCGCACATGACCCGCAATGGAGCCAAACATGAAACACAGCTGAGCCATGCATGAGCCACGTGCCAGCCATGTCTGAGTATGCAGGAGCCAGGTTTCAGCAACCTGTGAGTCACGTGTCAGCCACACCTGTACAGCATGTCACACTCACATGAACACCTGACTACCACACATGGATCCTGTGCGATGTATACCTGAGTCACGTGTCAGCCATGCCTGAGACATGTGTGAGCAACACCTGAGCCATGTTTCACACATGCCTGAGTCACATGTCAGCCACGCCTGAACCACCTACCACCCATGTGTGAACCCTGCACCAGCCACCCCTGAACTACACGAAGGCATGAACCATGTGTGAACCACACCTGCATGACTTGTCAGGCACACCTGTTTCTCGTGGCCCCCTCACCAGAGTCACGAGTCAGCCATGCCAGAATAGCGTGTGAGCCACGCCTGAGTCACATCTCACGCATGCCAAAGTCACATGCCAGCCACGCCTGAACCAAGTGCCAGTCATACTTGAACCACAGGTCAGCCTCACTTGAAGCACGTGTCAGCCACACTGGCACAACTTGCCTGCCATGCCTGGACCACGTGCCAAACATGCCACAATCACATGTGAGCCACGCCTGAGCAACACCACAGTCGTGCATGAGCCACACTGGAGCAATGTGTGAACCAAGCATGACAAAAGCATCAGTCACGTGTCAGCCACATGGGAGCCAGTCCTGTGGTGCTCCTGCATCATGTGAGAGCCATGGCTGAGCTACGCCTGAACCACGGGTGAAAGTGTCCTCTACGATATGTGACCCACACGAGTAGTGTGTGAGTCACGGCTGAATTACACCCAAACCATGTGTGAGCCATGCGTGAACCACATGTGAGACACCCTTGAAGCACATCTGAACCACCTGTGAAACACACATGATCGATGCTTGAATCACACATGACCTGCAAGGGAGAAACACCTGAAACACAGCTGAGCCATGCATGAGCCACATGCCAGCCGTGAATGAGTATGCAGGAGCCATGTTTCAGCAACCTGTGAGTCACGTGGCAGCCACACCTGTACGGCATGTCACCCACTTGTGACCACAAGTATCCCACACATGTATCCTGTGCCATGCATGCCTGAGTCACGTGTCAGCCATGCCTGAGACATGTGTGAGCCACACCAGAGTCATATTTCACACATGCCTGAGTCACATGTCAGCCACTCCTGAACCACTTGGACCCATGCCTCAACCCTGCAGCAGCCACCCATGAACCACATGAAGGCCATGCAGGAACCATGTGTGAACCACACCTGTGTGACGTGTGATGCAAGCCTGTGTCACATGCCCACCTCACCTGAGTCACATGTCAGCTATGCCTGCATAACTTGTAAGCCATGCCTGAGTCACAGCTCAGCTGTGCCAAAGTCACGTTCCAGCTGGGCCTGAGCCAAGTGCCAGTCACACTTGAACCACAGGTCAGCCTCACTTGAAGCACGTGTCAGCCACACTGGCAGAACTTGCCTGCCATGCCTGAACCACGGGACAACCATGCCACAGACTCATGTGAGCCACGCCTGAGCAACACCACAGCCGTGCATGAGCCACTCCTGAGCCTTGTATGAGCCAAGCATGACAAAAGCCTGAATCACGTGTCAGCCACATGAGAACCAGTGCTGTGGCAAGCAAGTATCATGTGTGAGCCATGGCTGAGCTATGCTTTAACCACAGGTGAAAGTGTCCTCTATGATATGTGACCCACACGAGTCTTGTGTGAGGAACGCCTGAATTACACCCGAACCATGTGTGAGCCATGCATGAACCACATGTGAGACACCCTCGAAGGACATCTGAACCACCTGTGAAACACACATGTTCGATGCTTGAATCGCACATGACCCGCAATGGAGCCAAACATGAAACACAGCTGAGCCATGCGTGAGCCAGGTGCCAGCCATGAGTGAGTATGCGGGAGCCACGTTTCAGCAACCATGAAAACCATGCCACAAACACATGTGAGTCACACTTGAGCAGTACCACAGCTGTGCATGTGCCACACATGAGCCATGTGTGAGCCATGCATGGCAAAAGCCTGAATCATGTGTCAGAAACGTGGGAGCCAGTGCTGGGGCATGCCTGCATCACATGTGAGCCATGGCTGAGCTATATCTGTACCAGGTGTGAAAGTGTCCTCTGCCATTTGTGACCCAGACGAGTCGTGCGTGAGCCACGCCTGAATTACACCTGAACCATGTGTGAGCCATGCATGAATCACATGTGATACACCCTTGAAGCACATCTGAACTACCTGTGAAACACACCTGATCGATGCTTGAACCGCACATGAACCACAGGGGAGCCACACATGAAACCAAGCTGAGCAACGCGTGAACCACGTGCCAGGCATGACTGAGTATGCCGGTGCCACGTTTACACAACCTGTGAGTCACGTGGTAGCCACACCTGTACGGCATGTCACACATGCGTGACAACGTCTGCCAAACATGGATCCTGTGCGATGCATGCCTGAGTCACGTGTGAGCCATGACTGAGACATGTGTGAGCCACACCAGTGTAATGTTTCACACATGCCTGTGTCACATGTCAGCCACGCCTGAACCACCTGTCACGCATGCTTGAACCCTGCACCAGCCACACCTGAACCACACGAAGGCCATTCATGAGCCATGTGTGAACCACACCCAGGTGACATGTCACGCACACCTGTGTCACATGGCCACCTCACCTGAGTCATGGGTCAGCCACGCCTGGATAACGTGTGAGCCACACCTTAGTTACGTCTCAGCAGTGCTGAAGTCACGTGCCAGCCTGGCCTGAACCAAGTTCCAGTCACACTTGAACCACAGGTCAGCCTCACATGAAGCACTTGTCAGCCACACTGGCACAACTTGCCTGTAATGACGGAACCACGTGCCAACCATGCCAAAAACACATGTGTCACGCCTGAGCAACACCACAGCCGTGCATGAGCCACTCCTGAGCCTTGTGTGAGCCAAGCATGACAAAAGCCGGAGTCACGTGTCGGCCACATGGGAGCCAGTGCTGTGGCAAGCCTGTCTCATGTGTGAGCCATGGCTGAGCTATGCCTTAACCACTGGTGAAAGTGTCCTCTACGATGTGTGACCCACACAACTCTTGTGTGAGCAACGCCTGAATTACACCCGAACCATGTGTGAGCCATGCATGAACCACATGTGAGACACCCTTGAAGCACATCTGAACCACCTGTGAAACACACATCATCGATGCTTGAATCGCACATGATCCGTAGGTGAGCCACACATGAAACACAGCAGATCCATGCGTGAGCCACGTGCCAGCCATGACTGAGTATGGGGGAGCCAGGATTAGCAACCTGGGAGTCATGTGGAAGCTACACCTGTATGGCATGTCACACAAACGTGACCACATGTTTACCACACATGGATCGTGTGTGATGCATGCCTGAGTCCAGTCAGCCATGCCTGAGACATGTGTGAGCCACACCACAGTCATGTTTCACACTTGCCTGAGTCACATGTCAGCCACGCCTGAAGCATCTGCCACCCATGTGTGAACACTGCACCAGCCACCCCTGAGCCACACGAAGGCCATGCATGAAGCATGTGTGACCCACACCTGTGTGACATGTCATGCACAAATGTGTCACCTGGCTGCCTGAGCTGAGTCATGTGTCAGCCATGCCTGCATAACGTTTGAGCCACGCCTGAGTCACATCTCAGCAGTGCCAATGTCACGTGCCAGCCTGTCCTGAACCGAGTGCCAGTCACACTTGAACCACAGGTCAGCCTCACTCGAAGCAGGGGTCACCCACACTGGCACAACTTGCCTGCCATGCCTGAACCACGTCACAACCATGCCACAAACACATGTGAGTCACTCTTGGGCTGTACCACAGCTGTGCATGTGCCACACAGGAGCCGTGTGTGAGCCATGTGTGGCAAAAGCCTGAATCATGTGTCAGATACATGGGAGCCAGTGCTGTGGCACGCCTGCATCACGTGTGAACCATGGCTGAGCTATGCCTGAACCACGTGTGAAAGTGTCCTCTACTATTTGTGACCCAGATGAGTCATGCATGAGCCACGCCTAAATTACACCCGAACCAAGTGTGAGCCATGCATGAACCACGTGTGAGACACCCTTGAAGCACATCTGAACCACCTGTGAAACACACATCCTTGACGCTTGAACCGCACATGAACTGCAGGGGAGCCACATATGAAACCCAGCTGAGCCATGCGTGAGCCACGGGCCAGCCAAGACTGAGTATGAGGGAGCCACGTTTCAGCAACCTGTGAGTCACATGGGAGCCACATCTGTACGGCATGTCACACACGCGTGACCACATGGCTGCCACACATGGATCCTGTGCGATGCATGCCTGAGTCACGTGTCAGACATACCTGAGACATGAGTGAGCCACACCAGGGTCATGCGTCCTACATAGCCAGAGTCACATCTCAGCCACGCCTGAACCACCTGCCACCCATGCGTGAACCCTGCACCAGCCACCCCTGAACTACATGAAGGCCATGCAGGAAGCATGTGTGAACCACACCCAACTGACGTGTCAAGCATGCCTGTGTCATGGGGCCTCCTCACCTGAGTCATGTGTCAGCCACGCCTGGATAACGTGTGAGCCACACCTGAGTTACGTCTCAGCAGTGCTGAAGTCATGTACCAGCCTGGCCTGAGCCAAGTACCAGTCACACTTGAACCACAGGTCAGCCTCACTTGAAGCACATGTCAGCCACACTGGCACAACTTGCCTGCCATGCCTGAACCACGTGAGATCCATGCCACAACCACATGTGAGCCACGCCTGAGAAACATCACAGCTGTTCATGAGCCACTCCTGAGCCTTGTGTGCGCCAAGCATGACAAAAGCCTGAATCACGTGTCAGCCACATGGGAGCAAATGGCAAGCATGTATCATGTGTGAGCCATGGCAGAGCCAGGCCTTAACCACCAGTGAAAGTGTCCTCTACGATGTGTGACCCACACGAGTCTTGTGTGAGCAATGCCTGAATTACACCTGAACCATGTGTGAGCCATGCATGAACCACATGTGAGACACCCTTGAAGCACATCTGAAGAACCTGTGAAACACACATCTTCGATGCTTGAACCACACATGAACCGCAGGGGAGCCACACATGAAACACAGCTGAGCCAGGCGTGAGCCACGTGCCAGCCAAGACTGAGTATGTGGGAGCCATGTTTCAGCAACCTGTGAGTCACGTGGGAGCCACACCTGTACAGCATGTCACACACACGTGACCACATGTCTGCCACATATGGATCCTCTGCGATGCATGCCTGAGTCATCTGTCAGCCATGACTGAGACATCTGTGAGCCACACCAGGGTCATGTTTCACACATGCCTGAGTCACATGTCAGCCACGCCTGAACCTCCAGCCACCCATGCGTGAACCCTGCAACAGCCACCCCTGAACCACACAAAGGCCATGCATGAGCCATGTGTGAACCACAACCAGGTGACATGTCACGGATGCCTGTGTCATGAGGCTGTCTCACCTGAGTCATGTGTCAGCCACGCCTGTATAACGTGTGATCCACGCCTGAGTCAAGTCTCTGCCGTGTTGATGTCACGTGCCAGCCCATCCTAAACCAAGTGCCAGTCACACTTGAACTACAGGTCAGCCTCACTCGAAGCACATGTGAGCCACACTGGCACTACTTGCCTGCCATGCCTGAACCACGTGCCAACCATGCCCCAAACACATTTGAACCATGCCTGAGCAACAACAGGCCATGCATGAGGCACTCCTTAGCCATGTGTGAGCCAAGCATGACAAAAGCCTGAATCACGTGTCAGCCACATGGGAGCCAGTGCTGTGGCATGCCTGCATCACGTGTGAACCATGGCTGAGCTATGCCTGAACCACGTGTGAAAGTGTCCTCTACCATTTGTGACCCAGATGAGTCGTGCGTGAGCCACGCTTGAATTACACCCGAACCATGTGTGAGCCATGCAGGAACCACATGTGAGACACCCTTGACGCACATCTAAATCACCTGTGAAACACACATGTTCACTGCTTGAATTGCACATGACTCGCTATGGAGCCACACATGAAACATAGCTGAGCAATGCCTGAGCCACGTGTGAGCCATGAGGGAGTATGCAGGAGCCATGTTTCAGCAACCTGTGAGTCAAGTGGGAGCCACACAAAGTGCCAGTCACACTTGAGCCACAGGTCAGCCTCACTTGAAGCACGTGTCTGCCATACTGGCACAACTTGCCAGCCATGACGGAAACACGTGCCAACCACGTCACAAACACATGTGAAACATGCCTGTGCAACACCACAGCAGTGCATGAGCCACTCCTGAGCCATGTGTGAGACAAGCATGACAAAAGCCTGAATCATGTGTCACATACGTGGGAGCCAGTGCTGGGGCATGCCTGCATCACATGTGAGCCATGGCTGAGCTATGCCTGTACCAGGTGTGACTGTGTCCTCTACCATTTGTGACCCAGATGAGTCGTGCGTGAGCCACGCCTGAATTACACCTGAACCATGTGTGAGCCATGCATGAATCACATTTGAGAACCCCTTGAAGCACATCTGAACAACCTGTGAAACACACATCATCGATGCTTGAACGGCACATGAACCGCAGGGGAGCCACACATGAAACACAGCTGAGCCATGCGTGAGCCATGTGCCAGGCATGACTGAGTATGCGGGAGCCACGTTTCAGCAACCTGTAGTCACGTGGGAGCCACCCATGTACGGGATGTGACACCTGCAGGATCACATCTCCATCACGCATGGATACTGGGTGATGAATGCCTGAGTCACTGTCAGTCATGCCTGACACATGTGTCAGCCACACCGGATTCAAGTTTCACACATGCCGGAGTCACATTTCAGCCACGCCTGAACCACCTGCCACTCATGCATGCGCCATGCACCAGCCACCCCTGACCCACACGAGGCCATGCATGAACCGTGTGTGAACCACACCTGCATGACGTGTCAGGTACGCCTGAGTCACATTTCCAGCTCACCTGAGTCATGTGTGAGCCACGTCTGAACAACTTGTGAACCATGCCTGTGTCAAGGCTCAGTGGCACCAAGTCGTGTGCCAGCCAGGCCTGAACCAAGTGCCAGTCACACTTGAACCACAGGTCAGCCTCACTTGAAGCACTTGTCAGCCACACTGGCACAACATGCCTGCCATGCCTGAACCACGTGCCACCCATGCCAAAAACACATGTGAGCCACGCCTGACCAACACCACAGACGTGCATGAGCCACACCTGAACCATGTGTGATCCATGCGTGACCAAAGCCTGAGTCATGGGTCAGCCACATGGGAGCCAGTTTTGTGGCACGTATGCATCACGTGTGAGCCATGGCTGAGCTATGCCTGAACAACGTGTGAGAGTGTCCTAAACCATTTCTGACCGAGATGAGTCATGTGATATCCACGCCTGAATTACAACCGAACCATGTGTGAGGCATGCAGGAAGCACATGTGAGACACACTTCAACCACATCTGAAGAACCTGTGAAACACACATGTTCCATGCTTGAACCACGCATGAACCACAGGGGAGCCACCCATGAGACAGAGCTGAGACATGCGTGAGCCACGTGGAGGCCATGACTGAGTATGTGGGAGCCACGTTTCAGCAAACTGTAGTCACGTGGGAGCCACGCATGTACGGCATGTGACTCCTGCATGACCACCTTTCCGTCACATATGGATACTGGGCGATGAATGCCTGAGTCACGTGTCAGCCATGCCTGACATGTGTCAGCCACACCGGAGTCCTGTTTCACACATGCCGGAGTCACATTTCAGCCACGCCTGAACCACCTGCCACCCATGCGTGCACCATGCACCAGCCACCCCTGAATGACACGTAGGCCATGCATGAACCATGTGTGAACCACACCTGTGTGATGTGTCAGGCACGCCTGTGTCAAGTTTCCACCTCACCTGAGTCATGTGTCAGCCACGCCTGAATAACGTGTGAACCACACCTGTGTCAAGGCTCCGCCGTGCCAAGTCACATGCCAGCCAGGCCAGAACCAAGTGCCAGTCACACTTGATCTACAGGTCAGCCTCACTTGAAGCACTTGTGAGGCACACTGGCACATCTTGCCTGCCATGCCTGAACCACGTGCCACCCATGCCAAAAACACATGTGAGCCACAGCTGACCAACACCACAGACATGCATGAGCCACACCTGAACCATGTGTGAGCCATGCGTGACCAAATCCTGTATCATGTGTCAGCCACAGGGGAGCCAGTTCTGTGGCACGCCTGCATCACGTGTGATCCATGACTGAGCTATGCCTGAAGCACGTGTAAGAGTGTCCTCAACTATATGCGACTCAGACGACTCATGTGAGATCCACGCCTGTATTAGACCCGAAGCATGTGTGAGCCACGCAGAAACCACATGGGAGATACCCTTGAACTACATCTGAAGGACCAGTGAAACGCCCATGTTCCATACTTGAACCACACATAAACCACAGGGGAGCCTCACATGAAACACAGCTGAGGCATGCATGAGCCACGTGGCAGCCATGTCTGAGTAAGTGGGTGCCACGTTTCAGCAACCTGTAGTCACGTGGGACCCACCCATGGACGGCATGTGACTCCTGCGTGATCACATGGATACTGGGCGATGAATGCCTGAGTCATGTGTCAGCCATGCCTCACACATGTGTCAGCCGCACCAGAGTCCTGTTTCACACATGCCGGAGTCACATCTCAGGCACGCCTGAACCAACTGCCACCCATGCGTGCACCATGCACCAGCCACCCCTGAACAACACAAAGGCCATGCATGAACCATGTGTGAACCACACCTGCGTGACGTGTCAGGCACACCTGTGTCACGTTTCCACCTCACCTTAGTGACGTGTCAGCCATGCCTGAACAACGTGTGAACCACGCCTGTGTCAAGGCTCAGCCACGCCAAGTCACGTGCCAGCCAGGCCTGAACAAAGTGCCAGTCACATTGACACACAGGTCAGCCTCACTTGAAGCATGTTTCAGCCACACTGGCACATCCTGCCTGCCATGCCTGAACCACGTGCCACCAATGCCAAAAACACATGTCAGCCACGCCTCACCAACACCACAGTCATGAATAAGCTACACGTGAACCATGTGTGAGCCATGTGTGACCAAATCCTGCATCATGTGTCAGCCACATGGGAGCCAGTTTTTGGCATGTCTGCATCACGTGTGAGCCATGGCTGAGCTATACCTGAACCACGTGTGAGAATGTCCTCAACCATATGTGACCCAAATGAGTCGTGTGACATCCACGCCAGAATTACACCCGAACCATGTGTGAGCCATGCATGAACCACATGGGAGACACCCTGAAACCACATCTGAAGAACCTGCAAAACACACACGTTCCATGCTTGAACCATGCATGAACCACAGGGGAGCCACACTTGAAACACAGCTGAGCCATGTGTGAGCCACGTGGCAGTGATGACTATGTGGGAGCCAACTTTCAGCCACGTGTAGTCACGTGGGACCCACCCATGGAGGCATGTGACTCCTGCATGATCACATTTCCATCACACATGGATACTGGGCGATGAATGCCTTAGTCACGTGTCAGCCATGCCTGACACATGTGTCAGCCACACCGGAGTCCTGTTTCACACATGCAGGAGTCACATTTCAGCCACACCTGAACCACCTGCCACCCATGCGTTCACCATGCACCAGCCACCCCTGAAACACATGAAGGCCATGCATGAACCATGTGTGAACTACACCTCCGTGACTTGTCAGGCACTCCCGTGTAACGTTTCCACCTCACCTGCGTCATGTGTCAGCCATGCCTGAACAACGTGTGAACCACGCCTGTGTCCAGGCTCAGCCGCGCCAAGTCACGTGCCAGCAAGGCATGAACCAAGTGCCAGTCACACTAGAAGCACAGGTCAGCCTCACTTGAAGCACTTGTCAGCCACACTGGCACAACTTGCCTGCCATGCCACAACCACATTTGAGCCATGCCTGAGCAACAGCACTGCTGTGCATGAGCCGCTCCTGAGCCTTGTGTGATCCAAGCATGAGAAAAGCCTGAATCACGTGTCAGCCACTTGGGAGGCAGTGCTGTGCCACTCCTTCATCATGTGTGAGCCAAGGCTGAGCTATGCCTTAACCACCCGTGAAAGTGTCCTCTATGTTATGTGACCCACAACAGTCGTGTGTGGGCCAAGCCTGAATTACACCCAAACCATGTGTGCGCCATGCATGAACCACATGTGAGACACCCCTGAAGTACATCTGAACCACCTGTGAAACACACATGATCGATGCTTGAACTACACATGAACCACAGGGGAGCCACACATGAAACACAGCTGAGCCATGCATGAGCCACGTGCCAGCCATGACTGAGTATGCGGGAGCCAGGTTTCATCAACCTGTGAGTAACATGGGAGCCTAACCTGTATGGCATGTCACACACGCGTGACCACATGTCTGCCACACACGGATCCTGGGTGATACATGCCTGAGTCACATGTCAGCCATTACTGAGACATGTGTGAGCCACCCTAGGGTCATGTTTCACACATGCCTGAGTCACATGGCAGGCACGCCTGAACCACCAACCACCAATGCGTGAACCCTGCACCATCCACCCCAGAACCACATGAAGGCCATGCATGAGCCATGTGTGAACCACGGCCAGCTGACATGTCATGCATGCCTGTGTCACGTGGCTGCCTCACCTCAGTCATGTGTCAGCCACGCCTGCATAACGTGTGAGCCACGCCTGAGTCAGGTCTCAGCCGTGCCGATGTCACGTGCCAGCCCAGCCTGATCCAAGTGTCATCACGTGAACCATAGGTCAGCCTCACTGGTGGTACATGTCAGCCACATTGGCACAACTTGCCTGCCATGCCTGAACCACGTGCCAACCATGCCACAAACAAGTGTGAGCCATACCTGAGCAGCACCACAGCCATGCATGAGCCACAGCACAGCCGTGTGGGAGCCATGCATGACAAACGCCTGAATCATGCGTCAGCCACATGCGACCCAGTACTGTTTCGTGCCTGCATCACGTGTGAGCCTTGGCTTAGCTGCACTGGAACCATGTGTGAGCCATGCCTAAATTACATCTGAACTGTGTGTGAGCCACAACTGAACCATGCCGGATCCACGTGTGAGGCACCCTTGAACCACATCTGAAGCTTTTGGGAAGCACCCATGTTCAATGCTTGAACCACACATGTACCTCAGGTGAGCCACACATGAAACACAGTTGAGGCATGCATAAGCCACGTGCCAGCCATGACTGCATATGTGGGGACCACATTTCAGCAACGTGGGAAACACACCTGTACGACGGGTTCCACGGGTGACCACATGCCTGCCACGCATGGATAATGTGCGATGAATGTCTGAGTCATGTGTGAGCAATGCCTGCGCCATGTGTCAGGCCCGCATCAGTAAAGTGCAAACCACACGTGAATCACCTGTCACCAACATGTGAACCACATGTCAGCCACGCCTGAGCCATGCGTCAACTGCAACACACCAAGTGTCAGTCACACAGCAATCACGTGTCACTGCTGCCTGAACGAAGCATCACATACCACTGGAGCCCGTGTGTGACATGCCTTAAACCTATGCCTGAAATACATGTCAGCAATGCCGGAATCTCGTGTCAGACATGACTGAGCCAAGTGGCAACCATGCCAGAGCCACACCCCAGCATGACGTGAGCCTCACATGAGACATGTGTTAGCCATGTGTGACAAACTCCTGTGTCAGCCACACTTGGCCCCAGTCTGAGGCTCGATTGAACTACAGGGGAGCCATGGCTAAGCCATGCCTGCACCACGTGTGAGCCACGCCTGAATCACGGGTGAAACACTCCTCAACCATAGGTGACACGCACATGAGCCATGTGTGAGCCACGCCTGGGTTACACCTAAACCATTTGGGAGCCACACCTGAACCATGACTGAACCACATGAGACACACTTGAACCACATGGGAAACACGTGTGAAGCACACATGTTCAAGGTGTGAACCACACGTGAACCACAGGGGAGCCACCCGTGAGTCATGGCTAGGCCATGCGTGAGCCACGTGCCAGCCACGTCTGTGTAGGTGGGAGCCATATGTCAGTAGCGAGTGAGTCACGTGTGTGCCACACATGAATGTCATGTAACCCTTGCATCAAACACATGTCTGCCAGACATGGATAATGTGCGATAGATGCCTGAGTCATGTGTCAGCCACACCTGAAACACCTGGCACCCCTGTGTGAACCACGCACCAGCCAGCCCTGAGCCACATGAAGGCCGTGCATGAACCAGGTGCGAGCCACACCTGTGTGATGAGACAGGCACTCCTCTGTCATGTGGCTGCCTCACCTGAGTCATGTGTCAGCCATGCCTGAAAAACGTGTGAGCCATGCCTGAGTCTCATCTCAGACATGCCGAAGTCATGTGCCAGCCACAACTGAACCATGTGTCAGTCCCAATTTCACCACACGCCTGCCTCACTTGAAGCACGTGTCAGCCACGCTGGAGGCACCTGCCTTCCATGCCTGAACCACATGCCAACCATGCCACAATCAAGTGTGAGACACACCTGAGCAGCACAACAGCCATTCATGAGCCACACCTCAGCCATGTGTGAGCCATGTGTGACAACCGCCTGAACCTGGTGTCTGCCACATGTGACTCACTTCTTTGGTATGCCTGCCTCACGAGTGAGCCTTCACTGAGCTGCACCTGAACCATGTGTGAGTCATGCCTAAATCATGTGTGAAAGTCTCCTGAGCATTTGTGACCCCCACAAGTCATGTGTGAGCCATGCCTGAATTATATCTGAACCGTGTGTGAGCCACAACTGAACCATGCCTGAACCACATGTGAGGCACTCTTGAACCACATCTGAACCACATGGTAAGCACCCGTATTCAATGCTTGAACCACACATGAAGCTCAGGAGAGCCACAAATGAAACACAGCTGAGGCATGCATGAGCCACCTGCCAGCCGGAATGAGTATGTGTGGCCCACGAGTCAGCAACATGGGAGCCACACCTGTAGGACATGTCCCAAATGTGACCACATGCCTGCCACACATGGATAATGTGTGATGAATGCCTGAGTCGCCTGTGAGCCATGCCTGAGTCATGTGTCAGCCCCGCATCAGAAAACTGCCAGGCACCCCTGAAACACCTGTGAACCACATCTGAACCATATGTCAGGCATGCCTGAGCCATGTGTCAACTGCGACACACCAAGTGTCAGCCACACAGCAAGCACATGTGAACCACACCTGTGTCAAGGCTCAGCCACGCAAAGTCACATGGCAGCTAGGCCTTAACCAAATGCCAGTCACACTTGAACCACAGGTCAGCCTCACTTGAAGCAGGTGTCAGCCACACTGGCAAAACTTGCCGGCCATGCCTGAACCCCATGCCACCCATGCCAAAAACAAATGTGAGCCACGCTTGACCAACACCGCAGGCCTCCATGAAACACACCTGAACCATGTGTGTGCCATGCGTGACCAAAGCCTGTATCATGTGTCAGCCACATGGGAGCCAGTTCTGTGGCACTGCCTGCATCACGTGTGAGCCATGGCTGAGCTATGCCTGAACCACGTGTGAGTGTGTCCTCAACCATATGTGACCCAGAAGAGTCGTGTGAGATCCACACATGAATTACACACGAACCATGTGTGAGAGATGCAGGAACCACATGGGAGACACCCCTGAACCACATCTGAAGAACCTGTGAAACACACCTGTTCCATGCTTGAACCACGCATGAACCATACGGGAGCAACCCATGAAACACAACTGAGCCATTCGTGAGGCACGTTGCAGCCATGACTGAGTATGTGGCAGGCACGTTTCAGCAACCTGTAGTCACGTGGTAGCCACCCATTTACGGCATGTGACACCTGCATGATCACATTTCCGTCCCACATGGATATTGGGCGATGAATGCCTGAGTCACGTGTCAGCCATGCCTGACACATGTGTCAGCCACACCGGAGTCCTGTTTCACACATGCCAGATTCACATTTCATCCACGCCTGAACCACCTGCCATCCATGCGTGCACCATGCACCAGCCACCCCTGAACCAAACGAAGGCCATGCATGAACCATGTGTGAACCACACCTGCATGACGTGTCAGGCACGCCTGTGTCACATTTCCATCTCACCTGAGTCATGTGTCAGCCATGCCTGAACAATGTGTGAACCACACCTGTGTCAAGGCTCAGCCGCACCAAGTCACATGCCGGCCAGGCCTGAACAAAGTGCCAGTCACACTTGAACCACAGGTCAGCCTCACTTGAAGCACGTGTCAGCCACACTGGCACAACTTGCCCACCATGCCTGAACCACGTGCCACCCATGCCAAAAACACACGTGAGCCACGCCTGACCAACACCACAGACATGCATGAGCTGCACCTGAACCATGTGTGAGCCATGCGTGACCAAAGCCTGTATCATGTGTCAGCCACATTGTAGCCAGTTCTGTGGCACGTCTGCATCCCATGTGAGCCATGGCTGAACTATGCCTGAACCACGTGTGTGAGTGTCCTCAACCATATGTGTCCCAGATGAGTCGTGTGAGATCCAAGCCTGAATTACACCCGAAGCATGTGTGAGCCATGCAGGAACCAAATGGGAGACACCCTTGAACCACATCTGAAGAACCTGTGAAACACACATATTCCATGCTTGAACCACGCAAGAACCACAGGGGAGCCACACGTGAAACACAGCTGAGTCATGCGTGAGCCACGTGGCAGCCATGAGTGAGTATGGGGGATCCACGTTTCAGCAACCTGTAGTCACGTGGGAGCCACCCATGTACGGCATGTGACTCCTGCCTGATGACATTTACAACACACATGGATACTGGGCGATGAATGCCTGAGTCATGTGTCAGCCATGCCTCACACATGTGTCAGTCACACCGGAGTCCTGTTTCACACATGCCGGAGTCACATTTCAGCCACGCCTGAACCACCTGCCACCCATGTGTGCACCATGCACCAGCCACCACTGAACCACACGAAGGCCATGCATGAACCATGCGTGAACCACACCTTCGTGACGTGTCAGGCACACCTGTGTCAAGTTACCACCTCACCTGAGTAGTGTGTCAGCCACACTTGAACATGTGAACCATGCCTGTGTCAAGGCTCAGCCACGCCAAGTCACGTGCCAGCCAGGCCTGAACCAAGTGCCAGTCACACTTGAACCACAGGTCAGCCTCACTTGATGCATGAGTCAGCCACACAGGCACAACTTTCCTGCCATGCCTGAACCACGTGCCACCCATGCCACAAACACATGTGAGCCATGCCTGACAAACACCACAGACATGCATGAGCCACACTTGAACCATGTGTGAGCCATGCAGGAACCACATGGGAGACACCTTTGAACCATGTCTGAAGAACCTGTGATTCTGGCAAGTTGAGAAGGTGGTTCCGGTGTGCTCGGCAGGTGGTTCAGTCAGGTCTGGCAGGTGGTTCCGGTCTGTCCTGGAGGTGGTTCCGACGTGTCTGGCACCTGCTTCTGGCACGTCTGAGAGGTGGTTCCGGCAGGCCCATCAGGTGATTCCGGAGAGTCCACCAAGTGGTTCTGGCGTAGCCGGCAGGTGATTTTCACATGTCTGGCAGGTGGTTCTGGGGAGCGGATCAGGTGGTTGAGGCATGCTCAGCAGGTTGTTCAGGCGTTTTGGGCAGGTGGTTCCAGTCTGTCCTGCAGGAGCTTTCGGCGTGTCCCTCACATGTTTCTGGAATATCTGACAGGTGCTTCCGGCATGCCCGGCAGGTGATCCCGGACTCTCCCCCACGTTGTTCCGGCGTAGCCAACAGGTGATTTTGGCATGTCCGGGAGGTGGTTCCGGTAAGTCGAGCAGGTGGTTTGGGCATGCTCGGCAGGTGGTTCAAGCGGGTCCAGCAGATGGTTCCGATCTGTTTGGGGTGTGGTTCCGGCGTCTCAGGCACATGGTTCTGGCACGTCTGAGAGGTGGTTCCGGCAGACCCAACAGATGATTCTGGAGTGTCCGCCAAGTGGGTCTTGTGTAACTGGCAGGTGATGTTGGCGTGTCTGGCATGTGGGTCCGGCGAGTCAAGCAGGTGGTTTCGGCGAGTCTGGCAGGTGGTTCCGGTCTGTCCAGGAGGTCATTCCGGTGTGTCCGGCACATGCTTCTGGCACGTGTGAGAGGTTGTGTTGTCATGTCTGACAAGTGATTCCGGAGTGTCCGGCAATTGGTTTTGGTATAGCCGGCAGGTGATTTTGGCATGTCCAGCAGGTGGTTCCTGCGAGTCGAGCAGGTGGTTCCAGTGTGATCGGCAGGTGCTTCCAGTGTCTCTGGCACGTGGTCCTGGCACGTCTGACAGTTGGTTCCGGCATGCCTGGCAGGTGATTCCAGAGAGTCCGCCAAGTGGTTCTAGCGTAGCCGGCAGTTGATTTTGGCGTATCCGGCATGGGGTTCCGGCGAGTCGAGCAGGTGGTTCTGGCGTGCTCGGCAGGTGGTTCTGGCATTTCTGGAAAGTGGTTTTGGCACGTCTGATAGGTGGTTATGGCATGCCCGGCATGTCTTTCCACACTGTCTGCCACGTGGTTCTGGCGTAGCCAGCAGGTGATTTTGACGTGTGCAGCAGGTGGTTCCAGCGAGTCGAGCAGATGGTTCGGGAGTGCTCGGCACGTTGTCCAGGCGTGTCCGGCAGGTGGTTCAGGTCAGTCCAGGAGGTGGTTCAGGCATTCACAGCAGGTGATTCCGGAGTGTCCGCCAAGTGGTTCTGGCCTAGCCGGCAGGGGGTTCAGGCATGTCAGGCAGGTGGTTCCGGTCAGTCCGGGAGGTGGTTCCAGCGTGTCCGGCACGTGTTTCTGGCACGTCTGAGACGTGGTTCCAGCATGCGTGACAAGTGATTCCAGAGTGGTTCTGGCATAGCCAGCAGCTGATTTTGGCGTATCCGGCATGTGGTTCCGGCGAGTCAAGCAGGTGGTTCCGGCGTGCTCGGCAGGTGAGTTTGGTGTGTCTGGCAGGTGGGTCTGGCGAGTCAAGCAGGTGGTTGTGGCGAGGCGAGCAGGTGGGTCCGGTGTGCTCAGCAGGTGGTTCCGTAGTGTCTGGCACGTGGTTCTGGCACGTCTGAGAGGTGGTTTTGGGATGCTCGGCAGGTGATTCCGGAGTGTCCGCCAAGTGGTTCTGGCGTAGCCGGCAGCTGATTCAGGCATGTCTGACAGGTGGTTCCGCTTTGTCCAGGAGGTGGTTCTGGCACGTCTGAGACATGGTTCCAGCATGCCCGGAAGGTGATTCCGGAGTGTCGGCCAAGTGGTTCTCGCATAGCTGGCAGCTGATTTTGGCATATCCGGCATGTGGTTCCGGCGAGTCAAGCATGTGGTTCCGGTGTGCTCGGCAGGTGGTTCCAGGGTGTCCGGCAGGTGGGTCCTGGGAGTCGAGCAGGTGTTTCCGGCGTGCTTGGTAGGTGGTTCAGGCGGGTCAGGCAGGTGGTTCCAGTCTGTCCAGGACGTGGTTCTAGCATGTCAGGCACATGGTTCTGGTACGTCTGAGAGGTGGTTCCAGCATGCCCGGCAGGTGATTCCTGAGTGTCCGCCAAGTGGTTCTGGCCTGGCCGCAGGTTATTTTGACTTGTCTGGCCGGTGGTTCTGGGGAGTAGATCAGGTGGTTCCTGCATGCCCGGCAGGTGATCCGGGAGTGTCCGACAAGTGCTTCTGGTGAGTCGAGCAGGTGATTCCGGCGTGCTCGGATGGTGGTTCAGGCATTTAGGCCAGGTGGTTCCGGTCTGTCCTGTAGGTGGTTATGGCGTGTCCCGCACATGGTTCTGGCACGTCTGAGAGGTGGTTCCAGCATGCCTGGCAGGTGATCCCGTACTGTCCCCTATGTGGTTCTGGCGTAGCCGGCAGGAGATTTTGGCGTGTCCGACAGGTGGTTCCGGTGAGTCGAGCAGGTGGTTCGGGCGTGCTCGGCAGGTGGTTCAGGCATTTAGGCCAGGTGGTTCCGGTCTGTCCTGTAGGTGGATTCGGCGTGTCCCGCACATGGTTCTCACACGTCTGAGAGGTGGTTCTGGCATGCCCGGCAGGTGATCCCGGAGTGTTCCCCACGTGGTTCTGGCATAGCCGGAAGGTGACTTTGGCATGTCCAGCAGGTGCTTCCGGTGAGTCAAGCAGGTGGTTCCTGCGTGCTGGGCTGGTGGTTCAGGGGTGTCCGGCAGGTTGTTCCAGTCTGTCCGCGAGGTGGTTCTGGGGTGTCCAGCAAGTGGTTCCTGTCTGTCTGGGAGGTGGTTCCTGCATGCTAGGCAGGTGGTTCAGGCGGGTATGGCACGTGGTTCAGGTCTGTCCGGGATGCGGTTCCGGTGTCTCAGGCACATGGTTCTGGAACGTCTGAAAGGTGGTTCCGGCATGACCAGCAGGTGATTCCGGAGTGTCCGAAAAGTGGTTCTGGAGTAGCTGGCAGGTGATTTTGGCATGTCCGGCAGGTGGTTCTGGGGAGTGGAGCAGGTGGTTCCGGCATACTCGGCAGGTGGTTCTGGCGTGTCTGGCACATGGTTGTGGCACGTCTGAGATGTGGTTCCGGCATGCCCGGCAGGTAATCCCGGAGGTTCCTCCAAGTGGTTCTGGCATAGCCGGCAGGTGATTTCGGCATGTCTGGCAGGTGGGTCCAGTGAGTCGAGCAGCTGTTTCTGGCGTGCTCAACAGGTGTTTCAGGCGTGTCCGACAGGTGGTTCAGGTCTCTACGGGAGGTGGTTCCGGCATTTTCAGCATGTGTTTCTGGCTCATCTTAGAGGTGGTTCCAGCATGCCTGGCAGGTGATTCCGGAGTGTCGGACAAGTGGTTCTGGCGTAGCTGGCAGGTGATTTTGACCTGTCCGGCAGGTGGTTGGGGCTAGGCTTGTAGGTGAGTCCAGTGTGCTCAGGAGGTGGTTCTGGCGTGTCTGGCACGTGGTCCTGGCACATCTGAGAGGTGGTTCCGACATGCCCGGCAAGTGATTCTGGAGTGTATGCCAAGTGGTTCTGGCGTTGCCGGCAGGTGATTTTGGCATGTCCGGCAGGTGGTTCCGGTGAGTCGAGCAGTTGGCTCCAGCGTGCTCGGCAGGTGGTTCTGAAGTGTCCAGCAGGTGGTTCCTGTCAGTCCTGGAGGTGGTTCCGGCGTGTGAGGCACGTGGTTCTGGCATGTCTGAGAGGTGCTTCCAGTATGCCTGGCAGGTGAATCCGGAGTGTCCACCAAGTTGTTGTGGCATAGCCCGAAGGTGATTTTGCCATGTCCGGAAGGTGGTTCTGGCGAGTCGAGCAGGGGGTTCTGCCGTGCTCCACAGGTAGTTCAGGCGTGTCCAGCAGGTGGTTCCGTTCTGCCCGGGAGGTGCTTCTGGAGTGTCCGTCACGTTTTTCTGGCACATCTGAGAGGTGCCTCTGGCATGCCCGGCAGGTGATTCTTGAGTGTCCGCCAGTGGTTCTGGTGTAGCCTGCAGGTGATTTTGGCATATCCGGCAGGTGGTTCCGGTCAGTCCAGGATGTGGTCCCGGCTTGTCTGGCACGTGGTTCTGGCACGTCTGAGAGGTGCTTCCGGCATGCCCGGCAGGTGATTCTGGAGTGTCCTACAAGTGGTTCTGGCATAGCCAGCAGGTGATTTTGCCGTGTATGGCAGGAGGTTCTGGCAAGTCGAACAGGTGGTTCCGGCGTCCTCGGCAGGTGGTTCTGGTCTGTGTTGGAGGTGGTGCCGGGTGTCCGGCATGTGGTTCTGGCACGTCTGAGAGTTGGGTTTGGCATGCCCGACAGGTGATTCCGGAGATTCTGCTAAGTGGTTCTGGCGTGGCCTTCAGGTGATTTTGGCGTGTCCGTCAGGTTGTTCCGTTCAGTCCGTGAGGTGGTTCTGGCGTGTCCTTCACGTGGTTCTGGCACATCTGAAGGGGGTTCTGTCATGCCCAGCAGGTGATTCCAGGGTCTCCGCCAAGTGGTTCTGGCATAGCCGGCAGGTGATTTTGCCATGTCCTGCAGGAGGTTCCGGCGAGTCGAGCTGGTGGTTCTGGCGTGCTTGGCAGGTGATTCAGGCATGTCTGGCAGGTGGTTCCGGCGAGCAGAGAATGTGGTTCCTGCATGCTCGGCAGGTGGTTCAGGCATGTCTGGCAGGTGGTTTCGGTCTGTCCGGGATGTGGTTAGGCCATGTCCGGCACATGGTTCTGGCACGTCTGAGAGGTGGTTCCAGCATGCCCGGCAGGTGATTCCTGAGTGTCTGCCAAGTCGTTCTGGAGTAGCCGGCAGGTGATACTTACGTGTCTGCCCGGTGGTTCCGCCGAGTCGAGCAAGTGGTACCAGCGTGCTCAGAAGGTGGTTCAGGCGTGTCCTGACGGTGGCTCCGTTCTGTCCGGGTGGTGGTTCCGTTGTGTCCAGCACGTGGTTGTGGCTCGTCTGAGAGGTGGTTCTGGCATGCCCCGCAGGTGATTCTGGAATGTCCGCCCAGTGGTTCTGGCGTAGCTGGCAGGCGATTTTGCCGTGTCCAGCAAGTGATTCTGGCGAGTCGAGCGGTTGGTTCCGGTGTGCTCGGCAGGCGGGTCCGGTCTGTGCGGGAGGTGGTTCCAGGGTGTCTGGCACGTGTTTCTGGTACGTCAGAGAGGTGAATCCTGCATGCCCGTCAGGTGATTCTGGAGTGTCCTGCAAGTTTTTCTGGTGTAGCCGGCAGGTGTTTTTGTCGTGCCCGGCATGTGGTTCCAGCGAGTTGAGCAGGTCGTTCCGGCATGCCCGGCAGGTGATTCCGGAGTGTCCACCAAGTGGTTCTGGTGTAGCCGGCAGGTGATTTTGGCGTGCTTGGCAGGTGCTTCCACCGTGTCTGGCATGTTGCTCTGGCACGTGTGACATGTGGTTCTGGCATGCCCGGCATGTCTTTCCAGACTGTCCACCCCGTGGTTCTGGCATAGCCAACAGGTGATATTGGCATGTTCGGCAGGTGTTTTAGGCGAGTTGAGCAGGTCGTTCTGGCGTGCTCGGCACGTGGTTCTGGCGTGTCCGGCATGTGGTTCCGGTCTGTCCGGCAGGTGGTTCCGGCATGTACTGCACGTTTTTCTGGCACGTCCGAGAGGTGATACCGGCATGCCCGGCAGGTGATTCCGGAGTGTCCGACAATTGGTTCCAGTGTAGCTGGCAGGTGATTTTGGGGGCTCCGGCAGGTGATTCCGGCGAGTTGAGCCAGTGGGTCCAGCATGCTCAGCAGGGGGTTCCGGCGTGTCCGCCACGTGGTTCTGGCATGTCTGAGAGGTGGTTCCGGGATGCTCAGCAGGTGATTCCTGAGTGTCCGCCAAGTAGTTCTGGTGTAGCCGGCAGGTGGTTGAGGCGAGTCCGGCAGGTGGTTCCAGCGAGTTGAGCAGGTGGTTCTGGCGTGCTCGGCAGGTGGTCAGGCGTGTCCTGCAGGTGGTTCCGGTCTGTCCCGGAGGTGGTTCTGGCATGTGGTTCTGGCACGTCTGAGATGTGGTTCCAGCATGCCCAGCAGGTGACTCCAGAGAGTCTGCCAAATGGTTCTGGTGTAGCCGGCAGGTGATTTTGGCGTGTCCGGCAGGTGGTTCCAGCGAGTCAAGCAGGATGTCTGGCATGCTCGGCAGCTGGTTCCGGCATGTCCGCAATGTGCTTTTTGCCGGTCTGAGAGGTGGCTCTGGCATGCCCCGCAGGTGATTCCGGAGTGTTGTCCAAGTGGTTCTCGCATAGCCAGAGGGGATTCTAGAGTATCCGGCATGTGGTTCTGGCGAGTCAAGGAGGTGGTTCCGGTGTGCTTGGCAGGTGGTTCAGGCGTGTCCGGCAGGTGGTTCCGGTGTGTACCGGAGGTGGTTACGGCGTGTCTGGCATGTGTTTCTGGCACGTCTGAGAGGTGTTTCCAGCATTCCCGGCAGGTGATTCCGGAGTGTCCGCCAAGTGGTTCCGGCGTCACCGGCAGGTGATTTTGACGTGTGCAGCATGGGGTTCCGGCGAGTCAAGGAGGTGGTTCAGGCATGTCCGGCAGGTGGTTCCGGTCTTTCTGGGCGGTGGTTCCGGCATGTGCGGCACTTGTTTCTGGCACGTCTGAGAGGTGGTTCCGGCATGCCCGGCAGGTGATTCCTGAGTGTCTGCTGCATGGTTCTGGCGTTTTAGGCAGGTGATTTTCACGTGTCCGGCAGATGTTTCTGGCGAGCAGAGCAGGTGGTTCCAGCATGCCCGACAGGTGATTCCAGAGTGTCAGCCAAGTGGTTCTGGCATAGCCGGCAGGTGATTTTGGCATATCCGGTATGTGGTTCTGGCGAGTCATGCAGGTGGTTCTGGCATGCAAGGCAGGTGATTTTGGCATGTCTGGAAGGTGGTTGTGGCGGTGCGAGCAGGTGGGTCTGGAGTGCTCAGCAGGTGGTTCCGGCGTCTCCGGCACAGGTTCTGGAACGTCTGAGAGGAGGTTCTGGGATGCTCGGCAGGTGATTCCGGAGTGTCCGCCAAGTGGTTCTGGCATAGCCGGCAGGTGGTCAGGCGTGTCCTGCAGGTGGTTCCGGTCTGTCCAGGAGATGGTTCCGGCATGTCCAGCATGTGGTTCTGGCACGTCTGAGATGTGGTTCCAGCATGCCCGGCAGGTGATTCCAGAGAGTACACCAGGTGGTTCTGGTGTAGCCAGCTGGTGATTTTGGCGTGTCCGACAGGTGGTTCTGGCCAGTCGAACAGGTGGTTCCGGCGTGCTCGGCAGGTTGTTCAGGCGTTTCGCGCAGGTGGTTCCTGTCTGTCCTGTAGGTGGTTTCAGTGTGTCCCGCACATGGATCTGGCACGTCTGAGAGGTGGTTCCGGCATGCCCAGCAGGTGATCCCGGACTGTTCCCCACGTGGTTCTGGCGTAGACCGCAGGTGATTTTGGCGTGTCCAGCACGTGGTTCAGGTGAGTCGAGGATGTGGTTCCGGCATGCTGGGCTGGTGGTTCAGGCGTGTCCAGCAGGTTGTTCAGGTCTGTCCGGGATGTGGCTCCGGGGAGGGTGGCAGGTGGTTCCTGTCTGTCTGGGAGGTGGTTCCTGCGTGCTCAGAAGGTGGTTCAGGCGGGTCCGGCTGGTGGTTCACATCTGTCCGAGATGTGGTTCCGGCGTCTCAGAAACATGGTACTGGCACGTCTGAGAGGGGGTTCCGGCATGCCCAGCAGGTGATTCCAGAGTTTCCGCCAAGTGGTTCTAGCACAGCCAGCAGGTGATTTTGGCGTGTCCGGCAGGTGGTTCCGGCGAGTCGAGCAGGTGGTTCCGGCATGCTCGGCAAGTGGTTCAGGCGTGTCCAGCAGTTGGCTCCAGTCTGTCCAGGAGGTGGTCCCGGCATGTCCGGCATGTAGTTCTGGTATGTCTGAGATGTGGTTCCAGCATGCCCAGAAGGTGATACAGGAATGTTGGCCATGTGGTTCCGGTGTAGACGGCAGGTGATTTGGCAGTCTGACAGGTGGTTCCGGCGTTTTGAGCAGGTGGTTCCAGCGTGCTCGGCAGCTGGTTCAGGCATGGATGGCAGGTGGTTCCAGTATGTCTGGGTGGGGGTTCCGGCGTGTCCGGCACATGTTTCAGGCACGTTTGAGAGGTGGTTCCAGCATGCCCGGCAGGTGATTCCAGAGTGTGTGACAAGTGGTTCTGGTGAGTCGAGCAGGTGGTTCTGGGATGCCCGGCAGGTGATTCAGGACTGTCTGCCACGTGATTCTGGCATAGCTGGCAGGTGATTTTGGCGTGTCCGGCAGGTGGTTTTGGGGAGTGGATCAGGTGGTTTCGGCGAGCTTGTCAGGTGCTTCTGGCATCCGCGGCACATGGTTCTGGCACATCTGACAGGTGGTTCCGGCATGCCAGGTATGTGATTCCGGAGTGTCAGCCAAGTGGTTCTGGCATCGCCGGCAGGTGATTTTGGCATATCCGGCATGGGGTTCCGGAGAGTCAAGCAGGTGGTTCCGGTGTGCTCGGCAGGTGATTTTGGCATGTCCGGCAGGTGGTTGTGGTGAGGCGAGCAGGTGGGTCCAGTGTGCTCAACAGGTGTTTCCGGCGTGTCCAGCAGGTGGTTCCGGTCAGTCTGGGAGGTTGTTCCGGCGTGTGCGGCACGTGTTTTTGGCACGTCTGAGAGGTGGTTCTGGCATGCCGAGCAGGTGATTCTGCAGTGTCCGCCAAGTGGTTTTGGCATAGCCGTCACGTGATTTTGGCGTGTCAGGCAAGTGGTTCCGGCAAGTCGAGCAGGTGGTTCCGGCAAGCTCACCAGGTGCTTCCAGCCTCTCTGGCACGTCTAAGAGGTAGTTCCGGCATGCCGGGCTGGTGATTCCAGAGTGTCTGGTAAGTGGTTCTGGCGTAGCTGGCTGGTTAATTTGGCGTGTATGGCAGGTGGTTCCTCCGAGTGGAGCAGGTGGTTCTGACGTGCTTGGCAGGTGGTTCAGCTATGTCCGGAAGATGGTTCCGGTCAGTCCGGGAGGTGGTTCCGGCGTGTCCGCCACGTGCTTCCGGCATGTCTGAGATGTTGTGCCGGCATGCCCAGCAGGTGATTCTGGATTGTCCGCCAAGTGGCTGTGGCGTAGCCGGCAGGTGACTTTGGCGTTTCTGGGAGGTAGTTCCGGCGAGTCGAGGAGGTTGTTCTGGCGTGCTCAGCAGGTGGTTGCGGTGTGTCCGGCATGTGGTTCCGGTATGTATGGGAGGTGGTTGCGGCATGTCCAGCACATGGTTCTGGCAATTGTGTGACTTGGTTCTGGCATGCCCAGCAGGTGATTCCAGAGGGTCCGGCATGTGGTTATGGCGTAGCCGGCTGGTGATTTTGGCGTGTCCAGCAGGTGGTTCCGGGGACTCGAGCAGGTGGTTTCGGCATGCTTGGCAGGTGGTTCCAGCTTCTCCGGCACGTGTATCTGGCATGTCTGAGAGGTGGTTCTGGCATGCCCGGCAGGTGATTCCGGAGTGTCCACAAAGTGGTTCTGGCGTAGCCGGCACGTGATTCTGGCGTGTCAGGCAGGTGGTTCTGGCGAGTTGAGCAGGTGGTTCCAGTGAGCTCACCAGGTGTTTCCGGCCTCTCCAGCACGTGTTGCTGGCATGTCTGAGAGGTGGTTCCGGCATGCCCTGCAGGTGATTCCGGCGTGTCCAGCAAGTGGTTCTGGCATAGCCAGCAGGTTAATTTGGCGTGTATGGCAGGAGGTTCCTCTGAGTGGAGCAGGTGGTTCTGGCGTGCTTGGCAGGTGGTTCAGGTGTGTCCGGCTGGTGGTTCCGGTCAGTCCAGGAGGTGGTTCTGGCGTGTCCGGCACGTGCTTCCGGCATGTCTGAGAGGTTGTGCCGGCATGCCCGGATGGTGATTCCAGAGTGTCCGGGAAGTGGTTCTAGCATAGCCGGCAGATGATTTTGGCATGTCCAGCAGGTGGTTCTGGTCTGTCCGGGAGGTGGTCCCGGTGTGTACGGCACGTGTTTCTGGCATGTCTGAGACATGGTTCCTGCATGCCCGACAAATGATTCCAGAGTGTCCGCCAAGTGGTTCTGGCATAGCTAGCAGGTGATTTTGGCATGTATGGCAGGTGGTTCCGGCGAGTTGAGCAAGTGCTGCCAGTGTGCTCAACAGGTGGTTAACGCATGTCCGCCAGATGGTTACGGTCTGTCCGTGAGCTGGTTCTGACGTGTCCGGCACATGGTTCTGGCATGTCTGAGAGGTGGTTCCTGCATGCCCGGCAGGTGATTCCAGAGTGTCCGCCAAGTGGTTCTGGAGTAGCCGGCAGGTGGTTCAGGCGTGTCCGGCAGCTGGTTCCAGTCTGTACGCGAGGTGGTTCCGGCGTTTTCGGCACTTGTTTCTGGCTCATCTTGGACGTGGTTCCAGCATGCCTGGCAGGTGATTCCAGAGTGTCAGCCAAGTGGTTCTGGCGTAGCTGGCAGGTGATTTTGACGTGTCCAGCAGGTGGTTGTGGTGAGGCGAGTAAGTGAGTCCGGTGTGCTCAGGAGGTGGTTCCGGCGTGTCTGGCACGTGGTCCTGGCATGTCTGAGAGGTGGTTCCGACATGCCCGGCAGGTTCTTCTTGAGTGTCCGCCAGAGGTTCTTGCGTAGCCAGCAGGTGATTTTGGCATATGCGGCATGGGGTTCCGGCGAGTCAAGCAGGTGTTTCTGGCGTGCTCGGCAGGTGACTTTGGCGTGTCCAGCAGGTGGTTGTGGCGAGGCAAGCAGGTGGGTGTAGCGTGCTCAGCAGGTGGTTCCAGCGTGTCCGGCATGTGGTACCAGTCAGTCCAGGAGGTGGTGCCAGCGTGTCCGGCACGTGGTCCTGGCATGTCTGAGAGGTGGTTCCAGCATGCCTGGCAGGTGATTCCGGCCTCTCCGGCATGTGGTTCTGCCACGTCTGAGAGGTGGTTCCCGCATGCCCAACAGGTGATTCCAGAGTGTCAGCCAAGTGGTTCTGTCATAGCCGGCAGGTGATTTTGGCATATCCGGCATTTGGTTCTGGTGAGTCAAGCAGCTGGTTCCGGCATGCTCGCCAGGTGATTTTGGCGTGTCCGGCAGGTGGTTGTGGCGAGGCAAGCAGGTGGGACCGGCGTGCTCAGCAGGTGGTTCCGGCGTGTCTGGCACATCTGAGAGGTAATTCTGGGATGCTCGGCAGGTGATTCCGGAGTGTCCGCCAAGTGGTTCTGGCGTAGCCGGTAGGTGGTTCCGGTGTGTCCGACAGTTGGTTCCAGTTTGTCCAGGAGGTGGTTTCGGCGTGTCCGGCACGTTGTTCTGGTACGTCTGAGAGGTGGTTCCGGCATGCCCGGCAGGTGATTCCGGACTGTCCACCACGTGGTTCTGGCATAGCCGGCAAGTGATTTTGGCATGTCCGGAATGTTGTTCCAGTGAGTCGAGCAGATGGCTCCGGCGTACTCGGCCGGTGCTCCAGGCCTCTCTAGCACGTGTTTCTGGCACGTCTGAGAGGTGGTTCCGGCATGCCCGGCAGGTGACTCGGGATTGTCCACCCAGTGGTTCTGGCTTAGCTGGCATGTGATTATGTCGTGTCCGGCAGCTGGTTCCGGTGAGTTGAGCAGGTGGTTCCGCCATTCCCGGCAGGTGCTTCCAGCGTCTCCGGCACGTGGTTCCTTCACGTTTGAGAGGTTGTTCCGGCATGCCCGACATGTGATTCCAGAGGGTCAGGCACATGGTTCTGGCGTAGCCAGCAGGTGATTTTGGCATGTCCAGCAGGTGGTTGCGGCGAGTCGAGCAGGTGGCTCCGGCGAGCTCGGCATGTGCTTTCGGCATCTCTGGCACGTGGTTCTGGCCCGTGTGAGAGGTGGTTCCGGCTTGCCCGTCAGGTGATACCGGAGTGTCCGACAGGTGGTTGTGGCGCAGCCGGCAAGTGATTTTGGCGTGTCCAGTAGGGGGGTCCTGCTAGTCGAGCAGGTGATTTTGGCGTGCTCGGCAGGTGGTTCAGGCGTGTCCAGCAGGTGCTTCCATTCTGTCCAGGACGTGGTTCCTGGACGTCTGGCATGTGGTTCTGGTACGTCTGAGAGGTGGTTCTGGCATGCCCGGCAGGTGACCCCGGACTGTCCGCAACGTGGTTCTGGCATATCTGGCAGGTGATTTTGGCGTGTCCGGTAGGTGGGTCCTGCAAGTCGAGCAGGTGGTTCCGGCATGCTTGGCAGGTGATTCAGGCGGGTCCAGCAGGTGTTTCCTGTCTGTCTAGGAGGTGGCTCCGGTATGTCCAGCACGTGGTTCTGGCATGCCCGGCAGGTGATTCCAGAGATTCCGCCAAGTGGTTCTGGCGTAGCCGTCAGGTGATTTTGGCGTGTCTGGCAGGTGGTTCTGGCGACTCGATCAGGTGGTTCCCACGTTCTCAGCAGGTGCTTCCAGCGTCCCTAGCACGTGTTTCTGGCACGTCTGAGAGGTCGTTCCGGCATGCCTGGCAGGTGATTCCGGATTGTCCACCAAGTGGTTCTGGCTTAGCCAGCGGGTGATTTTGGCGTGTCCGGCAGCTGCTTCCGGTGAGTCGAGCAGGTGGTTCTGGCGTTCTCAGCAGGTGCTTCCCGCGTCTCTGGTACGTAGTTCTGGCACTTTTGAGAGGTGGTTCCGGCATGCCCGAGAGGTGATTCCAGAGTGTCTGGCAAGCAGTTCTGGCGTAGCCAGCAGGTGATTTTGGCATGTCCGGCAGGTGGTTGCGGCGAGTAGAGCAGGTGGTTCCGGTGAGCTCGGCAGGTGCTTCCGGCATCTCTGGCACGTGGTTCTGGTCCGAGAGGTGGTTCCGGCATGCCCGTCAGGTGATACCAGAGTGTCCGACAGGTTCTTGTGGCACAGCCGGCAGGTGATTTTGGCATGTCCGGTATGGCGGTCCTGCGTGTCGAGCAGGTGGTTCCGGAGTGCTTGGCAGGTGGTTCAGGCGTGTCCGGCAGGTGGTTCCAGAATGTCCAAGACGTGGTTCTGGCATGTCTGTCACGTGGTTCTGGCACCTCTGATAGGTGGTTCAGGCATGCCCAGCAGGTGATTCCGGAGTGTCCCTCGAGTGGTTCTGGAGTAGTCGGCGGTTGATTTTGGCATGTCCGGTAGGTGTTCCGGGTGACACGAGCTGGTGATTCCGGCATGCTCAGCAGGTGGTTCAGGCCTGAATGGCAGGTGGTTACATTCTGTCCAGGATGTGGTTCCTGCGTGTCCGGCACGTGGTTCTGGTACATCTGAGAGGTGGTTCCGGCATGCCCGGCAGGTGACCCCGGACTGTCCGCCACATGGTTCTGGCATACCCGGCAGGAGATTTTGGCGTGTCCAGTAGGTGGGTCCTGCGAGTCGAGCAGGTGGTTCCGGCGTGCTCGGCAGGTGGTTCAGGCATGTCCGGCAGGTGATTCCTGTCTGTCCAGGAGGTGGCTACGGCAGGTCCAGCACGTGGTTCCAGCACATCTGAGAGGTGGTTCTGGCATGACCGGCAGGTGATTCCAGAGACTCCACCATGTGGTTCTGGCGTAGCCGGTAGGTGATTTTGGCGAGTCCGGCAGGTGGGTCCGGCGAGTCAAGCAGGTGGTTCCAGCGAGTCTGGCAGGTGGTTCCGGTCTGTCTGGGAGGTGGCTCCTGTGTGTCGGGCATGTGCTTCTGGCACGTCTGAGAGGTGGTTCTGGCATGCCCGGCAGGTGATCCCGGACTGTCCCCCATGTGGTTCTGGCATAGCCGGCAGGTGATTTTGGCATGTCCAGCAGGTGGTTCCGGTGATTCGAGCCTATGGTTCCGGCGAGCTGGGCTTGTGGTTCAGATGTTTCCGGTAGGTTGTTCTGGTCTGTCTGGGAGGTTGTTGTGGCGTGCTCGGCAGGTGCTTCCAGCGTCTCTGGCACGTGCTTCTAGCACGTCTGAGATGTGATTCTGGCATGCCCGGCAGGTGATTCCGGACTGTCCGCCACGTGGTTCTGGCATGTCTGAGAGGTGGTTCCGGCATGCCGGGTACGTGATTCCGGAGTGTCCGACAAGTGGTTCTGGCATAGCCAGGCTGGTGATTTTGGCATGTCCGACAGGTGGTTCCAGCGAGTCAAGCAGGTGGTTCCGGCGTGCTCGGTAGGTGGTTCAGGCAGGTCTGGCGGGTTGTTCCAGTCTGTCTGGGAGGTGGTTCCAGCGTGTCCAGCACATGGCTCTGCGACGTCTGAGATGTGGTTCTGGCATGCCCAGCAGGTGATCCCGGAGATTGCTCCAAGTGGTTGTGGCATAGCCGGTAGGTGAATTTGGCGTGTCCGGCAGGTGGTTCGGGCAAGTCAAGCAGGTGGTACCAGCGTGCTCGGCAGGTGGTTCAGGCGCGTCCAGCAGGTGGTTCCGGTCTGTCCTGGAAGTGGTTCCGGCCAGTCCGGCACATGGTTCCGGCACGTCTGAGATGTGGTTCCGGCATGCCTGACAGGTGATTCTGAAGTGTCCGACAACAGGTTCTGGCACAGCCGGCAGGTGATTTTCGCGTGTCTGGTAGGAGGGTCCTGCAAGTCGAGCACGTGGTTCCTGCGTGCTCGGCAGGGGGTTCAGGCGTGTCCGGCAGGTGGTTCAAGTTGTCCAGGATGTGGTTCCGGCATGCCCGGCAGGTGATTCCGGACTGTCCACCATGTGGTTCTGGCACAGCCAGCAGTTGATTTTGGCATGTCCGGCAGGTGGTTGTGGCGAGTCATGCAGGTGGCTCCAGCGTGCTCGGCAGCTGGATCCACCGTGACCGGAAGGTGGTTCCGGTCTGTCTGGTTGGTGGTTCCGGTGTGTCCGGTACGTGGTTCTGGCACATCTGAGAGGTGGCGCTGGCATCCCGGGCAGGTGATTACGGAGTGTCAGACAATTGGTTCTGGCGTACCCGGCAGGTGATTTTTGCGTGTCCTGCAGATGGTTCCGGGGAGTAGAGCAGGTGGTTCCAGCGAGCTCAGCAGGTGCTTCCGGCGTCTCCGGCACATGGTTCTGGCACATTTGAGAGATGGTTCCAGCATGACCGAGAGGTGATTTCAGAGTGTCCGATAGGTGGTTGTGGCACAGCCGGCAGGTGATTTTGGCATGTCCGGTATGACGGTCCTGTGAGTCGAGCAACTGGTTTTGGCGTGCTTGGCAGGAGGTTCAGGCGTGTCAGGCAGGTGGTTCCAGAATGTCCAGGACGTGGTTCTGGCGTGTCCGGCACGTGGTTCTGGCACCTCTCATAGGTGGTTCCGGCATGCCCGGCAGGTGATTCCGGAGTGTCCCTCGAGTTGTTCTGGGGTAGTCAGCAGTTGATTTTGGCGTGTCTGGCAGGTGGTCCGGGCGACACGAGCCAGTGATTCCGGCGTCCTCGACAGGTGGTTCAGGCATGTCCGGCAGGTGGTTCCAGTCTGTCCAGGACGTGGTTCCTGCGTGTCCTGCACGTGGTTCTGGTACGTCTGAGAGGTCGTTCCGGAATGCCCAACAGGAGATTCCGAACTGTCCGCCACGTGATTCTGGCATAGCCGGCAGGTGATTTTGGCATGTACGGCAGGTGGTTCTGTGGAGTGGATCAGGTGGTTCTGGCGTATTCAGCAGGTGGTTCCGGCGTGTCCGGCTCATGGTTCTGGTACGTCTGAGAGGTGCTTCCAGCATGCCAGGCAGGTGACCCCGGACTGTCCGCCACGTGTTTCTGGCATACCTGGCCGGTGATTTTGGCGTGTCCAGTAGGTAGGTCCTGCAAGTCGTGCAGGTGGTTCTGGCGTGCTCGGCAGTTGGTTCAGGCATGTCCGGCAGGTGGTTCCTGTCTGTCCGGGAGGTGGCTACTGCATGTCCAGCACGTGGTTCCGGCACGTCTGAGAGGTGGTTCCGGCATGCCCGGCAGGTGATTCCAGAGAGTCCGCCATGTAGCTCTGGTGTAGCCGTCAGGTGATTTTGGCGTTTCTGGCAGGTGGTTCCGGAGACTCGATCAGGTGGTTCCCACGTTCTCAGCAGGTGCTTCCGGCGTCTCTAGCACGTGTTTCTGGCACGTTTGAGAGGTGGTTCCGGCATGCCCGGCAGGTGATTCCGGATTGTCCACCAAGTGGTTCTGGCTTAGCCGGCAGGTGATTTTGGCATGTCCGATATGGGGGTCCTGAGAGTCGAGCAGGTGGTTCCGGTGTGCTCGGCAGGTGGTTCAGGCGTGTCCAGCAGGTGGTTGCGTTCTGTCCGGGTGGTGGTTCCAGCATTTCAAACACGTGGTTCTGGCACATCTGAGAGGTGGTTCTGGCATTCCCGGAAATTGATTCTGGAGTGTCCGCCAAGTGGTTCTGAGGTAGCCGGCAGGTGATTTTGGCATGTCTGGCAGGTGGTTGTGACAGGTCAATCAGGGGTTTCTGGCATGCTTGGCAGCTGGTTCAGGCGTGTCCAGCAAATGGTGACGGTCTGTCCAGGAGGTGGTTGCGGCGTGTCCAGCACGTGATTATGGCACTTATGAGAGGTGGTTCCAGCATGCCTGGCAGGTGATTCTGGATTGTCCACCAAGTGGTTCTGGCATAGCCGGCAGGTGATTTTGGCGTTTCCGGCAGCTGATTCCGGCGAGTCGAGCAGGTGGTTCCGGTGATCTGGGTAGGTGCTTCCGGCATCTCCAGCACGTGGTTCTGGCACGTCTGAGAGGTGGTTCCGGCATGCCCGGCATGTGATTCCATACGGTCCGACAAGTGGTTCTGGCACTGCCGGCAGGTGATATTGGCGTATCCGGTAGGTGGGTCCCGCGAGTCGAGCAGGTGGTTCCAGCGTGCTCGGCAAGTGGTTCAGTTGTGTCCGGCAGATGGCTCCAGTCTCTCCAGCACGTGGTTCTGGTACATATGAGAGGTGTTTCCGGCATGCCCGGCAGGTGATTCCGGACTGTCTGCCACATGGTTCTGGCACGTCTGAAGGGGGTTCTGGCATGCCCGGCAGGTGATCCCCGAGAGTCCTCCAAGTGGTTCTGGCGTAGTTGACAGGTGATTTTGGAGTGTCCGGCAGGTGGTTCCAGCATGTCAAGCAGGTGGTTCTGGCGAGCTCGGCAGGTACTTCTGGCGTCTCCGGCACGTGGTTCTGGCATAGCCGGCAGGTGGTTCAGGCGGGTCAGGCAGGTGGTTTCGTCTGTCCGGGATGTGGTTCCGGTGTGTCCGGCACATGGTCCTGGTACGTCTGAGATGTTGTACCGGCATCCCTGCACGTGATTCAGGCTTGTCTGCCAAATGGTTCTGACATAACCTGCAGGTGATTTTGGCGTGTCCGGAAGGTGGTTCTCCTGATTGGATCAGGTGGTTCCGGCATACTCGGCAGGTGTTTCATGCGTGTCCGGCAGGTGGTTCCAATCTGTCCGGGACATAGTTCCGGCATGCTCGGTTGGTGGTTCCGGCGTGTCCGGCACGTGTTTCTGGCACGTCTGAGAGGTGGTTCCGACATGCCCAGCAGGTGATTCCGGAGTGTCCGCCAATTGGTTCTGGTGTAGCCTGCAGGTGATTTTGGCGTGTCCGGCATGTAGTTCTCCCGAGTGGATCAGGTGGTTCCGGCATGCTCGGCAGGTGCTTCCGGAGTCTCCAGCACGTGGTTTTGGCACGTTTGAGAGGTGGTTAAGGCATGCCCGGCAGGAGATTCCGGTGTGTCCACCAAGTAGTTTGGCATAGCCGGCATGTCATTTTGGTGTGTGTGGGAGGTGGTTCCGGCAAGTTGAGCAGGTGGTTTCGGCTTGCTCGGCAGGTGGTTCAGGTGTATCCAGGAGGTGGTTCCAGTTTCTCAAGGAGGTGGTTCCAGAGTGTCTGCCAAGTGATTCTGGCATAGCCAGCAGGTGATTTTGGTGTGTCCGGCAGGTGGTTCCGTTCTGTCCGGTAGGTGGTTCCAGCGTGTCCGGCACGTGGTTCTGGCATGTCTGAGAGGTCGTTCCAGCATGCCCGGCAGGTGGTTCCAGAGTGTCCACCGAGTGGTTCTGACGTAGCCAACATGTAATGTTGGCGTGTCCACCAGGTGGTTCCGGTCTGTCCACGAGGTGGTTCTGGCGTGTCCGGCACATGATTCCAGCTTGTCCGCCAATTGGTTCTGGCATAGCCCTTGGGTGATTTTGGCGTGTCCGGCAGGTGGGTCCAGTGGGTAAAGCACGTGGTTCTGGCGAGTCTGGCAGGTGGTTCTGGTCTGTCTGGGAGGTGGTTCTGGTGTGTCCGGCACGTGCTTCTGGCACGTCTGAGAGTTTGTGCTGGCATGACCCGCAGGTGATTCCGGAGTGTCCGGCAAGTGGTTCTGGTGTAACCGGCAGGTGATTTTGCCGTGTCCGACAGGTGGTTCTGGCAAGTCAAGCAGGTGGCTCCAGCGTGCTTGGCAGGTGATTCCGGAGTGTCCGTCAGTGGTTTTGGTGTAGCCGGTAGGTGATTTTGCGTGTCCGGCGTGTGGTTCCGGCGAGTCGAGCAGGTGGTTCGGTGTGTCCATCAGGTGCTTCCGCTCTGTCCAGGAGCTGCTTCTGGCTTCTCTGGCATGTGGTTCTGGTACGTCTGGGAGGTGGTTCCGGCATGCCTGGCAGGTGATTTTGGACTGTCTGCCACGTGGTTCTGGCATAGCGGGCAGTTGATTTGGCTTGTCTGGCAGGTGGTTCCGGCGAGGCAAGCAGCTGGCTTGGCGTGCTCAGCTGGAGGTTCCGGCGTGTCTGGCAGGTGGTTCCGGTCGGTCCGGTAGGTGGTTCCGGGGTGTCCGGCACGTGGTTCTGGCACGTCTGAGAGGCGGTTCCGGCATGCCTGGCAGGTGATTCCGGAGTGTCCGCCAAGTAGTTTGGCATAGCCGGCAGGTGATTTTAGTGTGTCCGGGAGGTGTTTCTGGCAAATTGAGCAGGTGGTTCCGGCGTGCTCAGCAGGTGGTTCAGGCGTGGCCAGCAGGTGGTTCCAGTCTGTCCAGGACGTGGTTCCAGCATGTCCGGCATGTGCTTCTGGTACGTCTGAGAGGTGGTTCCTGCATGCCTGGCAGCAGATTCTAGACTGTCCGCCAGTTGGTTCTGGCATAGCCGGCAGTTGATTTTGTCGTGCCCAGCAGGTGGTTCCAGCGAGTCGAGCAGGTGGCTCCTGAGTGCTCTGCAGGTGATTCCGGCAAGTCGAGCAGGTGGCTCCTGCATGCTCTGCAGGTGGTTCAGGTGTGTCTGGCAGGTTGTTCCGGTCTGTCCGGGAGGTGGTTCCAGCATCTCCGACATGTGATTCTGGCAGGTCAGAGAGGTTTTTCCGGCATGCCCAGCAGGTGATTCCAGAGTGTCCTCCAAGTGGTTCTGGCGTAGCAGGCAGGTGATATCGGTGTGTCCGGCAGGAGATTCCAGCGAGTCGAGCAGGTGGTTCTGGCGTGTTCAGCTGGTGCTTCAGGCATGTCTGGCATGTTATTCTGGTCTGTCTGTGAGGTGGTTCCGGCGTGTCCAGCACGTGGTTCTGCAACGTTTGAGAGGTGGTTCCAACATGCCAGGCAGGTGATTCTGGAGTGTCACCCAAGTGGTTCTGGCATAGCCGGCAGGTGATTTTGACGTGTCCGGCAGGTGGTTCCCCGAGTCGAGCAGGTGGTTCTGGCGTGCTTGGCATGTGGTTCAGGCGTGTCCGGCTTGTGGTCCCGGTCTTTCCTGGAGGTGTTTCCAGCGTGTCCAGCACGTGGTTTTGGCATGTCTTAGAGGTGGTTCCGGCATGCGCAGTAGGTGATTCCGGAGTGTCTGCCAAGTGGTTCCGGCGGATCCAGCAGGTGATTTTGGCGTCTCCGGAAGGTGGTTCCGGCGAGTTGAGCAGGTGGTTCCAGTGTGCCTGGCAGGTGGTTCCGGCGTGTCCGGCATGTGGTTCTGGCACGTCTGAGAGGGGGTTCCGATATGCCCGGCATGTCATTCCGGACTTTCCGCCACGTTGCTCTGAAGTAGCTGGCAGGTGACTTTGGCGGGTCCGCCAGGTGGTCCTGGTCTGTCCAGGAGTTGGTTCTGGTGTGTCCGGCATGTGTTTCTGGCACGTCTGAGAGTTGGCTCTGACAGGCCCAGCAGGTGATTCTGGAGTTTCAGCCACATCGTTCTCACATAGCCAGCAGGTGGTTCAGGCGTGTCCGGCAGGTGGTTCCGGGCTTTGGAGGAGGTGGTTCCGGCGTTTGAGGCATGTGTTTATGGCACGTCTGAGATGTGGTTCCGGCATGCCCATCAGGTGATTCCAGAGTGTCACCCAAGTGGTTCTGGCGTAGCCGGCAGGTGATTTTGACGTGTCCGGTAGGTGGTTCCGGCGACTCGAGCAGGTGGTCCAGCTTGCTCGGTACGTGGTTCAGGAGTGTCCGGCAGGTGGTTCCAGTATGTCCTGGAGGTGCTTCCAGCTTGTCCGGCACGTGGTTCTGGCACGTCTGAGAGGTGGTTCCGGCATGCCCGACAGGTGATTCCGGAGTGTCCGCCAAGTGGTTCTGGCGGATCTGGCAGGTGATTTTGGCGTGTCCAGAAGGCGGTTCCAGCGAGTCCAGCAGGTGGTTCCGACGTGCTCAGCAGGTGGTTCCAGCGTGTCCGGCATGTATTTCTGGCACGTCTGAGAGGTGGTTCCGGCCTGCCAGGCAGGTGATTCCGGAGTGTCCTCCAAGTGGTTCTGGCAGATCTGGCAGGTGATTTTGGCATGTCCAGCAGGGGTTTCCGGCTAGTTAACCAGGTGGTTCCGGCATGCTCGGCATGAGGTTCAGGCATTTCCGGCATGTGGTTCCATTGTTTCCGGGAAGTGGTTCTGGCGTGTCCGGCAGGTGGTTCTGGTCTGTGCAGGAGGTGGTGCCGAGGTGTCCGTCATGTGTTTATGAGACGTCTGAGAGGTGGGTCCGTCATGCCCGGCAGGTGTTTCCAGAGTGTCCTGCAAGTGGTTCTGGCGTAGCCGGCAGGTGATTGTGTCGTGCCCGGCAGATGGCTCTGGCGAGTCGAGCAGGTGGTTCCGGCGAGCTCGGCAGGTGGTTCAGGCATGGTCGGCAGTTGGTTCTGGATTGTCAGGGGTGTGGTTCCGGTGTCTTCAGCACGTGGTTCTGGCATGTCTGAAACGTGGTTCCGGCATGCCGGCAGGTGATTGCAGAGTGTCCACCAAGTGGTTCTCGCATAGCTGGCAGGTGGTTCAGGCATGTCCGGCAGGTGGTTCCAGTCTTTCTGTTAGGTGGTTCCGGCATGTGCAGCATGTCAATCTGAGACGTCTCAGACTTGGTTCCGGCATGCTCTTCAGATGAGTCCAGACTGTGTGCCATGTGGTTGTGGCATAGCGGGCAGGTAATTTTGGCGTGTCCTGCAGGTGGTTCCAGCGAGTCGACCAGGTGTTTCCAGTCTGTCCGGGATGTGGTTCCGGCGTGTCCGGCATGTGGTTCTGGCACATCTGAGAGGTGATCCCTGCATGCCCGGCAGATGATTCTGGAGTGCCCGCCAATTGGTTCTGGTGTAGCTGGCAGGTGATTTTGGCGTATCCGGTAGGTGGTTCCAGCGAGTCAAGCAGGTGGTTCGGGCGTGCTCGACAGCTGGTTCCGGCGGGTCAGGCAAGTGGATCCAGTCGGTTTGGGAGGTGGTTCCGGCATGTCCAGCATGTGATTCTGAGATGTCTGAGTGGTGGTTCCGGCATGCCCTTCAGGTGATTCCGGACTGTCTGTCACGTGGTTGTGACATAGCCGGCATGTGGTTCCGGGTTGTCCGGCACGTGGTTCTGGCGTAGCCAGTAGGTGATTTTGACGTGTCCGGCATGCGGTTCCGGCAAGTGGAGCAGGTGGTTGTGGCATGGTCGGCAGGAGGTTGTGGCGTGTCTGGCAGGTGTTTCCGGTCTGTCCCACATGTGGTTCTGGCACGTCTGAGATGTGGTTCTGATACGCCAGCCATGTCATTCCGGACTGTCTGCCACGTGGTTCTGGCGTAGCCGGCAGATGATTTTGGTATGTCTGGCAGGTGTTTCCGCCGAGTCAAGCATGTGGTTCCGGCGTGCCCGGCAGGTGGTTCTGGTGTGTCTGGAACGTGTTTCTGGCACCTCTGACAGTTGGTTCCGGCATGCCCAGCAGGTGATTCCATAATGTCCACCACGTGGTTCTGACATGGCCAGCAGGTAATTTTGGCATGTCCGGCAGGTGATTCCAGCGAGTCGACCAGATGGTTCTGGCGTGCTGGGCAGGAGGTTCAGGCGTGTCTGGCAAGTGTTTCTGGTCTACCCGGGAGGTGGTTCTGGCATTTCCGGCACGTGGTTCTGGCATGTCTGAGAGCTGGTTCCAGCATGCCCTGCAGGTGATACCGGAGTGTGTGCCACGTGGTTGTGGCATAGCTGGCAGGTGATTTTGGCGTGTCTGGCAGGTGGTTCTTGCGGGACAATCAGGTGGTTCCAGCGTGCTCAGCAGGTGGTTCCGGTGTGTCTGGCATGTGGTTCTGGCACGTCTGACAGGTGGGTCCGGCATGCCCGGCAGGTGATTCCAGAGTGTCTGGAAAGTGGTTCTGGCGTAGCCGGCACGCGATTTTAATGTGTCCAGCATGTGGTTCCGGCGAGTCGAGCAGGTGGTTCCGGCATGCTCGGCAGGTGGTTCCGGCATGTCCGGCATGTGGTTCCAGCATAGCCGGCAGGTGGTTCCAGTCTTTCCGGGAGGGAGTTCCAGCATGTGCGGCACGTGTTTCTGTCACATCTGAGAGGTGGTTACGGCATGCTAGGCAGGTGATTCCGGAGTGTCCGTCAAGTCCTTCTGGCATAGCCGGCAGGTGATTTTGGTGTGTCCAGCAGGTGGTTCCGGTCTTTCCAGGAGGTGGTTCTGACGTGTCTAGCACGTGTTTCTGGCACGTCTGAGAGGTGGTTCCGGCATGCCCGGCAGGTGATTTCGGAGTGTCCGACACGTGGTTCTGACGTAACCGGCTGGTGAGTTTGCCATGTCAGGCATGTGATTCCGGCAAGTCAAGCAGGTGGTTCCGATTTGCTCGACAGGTGATTCCGGACTGTCCGCCACGTGGTTCTGGCATAGCCGGCAGGTGATTTTGGCATCTCTGGCAGGTGTTTCCGGCGAGTCGACCATGTGGTTCCGGCATGCTCAGCAGGAGGTTCAGGCGTGTCTGGCAGGTATTTCCAGTCTGTCTGAGAAGTTGTTCCGGAGTGTCCGGCACGTAGTTCTGGCACATCTGAGAGGTGGATCCGGCATGCCTGGCAGGTGATGTGTGCCAAGTGGTTCTGGCGTAGTCGGCAGGTGGTTCAGGCGTGTCTGGCAGGTTGTTCTGGTCTTTCCTATAGGTGGTTCCGGCGTGTGCAACATGTCATTTGGAGACGTCTCAGACTTGGTTCCGGCATGCCCTTCAGGTGATTCTGGACTGTCTAGCACATGGTTGTGGCGTAGCCGGCAGGTGACTTTCACGTGTCTGGCAGGTGGTTCTGGCAAGTCAAGCAGGTGGTTCTGGCATGCTCAGCAGGTGGTTAAGTCATGTCAGGCAGGTGGTTCCGGTCTGTCCGGGAGGTGTGTCTGGCATGTCCGGCACGTGGTGCTGGCATGGCAGAAGGAAGTTCCGGCATGCCCGACAGGGGCTTCCGGACTGTCTGACAAGTGGTTCTGGAGTAAGCGGCAGGTGGTTCAGGCATGTCCGGCAGTTGGTTCCGGTCTTTCCGGGAGGTGGTTCCAGCGTGTCTGGTACGTGTTTCTGGCACGTCTGAGAGGTGGTTCTGGCATGCACGGCAGGTGCTTCCCGAGTGTCTGCCAAATGGTGCTGGTATAGCTGTCAGATGGTTTTGGCGTGTCTGGCAGGTGATTCCAGCGAGTTGAGCCGGTTGTTCCGGTGTGCTTGGCAGGTGGTTCAGGCGTGTCCAGCAGGTGGTTCCGATCTGTCCGGGAGGTGGGTCTGGCATGTCCGGCATGTGGTTCTGGCACAGCTGAAGGGAGTTCCGGCATGCCTTGCAGGTGATTCCGGAGTGTCCAGAAAGTGGTTCTGGCCTACCTGGCAGGTGATATTGCCGTGTCCGCCAGGTGAATCCGGTGAGTCGAGCAGGTGGTTCGGGCCTGCTTGGCAGGTGGTTCAGGCGAGTCTGGCAGGTGGTTTTGGTCTGTCCGGGAGGTGGTTCCAGCGTGTCCAGCATGTGGTTCTGGCACGTCTGAGAGGTGGTTCCGGCATGCATGGCAGGTGCTTCCCGAGTGTCTGCCAAATGGTGCTGGTATAGCCGTCAGGTGGTTTTGGCCTGTCTGGCAGGTGATTCCAGCGAGTTGAGCTGGTTGTTCTGGTGTGCTCAGCAGGTAATTCAGGCGTGTCCAGCAGTTGGTTCCGTTCTGTCTGGGAGGTGCATCCAGGGTGTCTGGAATGTGGTTCTGGTACGTCTGAGAGGTGGTTCCGGCATGCCCGGCAGGTGATACTGGAGTGTCCGCTGAGTGGTTCTGGCTTTGCTGGCTGGTGATTTTGGCGTGTCTGACAGGTGGTTCCAGCGAGTCGAGCAGGTGGTTCCGGCATGCTCCGCATGTTGTTCAGGCGTGTCCAGTAGGTGGTTCCAGTCTTCTGGGAGGTGTGTCTGGCGTGTCCGTCACATGGTTCTGGCACAGCTGAAGGGAGTTCCGGCATGCCCAGCAGGTGATTCCAGACTGTCAGCCAAGTGGTTCTGGCGTAGCCTGCAGGTGGTTCAGGCATGTCCTGCAGCTCGTGACGGCAAGTGGAACAGGTGGTTCCGGCGTGTCCGGCACGTTGTTCTGGCACGTCTGTGATGTGGATCCGGCATGCCCGGCAGGTGATTCCGGAGTGTCTGCCAAGTGATTCTGGCCTAGCCAGCAGGTGGTTCAGGTGTGTCCAGCATCTGGTTCCGGTCTTTCCAGGAGGTGGTTCTGGTGTGTGCAGCACGTGTTTCTGGCAAGTCTGAGAGGTGGTTCCGGCATGCCCGGCAGGTGATTTGGGATTGTCTGCCAAGTTGTTCTGGCGTCGCCAGCCAGTGATTTTGGCGTCTCTGGCAGGTGGTTCCGGCGAGTCAGGCTGGTGGTTCCGGCGTGCTCGGCGGGTGGTTCCTGTCTGTGTGGGAGGTGGTGCCGGGGTTTCTGGCACGTGTTTCTGTTACATTTGAGAGGTAGTTCTGGCATGCCCGGCAGGTAATTCTGGACTGTCTAGCACGTGGTTGTGGCATAGCCAGGAGGTGATTTTGGTGTGTCCGGCAGGTGGTTCTGGCGAGTCGAGCAGGTGGTTCAGGCCTGCTCGGCAGGTGCTTCCGGAGTCTCTAGCACGTGTTTCTGGCACTTCTGAGAGGTGGTTCCGGCATGCACTGCAGGTCATTCCGGATTGTCCACCAAGTGGTTCTGGCTTACCTGGCAGGTGATTTTGGCGTGTCGGACAGCTGGTTCCGCCGAGTCTAGCAGGTGGTTCCGGCGAGCTCGGCAGTTGCTTCCGGCGTCTCCGGCATGTGGTTCTGGCACATCTGAGATTTGGTTCTGGCATGCCCGTCAGGTGATACCGGAGTGTCCGGCAAGTGGTTCTGGCACAGCCGGCAGGTGATTTTTGCATGTCTGGTATGTGTGTCCTGCGAGTCGAGCAGGTGGTTCCGGCGTGCTCAGCAGGTGGTTCAGGTGTGTCCGGCAGGTGGTTCCACTCTGTCCAGGAGGTGGTTCCGGCGTGCTGGGAAGGTGCTTCCGGCATCTCCGGCACGTGCTTCTAGCACGTCTGAGAGGTGGTTTCCGGCATGCCTGGCGGGTGATCCCACAGTGTCCGGCAAGTGGTTCTGGTGTAGCCGGCTGGTGATTTTGACATGTCTGGCAGGTGGTTCTGGGGACTGGATCAGGTGGTTCAGGCATGCTCGGCACGTTGTTCAGGCATTTCAGGCAGGTGGTTCCGGTCTGTCCTGTAGGTGGTTTTGGTGTGTCCCGCACATGGTTCTGGCATGCCTGGGAGGTGGTTCCGGCATGCCTGGCAGGTGATCCTGGACTGTCCCCCACGTGGTTTGGGCATAAGCTGCAGGTGATTTTGGCGTGTCCAGAAGGTGGTTCGGGTGAGTCGAGCAGGTGGTTCTATCATGCTCGGCAGGTTGTTCAGGCGCATCCGGCAGGTGGTTCTGCCACGTCTGAGACGTGGTTCCGGCATGCCCGACTGGTGATTCTGGAGTGTCCGCCAAGTCCTTCTGGCGTAGCCGGCAGGTGATTTTGGCGTGTCCTGCAGGTGGTTCTGTGGAGTGGATCAGGTACTTCTGGCATTCTTGGCAGGTGCTTCCGGCGTCTCTGGCACGTGGTTCTGGCACATCTGACAGGTGGTTCCAGCATGCCTGGTGGGTGATTCCCGAGTGCCCTACAAGTGGTTCTCCCGTAGCCTGCTGGTGATTTTGGCGTGTCCGGCAGGTGGTTCTGGGTTGTCGAGCAGGTGGTTCTGGTGAGATCGGCAGATGCTTCTGGACTCTCCGGCACGTAGTTCTGGCACGTTTGAGAGGTGGTTCTGTTATGCCCGGCAGGTGATTCCGGAATGTCTGGCAAGTGGTTCTGGCATAGCCATAGGTGATTTTGGCATGTCCGGCAGGTGGGTCCTGGGAGTCGAGCAGGTGGTTCCGGCGTGTCCAGCAGGTGGTTCCAGTCTGTCCTGGAGGTGATTCTGGCATGTCCGGCATGTGCTTCTGGCACGTCTGAGAGATGGTTCCGGCATGCCCGGCAGGTGATTCCAGAATGTCTGCCAAGTGGTTCTGGTGTAGCCGGCAGTTGATTTTGGTGTGTCCGGCAGGTGGTTCCGGACTGTCCAGGAGGTGGTTCTGACGTGTCCCTCACGTGGTTCTGGGACATGTGAAGGGGGTTCTGGCATGTCTGGCAGGGAATTCCGGAGTGTCCGCCAAGTGGTTCTGGTGTAGCCGGCTGGTGATTTTGGCATGTCTGGAACGTGGTTCCATTGAGTTGAGCAGGAGGTTCTGCAGTGCTCCGCAGGGGGTTCAGGCGTGTCTGGCAGGTGGTTGCACTCTGTCCGGGTGCTGGTTCCATCATTTCCAGCACGTGGTTCTGGCACGTCTGAGAGGTGGTTCTGGCATTCCTGGAAATTGATTCTGGAGTGTCCGCCAAGTGGTTCTGAGTTAGCCAGCAGGTGATTTTGGTGTGTCTGGCAGGTGGTGGTGGCAAGTCAAGCAGGGGGTTCTGGCATGCTTGGAAGCTGGTTCAGGCATGTCCAGCAGATGGTCACAGTCTCTCCCGGAGGTGGTTGTGGTGTGTCCGGCACATGATTATGGCACATCTGAGAGGTGGTTCCGGCATGCCTGGCAGGTGATTCCGGAGTGTCCGACAAGTGGTTCTGGCACAGCCGGAAGGTGATTTTGGCGTGTCTGGTAGGAGGGTCCTGCAAGTCGAGCAGGTGGTTCCTGCGTGCTCGGCAGGTTGTTCAGGCATGTTCGCCAGGTGGTTCAAGTCTGTCCAGGATGTGGTCCCGGCATGCCCGGAAGTTTATTCTGGACTTTCCGCCACGTTGTTCTGGCACAGCCGGCAGGTGATTTTGGCATGTCCAGCAGGTGGTTCCGGCGAGTCGTGCAGGTGGCTCCAACGTGCTTGGCAGGTGGATCCAGCGTGTCCGGCAGGTGGTTCCGGCATGCCCGGCATGTGATTCCGGATTGTTCACCAAGTGGTTCTGGCATACCCGGCAGGTGATTTTGGCATGTCCGGCAGGTGGTTCCGGGGAGTAGAGCAGGTGGTTCCGGCGAGCTCGGCAGGTACTTCCGGCGTCTCAGGCACGTGATTCCGGCACGTTTGAGAGGTGGTTCCGGCATGCCCGAAAAGTGATTCCGGAGTGTCCGCTAAGTGGTTCTGAGGTAGCCGGCAGGTGATTATGGAGTGTCCGGCAGGTGGTTCCGGCGAGTCGAGCAGGTGGTTCTGGCATGCTCGGCAGGTTGTTCAGGTGCGTCCGGCAGGTGGTTCTGCCACGTCTGAGACGTGGTTCCGGCATGCCCGGCTGGTGATTCTGGAGTGTCCGCCAAGTCCTTCTGGCGTAGCCGGCAGGTGATTTTGGCGTGTCCTGCAGGTGGTTCTGTGGAGTGGATCAGGTACTTCTGGCATTCTTGGCAGGTGCTTCCGGCGTCTCTGGCACGTGGTTCTGGCACATCTGACAGTTGGTTCCAGCATGCCTGGCGGGTGATTCCCGAGTGCCCGACAAGTGGTTCTCCCGTAGCCTGCTGGTGATTTTGGTGTGTCTGGCAGGTGGTTCCGGGCTTGTCAAGCAGGTGGTTCTGGTGAGATCGACAGGTGCTTCCGGAGTCTCCAGCACGTAGTTCTGGCACGTTTGAGAGGTGGTTCCAACATGCTTGGCAGGTGATTCCGGAATGTCTGGCAAGTGGTTCTGGCGTAGCTGGCAGGTGATTTTGGGGTGTCTGGCAGGTGGTTCCGGACTGTCCAGAAGGTGGTTCTGGCATGTCCATCACGTGGTTCTGGGACATGTGAAGGGGGTTCTGGCATGTCCGACAGGGAATTCTGGAGTGTCCGCCAAGTGGTTCTGGTGTAGCCGGCTGGTGATTTTGGCATGTCCGGAACGTGGTTCCGTTGAGTTGAGCAGGAGGCTCTGCAGTGCTCCGCAGGTGGTTCAGGCGTGCCCGGCAGGTGGTTGCGGTCTGTCCGGGTGCTGGTTCCGCCATTTCCAGCACATGGTTCTGGCACGTCTGAGAGGTGGTTCTGGCATTACCGGAAATTGATTCCGGAGTGTCCGCCAAGTGATTCTGAGGTAGCCAGCAGGTGATTTTGGTGTGTCTGGCAGGTGGTGGTGGCAAGTCAAGCAGGGGGTTCTGGCATGCTTGGCAGCTGGTTCATGTGTGTTTCCGGCAGATGGTGACGGTCTGTCCTGGAGGTGGTTGTGGCATGTCCGGCACGTGGTTCTGGCACGTCTGAGAGGTGGTTCTGGCATGCCCGGCAGGTGATCCCGGAGAGTCCACCAAGTGGTTCTGGTGTAGCCCGCAGGTCATCTTGGCGTGTGTGGCAGGTGGTTCCGATGTGCTCGGCAGGTGGTTCAGGCAGGTCCGGCAGGTGGTTCTGGTCTGTCCGGGAGGTGGTTCTGACATGTAAGGCATGTGGTTCCGGCACGTATGAGTGGTGGTTCTGGCATGCCCGGCAACTGATTCCAGAGAGTGCACCAAGTTTTTCTGGCGTAGCCAGCAGGTGATTTTGGAGGGTCCAACAGGTGGTTCCGGCGAGTCGAGCAGGTGGTTCCGGCATGTTTGGCAGGTGCTTCCGGTGTCTTTGGCACATGGTTCTGGTATGTCTGAGAGGTTGTGCCGGCATGCCCGGAACGTTTTTCCGGCTTGTCCGCCAAGTGGTTCTGGCGTAGCTGACAGGTGATTTTGGCGTGTCCGGCAGGTGGGTCCGGCGAGTCAAGCAGGTGGTTCCGGTCTGTCCGGGAGGTGGATCCGGCGTGTCTGGCACGTGCTTCTGGCACGTCTGAGAGGTTGTGCTGGAATGCCCGGCAGGTGCTTCCAGAGTGTCCGCCAAGTGGTTCTGGCGTAGCTGGCAGGTGACTTTGCGTGTCTGGCGGTGGTTCCGGTGAGTCGAGAATGTTGTTCCGGCATGCTTGGCACGTGCTTCAGGCATGTCCGGCAGTTGGTTCCAATCTGTCCAGGACGTGGTTCTGACGTGTCCGGCACATGGTTCTGGTACGTCTGAGAGGTGGATCTGGCATGGCTGGGGCATGATTCCGGAGTGTCCGCCAAGTGGTTCTGGCATAGCCGGCAGGTGATTTTGGCATGTCCCGCAGGTGGTTCTGGGGAGTGGATCAGGTGGTTCAGGCATGCTCTGCAGGTGCTTCCGGCGTCTCCGGCATGTGCTTCTGGCATCTCCGGCATGTGCTTCTGGCATGTCTGAGAGGTGGTTCCACCATGCCCAGCAGGTGATTCCGGAGTATCCAACAAGTGCTTCTGGCATAGCCACCTGGTGATTTGGGCGTCAGGCTGCTGGTTCCGGCAAGTCAAGCAGGTGCTTCCATCGGGCTCGGCAGGTTTTTCAGGCATTTCGGGCAGGTGGTTCCAGTCTGTCCTATAGGTGCTTTCGGCGTGTCCTGCACATGGTTCTGGCACGTCTGAGAGGTGGTTCCGGCATGCCCGGCAGGTCATCCCGGACAGTCCTCCAAGTGGTTCTGGCGTAGCCGTCAGTTGATTTTGGCATGTCTGGCAGGTGGTTCCGGCATCCTCGGCAGGTGTTTCATGCAGGTCCGGCAGGTGGTTCTGGTCTGTCCGGGAGGTGGTTCCGGCGTGTCCAGCACGTGGTTCCGGCACGTCTGAGAGGTGGTTCCATCATGCCCGGCAGGTGATTCTAGAGAGTCCACCATGTGGCTGTGGCATAGCCGGCAGGTAATTTTTGCGTGTCTGGCATCTTGTTCTGCCGAGTTGAGCAGGTGGTTCCGGCATGCTCAGCAGGTGCTTCCGGCATCTCCGGCACCTGTTTCTAGCACGTCTGACAGGTGGTTCTGACATGCCTGACAGGTGATTCTGCAGTGTCTGGCAAGTTGTTCTTGCATAGGTGGCAGGTGATTTTGGCGTGTCTGGCAGGTGATTTTGGCGTGTCTGGCAGGTGGTTCATGCAGGTTGAGCCGGTGACTCCGGCGTCCTCGGCAGGTGGCTCCGGCGTGTCCGGCAGGTGGTTCCAGACTGTCTTATAGGTGGTTCCGCCATCCGGCACATGGTTCTGGTACGTCTGAGAGGTGGTTCCCACATGCCTGCCAGGTGATTCTGGACAGTCCGACAAGTGGTTCAGGCTTAGCCATCAGGTGATTTTGGCATGTCCGGCAGGTGGGTCCTGGGAGTTGAGCAGGTGGTTACGGCGTGCTCGGCAGGTGCTTCCAGTGTGTTAAGAACGTGGATCTTGCGTGTCCGGCACATGGTTCTGGTATGTCTGAAAGGTGGGTCCGGCATGCCCGGCAGGTGATTCAGGAGTGTCCGCCAGGTGGTTCTGGCATAGCCGGCAGGTGACTTTGGTGTGTCTGTCAGGTGGTTCCGGCGAGCTTGGCAGGTGCTTCTGGCATGTCCGGCACATGTTTCTGGCACATCTGAGAGGTGGTTGTGGCATGCCCGACACGTGATTCCCGATTGTCCACTAAGTGGTTCTGGCATAGCCGGCAGGTGATTTTGGCAAGTCCAGCTGGTGGGTCCTGCGACTCAAGCAGGTGGTTCCAGCATGCTCAGAGGGTGGTTCAGGCATGTCCGGCAGGTGGTTCCGTTCTGTCCAGTAGGTTGTTCCAGCATGTCCAGCACGTGCTTCTTGCACGTCTGAGAGGTGGTTCTGGCATGCCTGGCAGGTGATCCTGTACTGTCCGCCACGTGGTTCTGGCATAGCTGGCAGGTGATTTTGGCATGTCCAGCAGGTGTTTCTGTTGATTCGAGCTGGTGGTTCTGGTAGCGGGGCTGGTGGTTCAGCTGTGTCCGGCAGGTTGCTCCTCTCTGTCTGGCAGGTGGTTTCGGAGTGTCCGGCAGGTGCTTCCAGAGTCTCCGGCATGTGCTTCTAGGACATCTGAGAGATGGTTCTGGCATGCCCGGCAGGTGATTCCAGATTGTCCCCCACATGGTTTTGGCATGTCTGAGAGGTGGTTCCGGCATGCCCGGCAGTTCATCCCTGAGAGTCCTCCAAGTGTTTCTGGCGTAGCCATCAGGTGATTTTGGCATGTCCGGCATTTGGTTCCAGCGTGCTCAACAGTTGGTTCAGGCAGGTCCGGCAGGTGGTTCCAGTCTGTCCAGGAGGTGGTACCGGCCTGTCCGGCACGTGGTTCCGGCCCGTCTGAGAGGTGGTTCTATCATGCCCGGCAGGTGATTCCAGAGAGTCCACCAAGTGGTTGTGGCATAGCCGGCAGGTGATTTTGGCATGTCTGGCTGGTGGTTCAGGCGAGTTGAGCAGGTGGTTCCGGCGTGCTCGGCATGTGATTCTGGAGTGTCCAGCAAGTGGTTCTGGCGTAGCCAGCAGGTGATTTTGGCCTGTCCGGCAGGTGATTTTGGCGTGTCCGGCAGGTGGTTCCGGCGAGTCAAGCAGGTGGCTCCGGCGTGCTTGGCAGGTGGTTTCTGTCTGTCCGGTAGGTGGTTCCGGCGTCTACGGCACGTGGTTCTGGTATGTCTCAGAGGTGGTTGCGCAGGCCCAACAGGTGATTCCAGACTGTCCGCCATGTGGTTCTGGCACATCTGAGAGGTGGTTCCGGCATGCCTGGCAGGGAATCCCGGAGAGTCCTCCAAGTGGTTCTGGGCATAGCCCGCAGGTGATTTTGGCGTGTCCGTTAGGTGGTTCTGGCGTGCTCGGCAGGTGGTTCAGCCGTGGCCGTCAGGTGTTTCCAGTCTGTCCAGTACGTGTTTCCAGCTTGTCTGGCACGTGGTTCTGGTACGACTGAGAAGTGGTTCCGGTATGGCCGGCAGGTGATTCCGGAGTGTCCCTCAGGTGGTTCTGGCATAGCCGGCAGTTGATTTTGGCCTATCTGGCAGGTGGTTCTGCTGAATCGAGCAGGTGGCTGTGGCGTGTTCGGCAGGTGGTTATGGCGTGTCTGGCAGGTGGTTCCATTCTGTCTGGTAGGTCGTTTTGGCATGTCCGGCACGTGCTTCTGGCACATCCGAGAGGTGGTTCTGGCCTGCCCGGCAGGTTATTCTGGAGTGTCCGATAAGTGGTTCTGGTGTAGCCGGCAGTTCATTTTGGTGTGTCCGGCAGGTGGGTCCTGTGAGTCGAGCAGGCGGTTCTGGTGTGCTCGGCAGGTGGCCCAGGCGTGTCCAGCAGGTGGTTCCAGTCTGTCCAGGACGTGGTTCCAGCATGTCCGGCACGTGGTTCTGGTACGTCTGAGAGGTGGTTCCTGCATGCCCGGCAGGTGATTCAGGACTGTCACCAGGTGGTTCTCGCATAGCCAGCAGTTGATTTTGGGATGTCCGGCAGGTGGTTCCGGCGGGTCGAGCAGCTGGCTCCGGCATGCTCGGCAGGTGGTTCCGGCATGTCTGGCAGGTTGTTCCGGTCTGTCCTGTAGGTTTTTCCGGCGTGTCCAGCACGTGCTTCCGGCACGTCTGAGAGGTGGTTCCGGCATGCGAGCAGGTGATTCCGGAGTGTCCGCCAAGTGGTTCTGGCCTACCCGGCAGGTGATTTTGGCATGTCCTGCAGGTGTTTCTGGCGAATCAAGCAGGTTGCTCCGGCATGCCGGGCAGGCATTTCCGGGGTCTCCGGCAGGTGGTTCTGGTGTGTCTGAGAGCTGATTCCGGCATGTCCGGCAGATGATTCTGGAGTGTCCGCCAAGTGGTTCTGGCATACCCAGCAGATGATTTTGGCATGTCAGGTAGGTGGTTCCGGCGAGTCAAGCAGGTGGTTCCAGCGTGCTTGGCAGAGGGTTCAGGCAGTTGTGGCATGTGGTTTTGGTCTGTTCGGGGTGTGGTTCCGGTGTCTCATGCACATGGTTCTGGCACGTCTCAGAGGTGGTTCCGGCTGGCCCGACAGGTGTCCGCCAATTGGTTCTGGGGTAGCTGGCAGGTGATTTTGGCATGACCGGCAGGTGGTTCCAGCAAGCCCAGCAGGTGATTCCGAAGTGTTCACCAACTGGTTGTGGCGTAGCCGGCAGGTGATTTTGCCGTGTCCGTCAGGTGGTTCTGGTGAGTCGAGCAGGTGGTTCCAGCGTGATTGGCAGGTGGTTCAGGAGGGTCTTGCAGGTGGTTTCGATCTGTTCGGGGTGTGGTTCCGTCGTCTCATGCACATGGTTCTGGCACGTCTGAGAGGTGGTTCCACCTGGCCCAAGAGGTGTTTCCAGAGTGTCCGCCAAGTGGTTCTGGCGTAGCTGGCAGGTGATTTTGGCATGACCAGAATGTGGTTCCGGCATGCTCGGCTGGTGCTTCCGGTGTCATTGTCATGTGGTTCTGGCATGTCTGGGAGGTGGTTCCGGCATGCCCGGCAGGTGATTCCGGAGTGTCCGGCATGTGGTTCTGGCACCTCTGAGAGGTGGTTCCGGCATGCCCGGCAGGTGATTCCGGACTGTTCGCCAAGTGGTTCTGGCGTAGCAGGCAGGTGATTTGCCATGTCCGGCGGTGGTTCCGGTGAGTCCAGCCGGTGGTTCCGGCGTGTCCGGCAGGTGGCTCCGGTATGTCCGGCAGGTCGTTCTGGGGTGTCCATCACGAGGTTCTGGCACGTCTGAGAGGTTGTGCCTACATGCCCTTCACGTGATTCCGGCTTGTCCGCCAAGAGGTTCGGGTGTAGCGTGCAGGTGATTTTGGCATGTCCGGCAGGTGGGACTGGTGAGTCAAGCAGGTGGTTCCGGCGTGCTCGGCAGTTGGTTCAGGCAGGTCCGGCAGGTGGTTCTGGTCTGTCTGAGAGGTGGTTCCGGCGTGTCTGGCACGTGCTTTTGGCACTTCTGAGATTTTGTACTGGCATACCCGGCAGGTGATTCCGGAGTGTCTGCCAAGTGGTTCTGGCGTAGCCGGCAGGTGATTTTGCCATGAACGGCATGTGGTTCTGGTGAGTCGAGCATGTGGTTCCGGCGTGCTCGGCAGTTGGTTCAGGCAGGTCGGATAGGTGGTTCCGGTCTGTCCGGGAGGTGGTTCCGGCGTGTCTGGCACATCGTTCCGGCACGTCTGAGAGCTGGCTCCGGCATGCCCGGCAGGTGATTCCAGAGAGTCCGCCCAGTGGTCCTGGCAGTCGATCTGGTGGTTCCGGCATGCTCGGCAGGTGATTCCAGAGTGTCCGACAAGTGGTTCTGTCCTAGCCGGCTGGTGATTCTGGCGTGTCAGAGAGGTGGTTCCGGCGAGTCGAGCAGGTGGTTCTGGCGTTCTGGACTGGTGGTTCAGGCGTGTATGGAAGTTTATTCCGGTCTGTTTGGGAGGTGGTTCCGGCTTGTCCGGCAGGTGGTTCCTGTCTGTCCGGGAGGTAGTTCCAGCGTGCTCGGCAGGCGCTACCAGCGTCTGCGGCACGTGCTTCTAGCACGTCCAAGCAGTGGTTCCGGCATGCACAGCAGGTGATTTCGGAGTGTCCGGCAAGTGGTTGTAGCGTACCCGGCTGGTTATTTTGGCGTGTATGGCAGGTGGTTGCTGTGAGTGGAGCAGGTGGTTCTGGCGTGCTCAGAAGATGGTTCAGGATTGTCCGGGAGGTGGTTCCGGTCTGCACGGGAGGTGGTTCCGGCGTATCCAGCACATGGTTCTGGCACGTCTGAGACGTGGTTCTGTATGCCAGGCAGGTGATTCCGTAACGTCCGCCAAGTGGTTCTGGTGAGGCCGGCAGAGGATTTTTGTGTGTTCGGCAGCTGGGTCTGGAGAGTCAAACAGGTGTTTTTGGCGTGCTCGGCAGGTGGTTAAGGCGTGTCCAGAAGGTGGTTGCCATCTGTGCAGGAGGTGGTTCTGGCGTATCCGACACGTGCTTCCGGCATGTCTGAGAGGTTGTGCCAGCATGCCCGGCAGGTGATTCAGGAGTGTCCGCCAAGTGGTTCTGGCGTAGCCAGCAGGTGACTTTGGCATGTCCGGCAGGTGTGTCCGGTGAGTCGAGCAGGCGGTTCTGGCATGTCCGGCAGGTGGTTCTGGGCTCTCCGGGAGGTGATTCCGGAGTGTCCTGCAAGTGGCTCTGGTGTAGCCAGCAGGTGATTTTGGCATGTCCGGCAGGTGGTTCTGGGGAGTGGATCACGTGGTTCCGGCATGCTCGGCAGGTGCTTCCAGAGTCTCCGGCATGTGGTTCTGGCACGTCTGAGAGGTGGTTCCGGCATGCCCAGCAGGTGATTCTGGAGTGTCCGACAAGTGGCTCTGGTGTAGCCGGCTGGTGATGTTCGCGTGTCCGGCATATGGTTCCAGCGAGCTCGGCAGGTGTTTCCGGCATCTCCGGCACATGTTTCTGGCACGTCTGAGAGGTGGTTGTGGCATGCCCGACACGTGATTTCCGATTGTCCAGTAAGTGGTTCTGGCGTAGCCGGCAGGTGATTTTGGCAAGTCTGGCAGGTGGGTCCTACGAGTTGAGCAGGTGGTTCCACCATGCTCGGCAGGTGGTTCAGGCGTGTCCGACAGGTGGTTCCGTTCCGTCCGGTAGGTTGTTCCAGCGTGTCTGGCACGTGGTTCTGGCACATCTGAGAGGTGGTTCTGGCATGCCCGACAGGTGATTCCGGACTGTCCGCCAAGTGGTTCTGTCGTACCCTACAGGTGATTTTGGCGTGTCCGGCAGGTGGGTCTGGCGAGTCAGGCAGGTGGTTCCGGCGAGTTTGGAAGTTGGTTCCGGTCTTTCCTGGAGGTGGTTCCAGCGGGTCCAGCACGTGCTTCAGGCACGTCTGAGAGGTTGTTCTGGCATGCCCGGCAGGTGATTCTGGAGTGTCCAGTAAGTGGTTCTGGTATAGCTGGCCGGTGATTATGTCGTGTCCGGCAAGTGATTCCGGAGAGTCGACCTGGTGGCTGCGGCGTGCTCGGCAGGTGCTTCTGGCATCTACGCATGAGGTTCTGGAGCGTCTGAGAGGTTTTTCTGGCATGCCTGGTGGGAGATTCCGGAGTGTCCGGAAAATGGTTCTTGCGTAGCCGGCAGGTGATTTTGGCATGTCCAGCAGTTTGTCCTGCGAGTCGAGAAGGTGGTTGTGGCAGGCTCAGCAGGTGGTTCCGGTGAGTTGATCAGGTGACTCTGGCGTGCTCAGCCGGGTGGTTCCGGGGTGTCTGGCACGTAGTTCTGGCATGTCTGAGAGGTGGTTCTGGCATGCCCGGCAGGTGATTCCGGAGTGTCCACCAAGTAGTTTGGCATAGCCGGCAGGTGATGTTGGCTTGTCTGGGAGGTGGTTCCAGCAATCGAGCAGGTAGTTCCCCCTTGCTCGGCAGGTGGTTCAGGAGGGTCCAGCAGGTGGTTCCGGTCTCTCAAGGAGGTGGTTCTGGAGGATCTGCCCAGTGCTTCTGGCGTAGCCGGCAGATGATTTTGGTGTGTCCGGCATGTATTGCTGGCGAATCGAGCAAGTGGTTTGGGCGAGCTCGGCTGGTGCTTCTGGCGTCTCTGGCATGTGGTTCTGGTACGTCTGAGAGGTGGTCTGGCATGCCCAGCACGTGATTCCGGATTGTCCATGAAGTGGTTCTGGCATAGCCGGCAGGTGATTTTGGCATGTCCAGCAAGTGGTTCCGGCATGTCGAGTAGGTGTTTCCGGCATGCTGGGCAGGTGCATCCGCTGTCTTTGGCATGTGGTTCTGGCATGTCTGACAGGTGGTTCCGGCATGCCCGGTAGGTGATTCCAGTGTGTCCGCCAAGTGGTTCTGGCGTAGCCGGCAGGTGATTTTGCGTGTCAAGCGGTGGTTCCGGTGAGTCGAGCAGGTGTTTCTGATGTGTCCGGCAGGTGGTTCCAGCCTGTCCAGGAGGTGGTTCCTGAGTGTCCGGCTCGTGCTTCTGGCACATCTGAGAGGTGGTCCCGGCATGCCGGCCAGTTTATCCCGGAGAGTCCGACAAGTGGTTCTAGTGTAGCCGGCAGGTGATTTTGGTGTGTCCGGTAGGTGGGTCGGGTGAGCCGAGCAGGTGGTTCTGGCATGCTCGGCTGGTGGTTCAGGCGGGTCCGGCAGGTGGTTCCGGTCTGTCCGGGAGGTGGTGCCGGCGTGTCCGGCATGTGCTTCTGGCACGTCTGAGAGGTGGTTGCGGCATGCCCGACAGGTGATTCCGGAGTGTCCGCCAAGTGGTTCTGGGGTAGCCGGCAGGTGATTTTGGAGTGTCTGGCAGGTGGTTCTGTGGAGTTCATCAGGTACTTCTGGCATTCTCGGCAGGGGCTTCCGCGTGTCCGGCTCATGTTTCTGGCACGTCTCAGATGTGGTTCCGGAATGCCCGGCAGCAAGTGGTTCTCGTGTAGCTGGCAGGTGATTTTGGAGTGTCTGGCAGGTGTGTCCTGGGAGCCGAGAAGGTGGTTCCAGCCTGCTCAGCAGGTGCTTCCAGCGACTCCAGCACGTGTTTCTGGCACATCTGAGAGGTGGTTCCGGCATGCCCGGCAGGTTATTCCGGAGTGTCCGGCAACTGGTTCTGGTGCAGCTGGCATGTGATTTTGGCATGTCCGGTAAGTGGGTCCTGCGAGTCGAGCAGGTGGTTCCTGAGTGCTCGGCAGGTGGTTCAGGAGTGTCCAGCAGGTGGTTGCAGTCTGTCCAGGACGTAGTTCTGGCGTGTCTGGCACCTGGTTCTGGTACGTCTCAGAGGTGGTTCCGGCATGCCCGGCAGGTGATTCCGGACTGTCCACCACGTGGTTCTAGCATGTCTGAGAGGTGGTTCTGTCATGCCCGGCAGGTGATCCCGGAGATTCCGAGAGTGGTTCTGGTTTAGCCGGCATGTGGTTTTGACGTGTCTTGTAGGTGGTTCCAGCGAGTGGAGCAGGTGGTTCCGGCGTGCTCGGCTGGTGGTTCAGGCGGGTCCGGTGGGTGGTTACGGTCTGTCCGGGAGGTGCTTCCGGTATGTCCGGCATGTGGTTCTGGCACGTCTGAGAGGTGGTTCCGGCATGCACGGCAGCTGATCCCGGAGAGTCCTCCAAGTGGTTCTGGCATAGCCCCGAGGTGATTTTGGCGTGTCAGACAGGTGGTTCTGGCATCCTTGGCTGTTGGTTCAGGTGGTGTCCGGCAGGTGGTGCCGGTCTGTCCAGGAGGTGGTTCCGGCGTGTAAGGCACGTGGTTCCGGCATGTATGAGAGGTGGTTCTGGCATGCTCAGCAGGTGATTCCAAAGAGTCTGCCAAGTGGTTCTGGCATATGCGGCAGGTGATTTTGTGTGTCCGGCAGTGGTTCCGGCGAGTCGAGCAGGTGGTTCCGGCGTGTCTGGCAGTTGTTTCCAGTCTGTCCAGGACGTGGTTCTGGCGTGTCCGGCACGTGGTTCTGTTACGTCTGAGCGGTGGTTCCCGCATGCCCGGCTGGTGATTCCGGACTGTCCGCCACGTGGTTCTGGCATGTCTGAGAGCTGGTTCTGGCATGCCCGACATGTGATTCCGAAATGTCTGCCAAGTGGTTCTGGCAGAGCCGGCAGGTGATTTTGGTGTGTCCTGCAGGTGGGTCTTGGGAGTCGAGCAGAGGGTTCCCGTGTGCTTGGCAGGTTGTTCAGAGGTGTCCGGCAGGTGGTTCCAGTCTGTCCAGGACGTGTTTCCGGCGTGTCCGGCACGTGGTTCTGGTACATCTCAGAGCTGGTTCCGGCATGCCTGGCAGGTGATTCCAGAGAGTGCACCAAGTGCTTCTGGTGTAGCCGGCAGTTGATTGTGGCGTCTCCAACAGGTGGTTAAGGCGAGTTGAGCAGGTGTTTCCGACATGCTTGGCAGGTGCTTCCAGTGTCTTTGGCATGTGGTTCTGGCATGACCGGCAGGTGATTCTGGAGTGTCCGCCAAGTGGTTCTGGCATAGCCGGAAGGTGATTTTTCGTGTCCAGCAGTGGTTCCAGCGAGTTGAGCAGGTGGTTCCGGCGTGTCTGACCGGTGCTTCCGGTCTGTCCTGGAGGTGGTTCCAGCGTGTCCGACACGTGCTTCTGGAACGTCTGAGAGGTTGTGCCGGCATGCGCGGAACATTTTTCCGGCTTGTCCACCAGGTGGTTCTGGCATAGCTGGCAGGTGATTTGGGCATGTCCGGCAGGTGGGTCCAGCAATTCAAGCAGGTGTTTCCGGTGAGTCTGGCAGGTGGTTCCAGTCTGTCCGGGAGGTGGATCCGGTGTGTCTGGCATGTGCTTCTGGCACGTCTGAGAGGTTGTGCTGGGATGCCCGGCAGGTGTTTCCAGAGTGTCTGCCAAGTGGTTCTGGTGTAGCCGGCAGGTGATTTTATGTGTCCGGCGGTGGTTCCGGAGAGTCAATCAGGTGGCTCCACTG